>NC_092858.1:23907724-23990596 GCF_032062135.1 Pyxicephalus adspersus
CTCCAAGAGTTATCTATAGAAAAACCAATAAAGCTAAATAGGGTGGAAAACAGACATACTTACAGACATTATAATGTAAGGCTAGATTTTCAAATTCTGGCATAATCCAATCATTACAGGTTCTCTTTAAATTATGCATATGTTTGTGTATCTTCTTTTTAACCCCCACAGAGTTCATTTTATTACTATGGCAGCAGTTTGAAGCTGAATATTCTGAAGGTACAGTGATGGTCTTGGCATGTATGGCCTCTGGATGCTTTAGCATTGCATGACCATTGGTTTTGTGTTTCTGTCTTTTTTTCAGCTGCTCATCTAAGATTAGCACATTCGGAAAGGTAGAGTTTTCTTACAAATGTTACCTTTTCCTAAATACCAATTACCAAACTATTTTTAAGCTGTTATCATATTTTTCACCATATGTAATATTCTACAAATAAACCTAAAACAGCTCAGTTATTCCATCAAATCAGCCTAATACCTTTTATAACATTAATGTATTCTGGTGGCAGTGTTCCTGCAATTGGTTACATGATTACTGAACTTTTCTTTTTATGTCTAATATTTCTCTCCCCTCTCCACTGCCAGGCACAGCCAGACTGACATGTTTATTGCAATGCAGACATCATAACTTGTCAGGGTTTTAATGTACCACGCAGTGGCCTCGTAGCGACACCTCTAGCAGAGTGAACAAAATATGTTCTTCAACTATATTAAAACATTTGGATGGGAAAGAAATTTCTGGAAAAAGCCAGACAGTTGCCATTATCCAGACTGTTTTAGGCAATCAAATGCAGCAACCGCTGTGCAATAATCATTTCTCTGTTATTAAAACAGCAGCAGTAAATAGATGAGTTAAAGCAGAACTCCAGTTTGTGTGTTCTCCACCACTAAAAAGTTTACATTTTAAAAAACTTTTTTTAGGGGTCTTCTACCATGTGCTTGATCTAGAACAGTGGTGGCCAACCTTTTCATTTGGCTGCAGAGGTGGGGCAAAATCAGCAAAGTACAACAGAAGATATGGTTATCTTTAACTGTAATGCAGTGGTCACCAACCTTTTGAAGCTCACGGACCACTAAATCTACGGAGTCTGGACCGTGCATGCGCTAAGAGCCGTGTCTCACTCAAAGGGGAAGAAACTCCCCCCAGAGTAACGTCATGATGCCAGAACCTGCGATGGGAGAGTGGGGGGGTGTGTCCAGGGACACAACCTGCCCACTTCCCTGAGCCTGTGATCTGTACTGGGGAAATGGTCCACGGCTCTGGCCAGTGCGCCCCCCCAGTGGGGTCAGGAGACCCGCTGGGTGGTGCACCAGCCAGAGCTGCGAACCACCAAAATTTTCTGGTTCGCGACCGCTGATCTAGAAGGAGGTTGGAGCATAGGGGGTAAAGAGAACATGACAGGGGAGGGATGAATTGATCAGGAAAAAAAACTTAAATAGTTTTTTCTCTGTTTCCTAAAGCAAATTTCTCATTTGCAAAAAGTTAAATTAAAATATAAGAAATTTCACCAACAGTTGACTCATTTTCCTCTAAATTACTGCATTCATCTTGCCTGTTCCGGGGCATTTTATAGCCTCCCAGCCACCACCTCAATATGTCACCATGCTTATTTGAAACCAATGACCATTGAAAGTTGGTTTTGATGGGCAGTTGGTGGATCCTGTATGCAAACTCTGCTGATGAATCTGGCAGGAGCTCAATGGTTATGTGCAGTTATTAAGCAGTATCGTTTTATACCAGTTACTAAAACCCATTATCTGATGCAAAATTTTGCCTACAGGAGTTCCAGGTATACCTATTGATGCATTTGAACCCTACTCCAACCAATATCAACATACTATGAAATTATCTCATTAAGTGATCAAGAAGAGAAACCATGTAAAAAGTTTTCTGTCAATGAACTCTGGTTGTAAAAACAGGTTATAGAAATTCAATAGCACATGCCAAGTTTTAATTTGTAATAGGATGTCTTTATTAATAAAAGAAAGACAAAGAGAAAAGACTGGGGTTTTGAGTGGCTAAACTTCAAAATATAATTAGTATGAATGCTTATATTTCATATGAGTAAGATGATACACGATTTACAGTGATGATATATTAAAAAGGTAATATAAGGTTTTCTCAAGGAGAATGCCAGGTTTACTACACAAAAGCCACCTGACTAAATAATATTTGTAGGAATGATGTGTCTCAATTCCGACGCGTTTCGCCCATTGAGCTTCCTCATGGAACATGTAGAGACTTTTCAAACGAAATATAATGGTTCATTAGTAGTGTTCAAGCATTCCTTTTGAATAGTTTCGGAATTACTCTTCCTCTTTACTTCTGCAGCCTTCAGGGTTCTCTTTTTATTACTCATTACAGTAATACTACTTAATATAGTAATGAGTAATAAAAAAAAAGAGAGAAACTTAGGGGTTAAGAAATAAGGAGGAGGAGTAATTCTGAAACAAACTCAGATTTAAAAGGAATGCTTGAACAATACTAATGAACCATCAGATTTTGCTTGAAAAGTCTCTACATGTTCCCTGAGGAAGACCGATGGGCGATATGTGTTGGAATTGAGACAATTATCATTGCTATGAAAAATATTTAGTCAGGTGGCTTTTGTTAGTAAACCTGGCATTCTCCTTTGGGCCTTTGCACAAGAGAGCCAACTTTATATTACCTGTTTAATATATCATGACTGTAAATATTGTATCACCTTACTCATATGGAATATAAGCATTCATACTTTTGATATATTACCCCTGGGGTAGGCAAAAAATAAACTGACAAAGCAATAAGAGTTACACACTTTTCTCTTTTATTTTTATCTTTGTTAATAGTGAGAACTTTATGCTGCAATCTACTGTGATCTAGTTTTCCAATGATTTCCCCACGTTCATGGGCATAGGCCTTTTGGATCAAGCAATATTCAGTGATCTCAGCCTAGTAACACCACACCAAAGTCCAATTTAATAAGTTTTGTGGTTGCTGTACAATGTTGCACAATATACTTGTACTCTATTCACAGAGTAATATTATTAATCTGCACAATCCCTTTTTTTATTCCGTACACTCTGTACTTTCACCTAATAACTCTCTGCAGCACTTGATTTTCCAGCAGCCTTGAAAGGTCGATCTATAGCAGCAAGATGTATCTTTGCAACTATTGTTTTCCAATATTCTTTAGTTATCCCCGTCTTTCTCTAGTCTCTGTGCCTTTCCTTGACACTGTGGTTTTTGTGATTCTGTTTTTATATTTCCTATTTTCCCTTGTGTGGATATTTGTTCTCATACAAACCCCCACATCTTTTCTCTGACTGTTGCACCTTTGACATGTTCTCGTCTTTGCACTCTGCAGGCACCTTGAAAACACAACAGATATAAGTTATTGAAAAAAATAACATTGCGTGAGAAGAGCTGGCTGATGTGAAGGTTGTTTAATAGATGTTTACTAGAATCCATGAAATGCTGAAAAGATAATCCATAAATGGTAAAAAACGATCAAATCAAATACTGCTCAAAATTGTATAACTGTAAACCCAAAACTTAAATCATATATACCCCAACAAATTTGATTCAGAAATTATAATGATGTGGGGTCATTTTTTAATACTTTTTTAACCTGTTTTACATTTGCTTTTACCATAAATTTCTGTAGAAAGAAACATTTGATACTCTTGATACCGATGAATGACCCTAAAGCACTTCTTGTTTTCTAAAAATAACCATTTGTTGAACTTTTTCCCGTTCAGACACTCTGAGCCTGATTAATTAAAGCTCTCCAAAGCTGCAGGGGATACCCTTTTATTAGTGGAGCCCAGTGATATAGCAAACCTGGAATAGATTTTGTTAAAGTCATTTGGTATTTGCTAGCGAACGTTTTGAATCCTGGACCAGATTCATTCTGGATTTGCTGGATCACCCAGCTTCACTGATGAAAGTGTATTCTCTTCCAGCCTTGGAGAGAGCTGTAATAAATCAGGCCATCTATCTCAGATTAAAGCCTTGAAATGCTATTGTAATTTCAATTGTGTGTTTATTATGCTTCAACTACTGAGCTCTGTACACAAATGTTTTGATAACTAAAATGAAGCAGCCATAAACTGAAAAACATGTACAAATTAGCCCAAAAGTATTGATAGGATGTGTATAAAGTATTTATAAGCAAAGATTTGTTATCAGAAGATATAATACTGCAAAGGAAATTAAATCTTGTCAGAGTGCAGCAACAAGAATTTCTCAATAAACTGCACAGCACACAAAAATGCAGTTGTCTGGAGTTTGTAACACACAGAGTATGTTAAATATTCATGACTACCATACTTTGTATGCTGTGTTGTATTTTCTATTCTCTTCCCACTGTAGTTTGTATGCAATAATGCATGATACCGTCCTGACCACCACATACTGTATATGTACCATGTATGTGTACCGTGTATGTACTATTAGACATACTCATGACCACTGACTACCGGCAAGGGTCAAAAGTATGTAAAGTACACAAGGAAGGGATCAGTTGTAGTACCACATTTAATTAAGGTTTAGAAATATATACGGCCCAGCACTTAGCCACTCCCACTTAAACATAACTTCTTACTACTCCTATCTTACTATAAGACACAAAAGTAACCCCAAGGCACACACACACCAGACCTGGGACCTGATCTGCCTGTCCTCCAGATCAGGTCCTAAAAAAAATGGTGCAAGGTTTTTGAACAGTGAAGGAAACTTTCTTCACTTCTTACTTTTTTTTAAGATGTTTGTTTTTGCATTTCAGATATAATGTACTGTACTGTACAATGCAATGCAAATATGGTCTGAACAATAAGTCAAGAAGGCACAAATGTGAAGGTTATCAAACAAAGAAGAAGAAAGAACAGACAAAATGGCAACATTTAATTGTTGTCATCTAAAAGGTTAATAGTTGAGCACACAGTATTCTTAGGCTTAGCTTCCTAGCTTAACTTGTTCCTAGTGATGTATTGGCAAAAATTCATTTTTTCAACAAG
The DNA here is from genome assembly GCF_032062135.1 of Pyxicephalus adspersus. Classification (NCBI taxonomy): domain Eukaryota; kingdom Metazoa; phylum Chordata; class Amphibia; order Anura; family Pyxicephalidae; genus Pyxicephalus; species Pyxicephalus adspersus. Next base: position 23,912,723 of record NC_092858.1, read on the forward strand.
CATGCTATGATAGCAGCCAAAAAGTTCCCTTACTTTGCAAAAGTGAATATATCACTTTGCATCAAAATGTTTCCTTACCTTAGGGAATGAAATGAAAATACCCAATCACATACACAAATTGTAAAAAAACAGCATTTCTGCTTACACATTTTTGGATAACTGAGGTCACCAGAACTATTACTATTCATTAAGCAAAGTGAAAATTCACATTGCTAAGTATATTATTATTATTAATATTATTATTATTATTAATATTATTATTATTAATAACACAGCTCAACAAAAAAAAAACATTTACTACATTTACAATTTGCTACATTTGTGGTGAATATTCCCAGCAAAACAGAAAAGAAACATTACAGAATTTGTGAAACAAGCATTCCTTGCTTATTTTAGTATTAAACTGGGGGACCAAGATGGGTATTGGGTATTATTGGGCTCCCCATATGGTATGCAAAACCTGTGTAGAGTGTCTACGTAAGTGGAAAAATTGTTATTTTTGTAAATGTAAAAGGTTTCAATAGTTACAAGAAAAACAAGTGGGAGTACCCTGATTTGGAATCGGCAAGATGACCTGTGCGGCAAGGTGCTGATGTTCCCATACCAGTGCTCAGGACACTCCCTGATATTCCTGTATCCGACATGGAGGACATACAGGGTTTGTAAGTTTTATCAAACCAGCAGTTCTCCCTAAAAGAACTCAATGATTTAATAAGTGACCTAAGACTGTCAAAACAAGCATCTGAACTTTCAGCATCCAGGCTAAAAGTAAAGAACTGTCTGAGACCGGAAGCTAAAATAACGCTTATAGGACAAGAGAGGTGACACTCCTACCATGTTTCAGTGAAGATGGAGACTTTGTGTACTGTTGTAACATCCCTGGACTACTAGCCCGTATGGGAGTACCAGAATACCGGGCAGAAGACTGGTTTTTTTTCCTTTCAAATGGTGTTGAAAAAAAAAACATAAATAGTTTGAAAATATATAATTGAATGTTGTAATTTTTTTCTTGCAGTTTCTTAATTAAAGAGAAAATCCATCAAGTTTTTTTCCAGTATCTGCAAATGCCAGCTATGCACTGCAGTAAATGTGTACATAAATGTATGCATCTATCTTTCAGAAATGATTACTCCTGTTATCAATCAAACCTGTGACTTCTATTAGCACGGGGTCCTTTCTAAAGAAAGGTACAGTGCGGGAGAGACACAATTAGATGTCCAAGGTGAGCCTAGCACTTTGCTGCTAAACAGAGTGCAGCTTCTGACTTAATAAAAAAGCTATGCTTAGTTCTAGATATACTTCAAATTCAACAAAAATATAATACCTTTTAGGGTGTACTTGACTATAAATGTATAGACTAGATATTACAAAGCTATTATCTTTCATCAGATAAAGATTTTAATGACTTTGGATCATAAAGATGAAAATGCATAAAGATGAAGCTTAATCTGTGTTTCTCTGTACGATGCAGACAGATCATGGCTGGTGGTAAGGGTACTGTACATAAAGGGATAGGCTAAAGAAATGTGTACATTTTGTTAAAATATGCTCATGTTTCTTGTAAGTTAATTGCAAATCCCAAGAACATGATATTGTTACCAAAATGGATATGTGAATAAATTGGACTTGCATATTCATGGCAATATGTAAACTTAGTTAGTTAGAGAAAAACGATCATTTTCTATTACATTTAAAAACACTTTAGACATGTTCCCATAAGCCGTCATAAGCCCCCTTATTCAGGGGAGACTTAGTTAGTCAATTCATCAATATAAACTCATAAAAGTAGTGAAAATTAGCCCCCATTAGCTTCATTCTAATGACCATCTCTAATCACCAAGAGGCACAGGGAACAATGAAAACATTGTTGGAAGCTTTTAATATGTCCTGAAGGAAATAAGAGAACATAAAAATATAAAAAGTTTAATAGAGACTGTGAAACATATAGGTAAGTTTGTATTATGATTCTTGCTGTATACATCTTAGCATTGTTAGCAATTTACACTTTCTCAATTATTTTTGTATTTGTAGTGGTTCCTAAGTGGATGGTTATTATTGTCTAGTCTTAATCTCTGTGCCCTAAATGGTATGCTAACTATATAAAACACATTAAAAGTTCAACACTTCAAAAACAGGGATCTTTTACAGGACAAATTTTAGGACAAAATAAAATTTATTGTTCACAATCAAAATCATGTAGCATTTGTAGATTGCCAGTCTTAGCATATCAATGATTGATCCATAGTCACTACCAGAAAGAAAACAACTTATTCATATAGATATCCTAAATTCTTCTTAGAACTAGTTTATTCCGGGCTTTCTGCCCTTTAGAAAACCTTAACGCGTTCACAGTTTACATCTGCTTTCTCAGGAGGAAAAAAGGAGCTAATGTATATCTCTAAAAAGAACTAAATGAAATAAAGGTAAGCATAACATGTATGCCATATGCACCTTACATTGTATATATATTATTCAACTTTACTTACAATCATTCTTGCCCACTCAATATCATTTAATAGACGTTAAAAGAGTACTTTTTCCGACACCCATTTAACCATTAGCACAGTGGATTTAATCACCAGAGGGCCCCCAATGCAGTCAATCAGCAATATAAATTGTCAGGAACCATGAATTCATCCCATAGTCAATACATAGCACAAGTACCATAAATCATAGGTTGATACTTTGAGCATCCATAATAATACCCAAAAGATTGCAGAGCTATAGGTCTCCACAATTATTATAAATCAATCAAAAATTAGATTACCAATATATATATTTGTAGAGACCAAATAAAGTGGTTAATGAACAAATTAGAGAGTCTCCTTATGTACATCAGATTAAATATTGATAGAGGTATGTTGAACAAGTTGTACATCTTAAATAATCTTAGCCATATGTAAAGGAAAAAGATACCTGCTTGGACGATATATCAAAACACTTTCACAGAGTACACAGTTCAGAACCCATAGCTCTCAAAAAAAAGCTGCACTCCCCAATGATGGTTAGCATGCAAGATTTAATTTTCTATATCAGAAAGTATGCTAAAATTATTTAATTAGTATCACTATGATAGTGTGATTTATTCCGTCCACGTAGACCTCTACCATAAAATATGTTAAGGTTCTCTGTCAACTGCTAAATATAAGAATTGCTTTCCGGGGTTCAGGAGGAGGCATAACAGGTTATATGACACAAGAAATGCACACAAAATGTAAATTGCACAGCTCTCTGTAAAGAATATGTTACTGTTTCATCTTTGATATGACTATGGCATTCTCTGAGAAAGGGCTTAAAATGTAGACGGCTCGCCAAAAAAATCGAGCAACATCACAGCTGTCTTCACACTTTATCCCATCAACCCTAAAGAGACTTTTATGTCTTTATCTAGACATCAACCCTAAAGAGACTTTTATGTCTTTATCTAGACTAGGTCTAGATCACCCAACCTTCTTAAAGGAAGTCTGTACTTAATAGTGTTTGTTCAATTAAATATAAGTCTGACTAACAGGATGTAACCTTGAGACAGAATGGAAGCTCCAAGTTCATATTTTAATAATGAGCATTATAAGACGATGGTTCATTATACATTTAACACAACAAAGAAGAAAATCCAGATCCTAATATAACAGACTAATGGATTGTACTTGTCAGTTAGATATTATTCTGTCTCCAATATTTAATTTATTGCTCCGAAAAGCAAATAGGTCATAAATTGGAAGAAAAGTAGTTGGAAGTTCAGGATCTGAATTGGGGTTGTGTGAATATAGAATATATGCATTCATGATCATCAAATGAATACAGAAAGACTTATCTAAGGGAGTGAAGTCTACAGGAGACATCTGTTGGGGTTGTTAGTCATTGAGAAGAGATTGCAGAGTCCACAGGAAAGCCATGATATAGTCTTGCATGCTGTTTATAATAAGGGTTTATATTGTCACTATTTCTGTGTCAAAACATTGCCAAAAATGCATAAAGAATGCTGTTAATATTTTTTTAGGCCTTGAGTAAGGACAAATAGAAACATAACAAATACGACTTACAAACTTTGTTCGTAGGTTAAAGTGTACCTGTTACCACACTTATTGTAGACAGCTGTTCTGTGGTGTGAAACAGTAATAAAGTGCATTCAGGATCAGATATCTTTGCAGGTTAAGCATTTACTTAGTATAGATGGAATTCTTCCATCCTTCCAACATCTCCCCTCCCTTCACACTACACAAATAATAAATTTGAATTGAGGAACAACTTTGGGAAAAAAAAGAAACGTCTTGGGTCATTACCTAAATCTCACATCAATGTCAGCTAGAACAAGTATTAAATAAACTATAGCTTCATGTTTTGCTGGCAGATGCGGTTAAAGCAGCAGGAAGGCCGGGGGTGACCCTGGAAACTTATTTCACTTATCCTATTTTATTCTCCCTTTAAAATGAATTTCTAAAACTTATATGTGACAATATAATAATTAAATGGTATTACCTTTCTCCAGCCCATGCTAGAAGGTTCACGTAACCCAAACGGGCCACAAATATGCTTTTCTCAGAGTTAATTTTGTGATGTGATAGGCTGCTGAAGTTGGTATGATTAGGTGTTGGTCTTGGCAACCTGTCTCTGAACAGCTAGTTAAAATGAATTAGTTAATGCTAATTAAAGCATGATTAAATCCTATTTTCAAAATAAAATGTCAGCAAAGTCAGGCAAGTTGATTACATTTTTTTAAATACACTCACCTGTCCCTATTCTATTGCATTGGTTTTAAAGATAAGCAATTAGGCAGGTAAGTACGTTTTATTGTAGAAGGGACATTGCCTGTCCCTTTCTGCAATCCAGTCTGATTGCAAATTTTTATAATTGAACCTAAGTTTGATTTTTTTGTGTAAATATAATATTAATTTGTATTCAAGATCACAGTGATCACAGCAAAATTTTGGATGGGCCTCTTGAATGGGACATAGGGCCGGTGACTATTGGAGGGGTTTGTCCTGCCTCCGCGGTGGTCCAGTCTCCACACTGTAGGAGGGAGGTGGGCAAAATACGAGCATGGCATGCCTGTAGCCATTGATGTCAACAGATGCAGGCAGTGATGTGGACTGATATGGGGACCGTGGCAGGTTAGAGGGACCCCCTGGCTCAAGCTTAGCCTAGAATATTTCTGATTGCAGGTTTGCTACAAAAAAATATTACTGCAGTTATGCAGTATTATTATTGCAGTATTAACATTATTATGCAGTATTAATATTGCAGTAGGAAAAAATACTGGTCATAAGGGGAGGCATGACTGCAGCAGATTGTTGACATCATCTAAGCCTAGGCAAAGCCATCTGAATGCAGCTCAATGTCTGCATTTTAGTGATACGACGCAACCTCCAACTTCAGTAAAACCTGACTAAAGTTCAAAAAGTTCCATAATTTTACCCAAAATGAAAAAAAACATTTTTGGGTGTAGATCCTTCACTTGCTTCCATTTACTGAATATTTCAGCTGGCCACCAAATGTGATTGACAGCCTCACTGACTAATAAAAGGAGCATTGGGTTTAAAGAATACACAGGTACTCCATGACCTTCTGTGTTATCTGGGATGCCAACATCAAAGGACCTTGTAATTCAAAACACCTTGGCATCTAAAACCGTCCTAAGTGTTGGAGGTTGCCATGTTATGACTCACAAAAGCAGAATTAGCCCTAGATGTGGGTTTGGGTGATAACTACTCAGCTAAACCGTTATATGGTATTTGAATAAAAAAAAGCCAAATCAAATATACTTAATTTTTGATGTCATAGACTCTAGAATTTAATAGGGAATTATATTCATTGAATGGCTATTTTCTGTACTCATTGTGCATAGTTTTGATCCTCCCTAACAGGCACTGCTTGCTGTCACGCCTTGTGATATATCTGTGAAGACAGGATTTAGAAACATACGTCAGGAAGAAAAGGTGATGGAGGGCAGGAATAGCAAGTCTGGTTATATCTGAAGTCTTTTTAATATGATAAGAAAGCAGTGTGACAAATTCGTGTTTGGAGGTAGAATATCACTTATCCTGATTAGCATGGTGTGCTGCTTAAATTAAATTGCTAATATGTGATGAATTTGCTAGCGGGTGCTCGCATTTGTACATTTTCAGCCAGCGGACAAATATGTCCTGACATTTCTGGTGAGTGATTGTGTTTAATGACATCAATGGAAATTTTCCTTTTAATTTTTGAAAGATATTGCCCACTAATAAAGTTTGACTCAATGTACTTTTCATTTTGGTGACATGTACATTTGCATTTTGAAATAAATTTTGACAGAGATTTGGTCTGCATTATTAAGGGTCCCTAGACTTATTGTTGCTAATAAAATATATTTTAGGCTAAACTGAAATGGGAACTGTCTTCCCTGAGCCATTGTTGTCCATTGCACTGGTTCTTTATGGACCAGCATTTCAACATTTGACAGCAGATGGCCCTGGGTGGTATTGAACCACTCACTATCCCCCCTCATTCATTCCCTATGGGCAACTTTGGGTGGAACCCAGCATGTAGCATCTACAGGTGCAGTTCACATATTGGCACAGTAACCTAACCACATGTCTAAATGTAGCCTTATAGTATAGTGTAACACATTTTGACTAGATGGCAAGGTGGTTACACGCTGCAGGTACTGCTTCGGACCTATGTATATTGGTTGTGGCTGCTTCACCTTTACACATCCCTTCCCCCTCCAATCCCAGCAATGTCTGCAAAGATGTTTTACAACTACTAAATCCCATACATTTTAGAGTTGATTGCAATGAGGAACATCTCTACAGCAGGAAGCAGGCTTGACACATTTCTCATGTGAATGGGTTTAGTCATATAGCAATCTAAACTTTTAAACTTTGAGATTTATCTGTGGTTTTTCTTCTTCATTACCATATTTTGAGTTATTGTTGGAGTGTTACCCTTTAAGTTAAAGTTAATAAGTTAAAGCAGAAAAAAAACTTCTGCTGCAACACTTACCTCCATTGTCTAGCACAATCTTGTCCCTCTGAGACGAATGTTGCCCCTCTTCTTGGTTGAATTACAGCCACTGTCATTCATCCTACTTCTTCTGAGGCTCAGTACCCAGTGCCCGAAGGTAAATCACCAAGCCACCCTGCTCTCACAGGACAAATTTTGTGGTAGCATTTGGGGCATTAAATATTTGTATATCTAATATATTTAAGGAATGTTTTTACTTGTAAAAGCCTCCCTTGTAAAAGCATTTAAAATCCTTTAGACCAGTGGTCCCCAACCTGTGGTCCCCAATTTGATGGTCCACGGCTCTGGCCGGTGCACCCCTCAGCAGGGTCAGGAGAAGGACCCCGCTTGCGGGGGGGCGCACCGGCCAGAGCTACGGACGATGTCTCCCGTATGCATTGCAGGCTCAAAGCAGTGAGTGGGTTGTGTTCTGGCATCATGGCTTGTTCTGGAGTCCAAAGATTTAGTGGTTCATGACGTTCAAAGGGTTGGGGACCACTGCCTTAGACTGTAGCTGGGTGCTACCATTTTCAAAGTGATGTTGGCAGATTCAGAGCTCATGTGTTCCGTTTCACTCCTCTTTCTGCTGGTACATACAATGTTATATAGGGGGTTGAGGGGTGGAGAAGCTGTGCCAGTAATTAGATGCCAGAAGATGACAAAAAGGGAAGGGACTGTTTTAGGGAACTGACTATTTCTGTAAAAGTTTATGCAAGCAATTTAAAAATAATATTGTAAGTGAATACTGCTAATGATTTTCCTTAAGTTATGCAATATTCTGCAGATTTAAGCAGGTTGAACTTCATGGGACACCTCAAGCTCCACTCATCAGCTTGCATAGTAGAGCAGATAGTTTTCTAGAGCTTTTTAGTAGTTATGCCTAATCATGGATTTGTTTGATTTGTTCCAGGTTTGGCTGAACACAGAACCTTCCTCCTCTGACTATCACCAGCCAATGGTAGTGCTACCTGCTGTCTACTTTCTCAGTAGAGAAAGACATGTCTATTGAGATAAAGGGTTTGTTGCTTGCTGAATTGCTTGCACTTAAAGCATGCCTAAACTGAGAATGCTACCAAAATCAAATCTATCCACCACAGAAGAATGGAAGAATGGTTTACACACAGGCAGGAGTTAGTACTTACAGATAGTTTGATACATTCTGCACGAGACTTTATTTCCTGTAAATGATTTTTTACAACCAGTGCAAAAGACGTAGACACCAGCATATAGTTATACTCTGCATATTTATGATTTTTCATTAAAACAATATGGGAAAAAAATAAATTACACAAATAGACACAGAGTACCCCTTGTTCAGCTAAGTTTCTGGGGCTGGTATAAAGTGTATTTCTTACCCTGTGCCTGGAATCCTGGGCAGCCAACTGTAGCAGGTTTTGTGAGAGATTGTTTCCCTTTAAAGACATGTACAATAAAAAAAGTGATCGGAATCAGGTTTTATTCACAAGTTGCAGTGTTACTATGAAGGAATTTACTACTCAAGCTGTACCCTTGTAGTAAATCTGTTATACAACATCATTAATGTTGCTGCTTAGTAATGTCTTCCTGAGCAACAGAACGTATAAATGTTCCCAGAAATGACATATGAAGTTACATGTGTGTGTATTCTACCTGCAACCACAAAACCTCCCATGTAAACCAGTGTGATCTCAGTATAGCTAGTATATAGCTATATACTGTATAGCAGTATAGCTAATCACTGTAACTCAATGGATGCTGTCAAAGTAAACCTGTCATAACTATAATTTACTGTGCTAAGAAAAGAGTCAGAAAGCAGAAATCACTAGATGTCCACACATCCATTTGTCATCCTTAAATTCTGTTTTTGTGTGCCTGACATAACTATAAATTACAATTTTAGAAAGCTGACACTGATCATACTTACTAGAAATACTTACATTTCATAATATAATGTTTTGGGGGCAAGTTGTCTATGAACTAGGAAGTTATACTTGATATGGGGTAAGGGGTGCGCCCAGTTCACAGAAAAACAAAATTTTAAGAAGTATATGGTACCTGGAGATGTCCACTTTCTAAATGTTAGTTTTACAGACTTTGACATCACTAAGAATCTGAATCGTCACTATTGAAATATTAAAATATAATGTAGTTGTATTTCCCCTCTGTCAGAACATAAGTTGCACCTCCGAGTCACTCTGTAAAGTGTTCATACTTGTGTTGGCACGTGTTATACTGCAATGCATGGCAATGAATAGTCATCTGTGCTCCTGTCTATTGCAAAGCTGACCCCATACAATACATTGAAATTTGAATATAAAAAAGACTCAAATGTGATGCTTGCAGCTTTGTGGCAAAACTCTGCATTATAACACATATCGTGAGAATATCAGACATTTTTTCTATGCAATGTCTGAAGATTTTCTGTATTGGACATGATGTGCGACACAATGTACCACACTACACTGCTTATATTGTAAATTAACCATTGGGTTCTATGGAAGCTCTTCTGTCTCATATCTTGAGTCTAAACTACTGAAAAGCCTGATTCCCACCAGAAACCCCTCTTAAAAACATCACCCCAATACTGAAGGCCATGTGGGATGGTATTAGTATAGAGGGGAACTAGAATCCCTTGCTATTGTCAGTCCATTTGCCTGGTGTGCTGAGCAGGTTAGGTCTGAATGGGAGCTATACCGATAATGTTTTAATTTAAAAAAAAAAGGAATATAGTATATTACAAAATTTCATGGAAGTACTAAACCTGTATTAACACACGTTAAGAACATTCCATAGGAGAATGCAAAGATTCACCAACTCAAACCAGAAGAATATAAGAAAAACATACAGTGGGTTTAAGAAATTGTCAGGAAAGTGTGTAGGGAATTGTTATGGTGGAATGGTTCTAGTTGAAGTCAATTGACACATGGGTTAGAACTATAATAAACTTTGGAGTTATAGTAGTCTGTAGTATACCTATTGGGTATAGTATATAATTTCCTAATCTGGACAGGATATTGAGGTTCTGATCATCTCAAGTAGGGAAGGTGGCATTCGCCCTTTTATTAAATAGGATACACTTTACAGTAAGGACCAATTAAGTGAAATAATTGGGTAAAAAAAATCATCTTTGTAACTGGTTCTTTTAAAGACAGCCTAGCTGTATTTTAACTCCACTTTATTTTGTGGAATTTGTTTGTATCTTTGTATCCTTCATTAGAGGTATTTATAGCATATATTTCAAGTTGCTGCTTCATCTCAGTCTTTTGTTGTTCTAAACCAGGAATTATGACCATAATGCAATAGGAGCTGGCACAGACATCACATCCTTCTAAAATCCAGTTTTGGACTAGATATTGAAGAAACAAAGATTTATGTACAACTTGTTTTTGCCATACTGTGCACATTCCAGCTTATTCTGAACATAAAGTAAAACACATGTATAAGAATTACTTTATATGAGGTCATCCAATAATGCGCATCACATTTCCTAAAAGAATCAAAGTAGATTATAGCGGCAGGACGTGGCATGCAAATATGTTGTGTTTACCTGGCCTATTTGGGTAAACCTCAACCCTCAACAGTAGAATTTATTGGGATTTAATTCTCCGTAAGTTTAGGGGAAGTGACATTTGGTTTTATTAAGCAATATCTGCAACTCCTCAGATCAAACTTTAATTCCTTTATTTTCATAAGACTGGAAAATCTCTTTAACTCAGGAAGTGAAGGCCTTAAATAAGCAGACAGAGGCTGTCATACACTTTGACATTCACACATTATTGTGATGATTACATAAAATGTGTGATGCTTCACAGTTCTCAGCTGTAATACTCAGTGGCGTTACATAACACATCTGTGAACAATTCAAATCAGCTTTTGTCATAGCCTATAAAGATTTTGCCTTGCATGCCTTTGTTTGATTATATTTCCCTTCTTTCAATCTCCTATTAGAAATAATCTTGTGCTACAATAATAGCTATTGTTCCTGTCCCAAAACATCCAACCAGATTCATACTTACATAGAAAAATGTCAGAGAATGAGAACTGCATTATAATTTTGTTATTTTTGAGTCTTCTCTTCCTTAAAAAAAATGACGTTAGTTTTGGAAAGTGGAGGTTCTTCATCTCCAGAGGCCAGATAATGGACCCGATTTAATAAAGCTCTCCAGGGATGTAGAGGATAAACTTTTTTAGGTGAAGCTGGGTGATCCAGCAAACCCGCAATGGATTTCCTATAGTCATTTGTTATTTGCTAGCAAATGTTTTGAATTCTGGACCAGATCCATTTCAGGTTTGCAGGATCACCCAGCTTCACTAATGAACCTGAAACCTCTCCAGCCTTGGGGAGCTTTAATAAATTAGGGCCAATGAGTCAATAGCGATTCTGGAATTACAAATAAAACAAATTTTGTATTTGTTTTACACTTTTACTAATTACTCTAGTTAGCCAATAGGATTTTTGCAGTCCAATTCATTTTAGCCAACAATGGATCTTGATTAAATTCAGCACACTTTCTGTGATCTCAGGGTGTCATAGGCACACCAATTACAGATGAATCATCATGCCATGCATAAAATGTCTTGAAGACTTATATGGCCTTGCACAATAGATACTCAGCCTGGGTTTCTCTAGCAGGTGGTAAAGGTTAATTAAACTCTAAATGACTGACCTCCCATTTGATGATGCCTGCATAGTTCTAGAGCCAACATCATTAGAATATGTCGGCTTCATGACTCTAATGTTGTTTTATGTGTCTTTAAAGTTTTATTCTAGCCATTGATCTCTGGCCATCAATTTAGGCTTTTTTTCCCACCCCATTTATCAGCACCTGATCATTTTAAAGATTCCTCCAGAGTAAAAAGTTTGAGAAAGACTGTACTAGGCTACGGTGGGACAAAGCTGAGCAGTGCTTTGGTAGGACCTCATCTACAGTATGCAGTTTAGTATTAAGTAAAGAAAGGGTCCACACATAAAATATAATACATGGGTATTTACTTCAAGACCATCATAAATTATATAAGAGATATATTTTCTATGGGAAAAATGCATACAACCCAACCCCGAAAGACCGAGAACTCTACGGTTATTGGTAGATGCCATAGTCCTATCCCCTGAGGGACATCACTTTAGCAGCCTTAATTTACATTATATTGGTGATAGCAGAGCTGAACCCATCACACTTCAGAAAAGTGAGGATAAATTTGTGGGGAAGCTTACAGTCTAAAGATGGGCTATAAAGTTAAGTTTTAGCTTATCAGTATAACCTGGAATCTCTCAAAGCCAATTATTTTATTGGATCATTCTAGACGTACCTATCAGCCAGTTAAAAATTGGTAACTTGCATACAGCAAGTAATAGAAGTATAGTGTATTTTTTAGTTTTTAGAGAAATACAAATACATTGGCCAATACAGCTCCTGTCTATGTATCTATGTGTATTTAGCTGTTTGTCTGGAGTTCAACTTTAATATTCAACCAGGGTGTGAAAAGCCATCATATGAAACCATGCAAAAAATATACTATGTGAAAATTTCCCTAAAGAAGTGAAAATGTGAGCCCATAGTAGTGACAGAGGATTTTACAACTTGAAGGCAGCTATTGATTTCACATTCTCTCCACTCAAAGACAGCAGCTCTTCTTTGAAGCTGGTCAGTGAAAACTTAAAAGAGGCTTGAGCAGACACGGTTTCACTACAGTCCCTTTTTTATGTAATAATACTGGGAAAATAATGATTAAGTAATATTGATCCCAGGAGTCACAAAATTGAAAGGAAGCTAGGGATATAAAAAAAAATACACAGAAATTGGTTTACTTATGTATTCCTTCAGAAGTGGTTGTTATGAAATAAGTTTTAAATAAAATGAGTGGTGTTATCTTAAAGTGTATGTATAGCAAAACTTTCTAAGAGACGTGGATAGAACAGGGAAGTTTAAAATACCTCTGAACTTACTTTATGCTTTTAGTGTACCAAGCAAAAATGTTCCCTATTTTTTGCCCCAGAAACACAATGGGAATTTAGAGGAAATCTGCCTAAGTGAGGACAATTGTCTGCTAGAGATTTATGGACACCAGTGTTTGAAAAACATTTAGTACATTTTATCCCTCAGCCGTTCCCTATCCATACTATGAAGTTTGTGGTTAGGGTCTGTGCTCCATTACATTGGTGGTATATGGGAAAGACAGGACAACACAAGAGAACAGGGAAACATCGAAAAGGATAGAAGGCAACAATGCAACATTGAAACATGGAGAAACAGCTGGTCCTATACTATGCCCTGGGCCACCATCAGCAATGGTCAATGTGTGCCTCCCAGGTCAGTTTAAGTGACACCAATGTTTTTTTGTTGCTATCTGTAAAGGTGACATTCCTCTTACTGACCAACAATGTAAGAGACATTCTTCCTACTGAGCACCATGCCAATACCTTGAGCTGTGGATATAGTAATTATGGTAGGGATTCCCTGAGAACTTGAAAGGTATTTCAAGGATTCCTCCATGTTATTAGTTGAGAGACTGTAATAGATAGTCTTAAAAACCTTAGATCAGTATCAGATGTTACTTGAAGAACACATATCATCTACTGTATATGTATTGGGATGGACAAGACGGTGATAGGCAAGAAAGCATAAAGTATAGGCAATGACATAGTGGATGTTTTTAATTTTAAACTCATTTGGTTTATGCATACATCAGTTACTGGCATGGATTATTATAAATGTCATACCTGTATTTGCTTGCTTCAGCAAGATAATTAAAGGTAGGAGCAAGATAGTAAAAAAATAGTGGTACCTTAATATTTCAAGTCTTGGAAAGTAAAAATTACATGAAATTCTTAATGTTTCCAGATACATTACAGTAGGGGAACAGTCTAGTCCTGGGTGGAGCACAAGGTTGTACAACACCGACATTTTAATAGAGTAAATGTATATGGGGGCACAGCATAAAATGCAGAAATAGCCAACATTCAATCATTCAAAAGCAAAGATGGAGCAAATCACTGAAAGCAGAGACATGCTTGGTTATGGACATCTTTAGTGCACAATGGTATTAAATAAACCATTGTCTGAAAATTAATTTCAGCCTGGACTGTCCTGAAGTCAGACTTTTAGATTTCATGTTTTATGGGTAAATGTTTCTGATAGATGAAGCGCTACTGCTGACTTTCTAAGAAAGTGCTAAGCATGACATTAAAGTGCCAAAAAGCGCTTGCTCCTATAAACTGCAATACATTAATAGTGGTCCCTAGGGCAACATAAAGCCAGCTAACAGGATTGAGTGTAATAAAAATGTTTTCCAATCGTCTACAGCCTGTATTTTTATGGGTAGCCGTTTCAGATGCTGTATATCCACTGCTGACCTTTTTGCTCATTATAGGCTGTAAGCATAAAATAAAGGGACACAGTAAGGAGTGAAAGCAAGTATAACCTTGCAGCTATCTACAAATGTGATAGATTTTAATTAGATACCTTAATGTCTTCATTCTTTCCCAAAGCAATCTCATTGCAAGGCTTAAAAAATTAGTATCCAGAATCCATCCTATGCAGATTATATTCGAAATGACTAAGCATGGGTAGAGAGCAATAAGGACTGCTTTATGGAAGGCTTATTTTTCCTTATTTATGTAACAGTAGAATAAAATAGAGAAGGTACAGTTAGGTTAATTGGCTTACCCCCCTAAAAATGACCTTAGACTGTATTAATGACATATGACTATGGGAGGGACATTAGGTAGTGAGCCCCTTTGAGAGACAGTTAGTTACATGACTATGGACTATGTACAGCGCTGCGTAATATGTTGGTGCTATATTATTATTGTGCAATAATAATAATAATAATAGGGGTGCGTCCATGACATTCTGAGCTCACAGGATGAACTTGTTTTTTTTTTAAATAAACCTGATCTAAACCTAAATAATAAAAAATTGCTAGCATGTAAGGTTCTTTATTGCAGAAGAGACAGGTGATGTCCTTTCTGCAATAAAATAAACTTAAAGCGTACCTAAACTAAGAATTTTCACTTTACATAAAAGGGTAGAGAACCCTTTCATGTATGGTAAAAGTTCTGGGGTTTTTTTTGTTTTTTTTTTTAGGTCCAACACCCTTTTAAAAAAAAAAAAGTGCAGCACCACCCCCTAATTTTCGGCCGTCTAGGCATTCGAGAATGAATGGGAGCGCAAAGCCTCCTGAGATACCTACATCAGGCATCCCGGGAGGCTCTTGGGCCCATGCCTGAGCATCTCATGCATGCGCAGTGAGATCGGCCATTTTTTTTTTCATCCTACTTTACCCGATCTCGCACCTGGGTCTGGTGACGTAGGAAGAATAACCCGGAAGAGAAGACATAGATGGTGGCGCCTGGGACAGATGTCGAGAGGAGCGGGACTAGATGTCAGAGTGATCGGATTAAAAGTTATTACGTTTAATATAATAACTTTCAGATCTCCAGGGAACCCCTTCTATAATTACTATATCCACAGCTATTAGTACATTAGTGTGTTGATCAGTGGTAAAAATGTATCCTACATTGTAGGCCAGTGGTAACAATGCCACCCTTACAAATAGGTAAAAAGATTATTGGTGTCAGCAAAACTAATCAAGAGGCACAAACTGCCCATCGCCCAAGGAACTCCTAGTAATTTCTGGAGGAGCTCTGGTTAAGAAACACAATTAGAATGTTTCAGATACCAACATTATCTGCAAATATATAGCAACCTTTCATAAAATATTTGCATAAAAGCTCTTTAAACATTTTTAAAATGCATGACAATAAAAAAGCTATTCATATAACATTTGTTGTTTTTCATTCCTGTTAAGAACGAAATGCTTATCTTTACTTCTACATGTAAAAAGCTTTCATAAAATTAAGTGTGACACACACCAGCTATTTTGAATATCTAATAAAATGTTGGAAGTCAGTAATTAGAATTGTGATTTCACACTGAGTATTAACAGGTTGATTGCTAGAGAGTTTTATTTTCCATCTTTTATGTGCAAAGCATCTATCATCTAGTCATATAATTAGATGTTTCCAAGCAGCTTGATTTTTCTTTGTAAAAAGAGAGAAATGTTTATTGTAACCATGTCAGACAACACCAGAATACAGCAATACCATCAATATATTTATAATGCGGTGTGGGTTTTTGGAAATGTATTGCTTGTTATAGTGTAGATATGTTACATTAGGTATGTGCATTTTTTAGGTTTATAATATTTGCTCTTTTATTCACTATAATTTAATATCTTTTTACCAAGCGGATATACATATTTTGAAGACATATATCATAGTTTTGGGCATATTTTCTTTACTTGATATGGCCAGGGTTTTAAAAAAGTGTTAAAAATGTAGACTTTCTTTTTGTTATTGTTTTAATATATTTTGCATTCTTCTTTTTTAAATCAGCAAGGAAAGCTTTATACAGGTTTTACATTTTTGTCTCTGTCTCAGTTGTTCCTGTGTTTCTGTGTTCAAATTAGCCTATTGTTTAGAGCTTAATGGCTTGACATGCAACATTGTTTAGGCTACATACACAGGTCAGATAAAAGTAATAGGAAACAAACTATAAATGACCAATCGTTTGATAATCCTAGACAAAAATAGTGCCTAACATCAGGGTAACGAGGCCGATGAACGACCATCTTGGTGGATCAGTTTGTGCGATGATTGGTTGATATATATTGTGTGTACAGTTGTTTACTGATTGTGCAATAAAGTGCACATGCACGACAAACAAACATTATTTATTTGTTGCAACACACCAGTACACAATAAATTTATATATATGTATTATAATTGATCATTTTCACTTTCCAATGCTGTTCTCTGTCCTTCTTCTGCATCAGTTTCCTGTATCTTTAAAATGATCACATCTAGTGATTGTATATTCTAGGTCAATTATCTTTGAAAGAGTGTATCATTACAGCATTTACAGAATTGTGCACCAAATGATCGTTCAAACCAATAGTTAATTCTTTGTTTTCCAACAACTTTTATTTGACATATGTACGTTAGGGATGAGCAAGATTTTAAAAAACCGGGCTCGTAACCGAGAACCGTGTAAATTTGTCCGTCGAGATCTAATTTTTTGGGACCTGCAAGACCAATTAGGGGAGCGGAGCTTATTGCTCTTGCAGCCCTGTAGTATGTGTTCTTGGATAGAGATTATCCAAAAACACAGGAGTACCGCAGCTGTGCCGCGGTACTCCTCCTGTCAGTGTGTGATTTCCGGGCACTAGAGGTTAAATGAGGGCTTGCCCTCATTTAACCCCTAGTGCCTGGGGATCGCACACAGGTAAGTTCCCACAGCTGCATTCATGAATGCAGCTGTGGGAATCATCCTGTAATGATTTCCTCTATTTTCCAATGGGTCCACGAAATCGATTCTACGAAATTTCGTGAATCCATGGGAAGTTTGAGAAAATTTTCGCGACAATGTCGCTCATTCCTAATGTACATAGCCTTGGATTATGGACATTAGGAATTTTTTAAAAAGAAGTCGTGATCAGATTACAGATCATCAACACATTGTTTGCCTACTTTTTCAAAAAAACTGCCAGTTTCACAAAAAAAGTGTCTTGTATTTTATGATGGCAATCAGTGATTAAACACTAACTTAAATTGGCTTTACTAGCAAAACATTAATACAACAACAGAAATGTGTAGTTACATAGGAATAAGTCCATTACAGTTAAAGATAACCATGCCTTCCGTAATACTTTACTGATTTTGTTTCACCTCTGCAGCCAAGGTGCAGATATTTTTTTTACCTAATAATGATAATTAGTCTACACTGCTTCAGTTACACAGGGCTGGAATAGTGTTTGGTGCTCTCATTTCTCTTCTGGAACCAACTCACCATGCATGTATGTCCACCTTAATTCTAAAGTCTGTAGGCAATTAAACCCAAACTTTGAAGGCTCCAAAAATGAATCTATGCTCCCAAAAACAAGTACAATGATACCTCGGTTAACAAAGATAATTCATTCCGAAATCATGTTTGTTAGCCGAAAGATGATTTCCCATAAGTTTCTATAGAAAATCATTTAACTCATTCTGGATGCTGCCCACAATTTAAAGATAAGTTTTTATATAAAAAAGAAAATGTAAAAAGCACAATATAAAAACTTCTGAAGCAAGCTGTTCTTTGATATGCAGAAAAAAACAACTGCAGAGTTTGTCTTGGTCAATAAAGAGTTACAAGAGGCTGCAGAGAGAGCTCACCCATCAAGATCACCCACAACCTCAGCTGTGTTTAGCAAAAGATTTCTTCTGCAAGTCAAACCGCCTCCTCCCACCTCCAGCCTCCGTTCTGCACACAAGGGAGCAGGGAAGCCCTGTTCATATGTAAAGCGATGTATCTCGCTCACTTTCTGACACAGTATACTGGAAGTACTGTACATTTGTCATGCAGTATGTTATTAGGCGTCCTACTTCGTGCTTTTTTTATTGTTACATTTGTTAGCTAAGTCCATATTCTTTAGCCCAGTCTCTTAAACAGTGGGGGAAAAAATGTTAGCCGACAAATTTGTTAGCAGGGCAATTTGTTAGCCGAGGTATCACTGTATATGAAAAATGTTATTGTGGGCTAAGGGGGTCAATCATTTCCCAGCAAGGTGAGAAAGTTGGAGGTTCATCAGCAGGATTTACATTATTTTGACATGGCCAAGTAAGATGCCCAAAGACCCAGAACATAGAAGTACCGGGTAAGGATGACGGCGCCAGTGACACATTAAGGAGAGGTAAGTGGAATTAAAAAATTGTGATTAGGCAGGTAAGTTTTTTGCAGAAGGAGAATTGTCTGTGTCTTTCACTTTAAGCAATACTAGGAGCTTCCAGTATTGTACCATAGATTTTTAGATATTTGTGGAGGCTGTGCTGCCTGATTAGTAGTAGAGCCCAGTGATTGTGTATTATTGCTGTAAACTAAATCAAAACAATGTTATCTGGCTAGTGAGTGTATCCTGTAAATATATATATACATATAAATAAACATTTTCCACCTGCAATTACATGCATCTTTATATCCTATATGGTGATGTAAATATGGTACAGAGAAGATTACAGAATGTCAAATTTGCATAAAAATATTTTCGGTAATCTTGGCAAAAACCGCTTAATTTGAATACTTATTGAAAATGCACAGTAGGTTTCCTTTAATACTAGAATCTTTTAGTCACCTGCTGTACATTAAAATTTGTAGCATGCAAACCTGATCAAAGCAGATGTAATTCAAACTAAATAAATTTATTTTAAACACAGAGGTGTAAAAAAGTAACATCTACATCTTAAAATTTACGTCAATGCTTTTAATAGCTAACAGATGGAAGCAGCTATAAATATCCCAGAAGCACACCCAGACTTTTCACTACTGGAACTGTCACCATTTTTGTCTTCTTCAAACTTTGTCTACCATTATCTGTGTTCTGAAACAGTACAAGAAAAGTCAATTTTACCAAAGATTTTACTGTAAAAGTTATTCAAATTCTTTATCTGAAAACGTTTCACATTATTCATAAATTAAAAATTTTACAAATATTTGGATATATTTTCAACTTAAAAATCTGTATTGGTACAAAAAATCAACTGGATTGATACTTGACCATATACAAAGTAATTTGCATGATCCTGCCTACAGTTACTGTATTAAATGTAAAATTAGTTAGTTGGTAGAAAATATTGATATAGCTATAGGAAACCTATAGGTTTCTCCAGTTCAATTCACATATGATGCAGAGGAACACAGAAGTCTCAGAACCCACAAATAGTATCATAAAAACAACTTCAAGAAGAGAACTTATGACCCTTCTTTAAGCCCTCTGTGCCATACTACTGGTTATTGGCTATAATAGGCCAATATAGAAGCAAAATTAGTATAGTCACATAACAGTGCAAATAACAGGTTTTGGGCTCACATTTTACCTTAAATATTAAGTATTTGAATCCTATAGTACATCCAAATATATTGTATGTTTACTAGTTAAAGCTACATGACCTGCTATTCTTCAAGGTGTTTGTAACATGAACATGCTTTGCCATTTTTAGAAGATCAGTCAAAGCAATATAATGTCTTTCCCATGCTAACTAGTAATAATAAGTCACAATCACCTGACCTTGTTCTATAATGTTGAGCTATTTTAACACTTATCCAAATTATTTTTTTTAATTTCTAATGAGTGGAAATACATCCACCATTTATAGTCATAAAGGTAACTCAGTCAACTAAATCCAATCATCAAGTCAAGGTTGATTGTCCAAGGACATGTTAAGAGGTATAAAGGTTTATTAAACCCGTCTGTATGAATAACCTAATTCAATCACCATTGTGCCATTAAGTAAGGCACCAGTGTTGTTCAAGTATGTATGAACCCTAATTGTATTGTTTTTCGAAAAAAGTGATTAATAAAGAAATTTATTCAATCAAAAAACCAGTGTTGTTCAAGTTGTAAGGCTGGAGGGGAAATTTGTTGTCAAATCTCTGGGTAAAATCTGCATTAAATATGGGTGATAGATGGTGTCAAAGGCTCCTCTTCTAGTTTAGAGATGTGTATTCCAGTTTAAGGTAGATTACTTCTTCTGGATCTAATATTTACACCTCACCAACTCACCAGAGTTTGACCTCCTATGTTGGGCTCTCCTTTTGTAGAGAGGTTGTTTTATTTCCCTAATCTACAGGGGTGCATCTGTTGATAGTTTGTTTTCGGGAAGATAAGGTTTAGTAAGAATAAAGATTAAAGGATTGTGAAAGTTTGTGTTAGAGATTTGGGCAGTGTTTCTCAACCAGAATTTCTCCAGAGGTGTTCCTTGAGCAATGAGCAATTTGTGCCCCTCAGGTCAGATTAAGTGACACCAATGAACTTTTTGGCTATCTGTAAGGGTGGCATTCTTCCCAATGTTGGAGACATCTTTTCTACTGACCACCACACTAATATACATTGAGCTGTGGATATATTTATTATGGGAAGGATTTCCTGAAGTTCTAAAAGTTTTTTCAAAGGGTTTACCCACTCTATTATTATTATTATTATTATTATTAATGAGAAACACTGGATTGGGGGTTTCAATCCAAGCATGAAGTGCATGGTTTAGGGAAAGAAAAGGGTTGAGTGTATGGATAAGGTAAATTGCTAAGAGTTGATTTTTAGAATTACGAAACTGGTTGGGTTACTTTTTTGAGTTAGATTCGGGGTTAATTGTAAAGGATTGTTTAGTATTAGGGGTAATTTTCAGTGTTAGTTGAAATGTTAAATTTAGAGATGAGGTTTATTTCAGGTAGTAAAGTAAGGTTAGTTGCGGGGGATCTTGGGTTAGGGATAGGATAGTGGTCTTGTTCAGGAGAGTGGTGAATGGACATTTAGGTTTACCTGCAGTTGCAACAAACCTGCAAAGTCAAGGCTCAGTTTCCTGTTACTATGCATCATATCAATATAACTCTAATAAAATAATCTAATAAATAAAAATTAAAGCTTACTCAATGTAATTAAAGCTTCACAGAGGTTGGCTCTAATATTTTCTATAAATGTACGAGGCTGCCCAATTAGGCTTGTAGGCTGCCCAATTAGTTTCTTGTATTATCCCAGTGATTCCTATACTATATAGATAGAGTGATAGTGGTGTTTTTTAGTCATTTTAGGATTCTACATGACTGCTGTTGTCCTGTAAATGATTCTGTTCCTATGTCTCATGTTGTTTTAAGATACTTTGATAACTCACTTGATAAACACTGTAGTTAGTAAGATCTATCAACAGGATGGCTCTGAAATTCTGACCCTAAAATTTTACTAGGTAATATCATATAAAATTAGATTTCAGAAACAAACATTAGCATTTACCACTTGCCAGAACAATTTCATCCTTTAAATGGGCTCTGTAAAGTCAAAGTTGACTAACAAAAAAGATCAGGCACTCGCTCGCTCTACAGGCTTTCAGTGACTCAGAAATAGAGCAGACCCCAAACCAACATCATTTCACAGGACAATTCTATAAAAAAATCTAACCGGAATTGATTTTTGCTCATATAAAATCTTGTTATAGAGTAACATCCAGTGACTCACTCCAACTGGCAATGGACTAAGGTAACAGCCTTTCCAAATCTATAATGTTTTGAAAAGCTAAGAATATGAAGCTGTTCTAAAATTCTATTTATGAAACCTTGCTCTCTAGAGAGAGACAGGATAAAGATTTTTCAAATTCTACAGCTGCTTTTATTCTATCACCTTTTGCTTTATTATAGAGAAGGAAAAGGCTGTTACCCTAGGCGGTGATAGAATAAGGGGTCACCATAACCACAGCCAACAGCTTAGAAAGCAACAGGGCTTTAAAATTGAAAAACAGAACAAAAATAAACATATGTGATGGCAGATATTATCCTTTATCCCTATGGGTTTTTAATGTTTTATGATTCTTTCTTTCCTTGTTTCTTTCTTTCTTCCCCTCTCTCTCTATTTCTTTCTTTCTTTCGTTCTTCCTTTTTCTTTCTTTCTCTTTTCTCTCTCACTTTCTTTCTTTTATTTTTTCTTTCTCTCTTTCTTTCTTTCTTCTCTCCTTTTCTCTCTCTCTCTCTCTCTCTCTCTTTTTCTTTTTTCTCTCTCTCTTTTTTTGGACCGTGATCCTAGCTCAGAAATTACACATTTATGTAAGTCCTGTGATTTTGCAGGTCAAAAGTGTTCACAACGTTTGACAGAGATCAACCCTTTGCAACATGTTTCAATGTCACTTGCTACAAATTTATAGTGTTGCACCCTGATCACTCTGGTGAAGAAGACTGAGGAAATGCCTATTCCCACTTGCTGCAGAAGATGACAATATCTCTAACTTGGCCAAGTCACTGCATCATCCTAGCCTAGGTAAAGTAATTTGAGTTAAAAATTACACTGATACTGAGTATTGTATTGTCACCAAAGTTGCTTAGGGAGAACCTCAGGAGACCCTAAGGGAACATGTCTGTAAAAATATGTTTCCCAGGTTCACCCATCACTTCATTGAACATAGAAAGTTGAATCGGCTTTTGGTTTCTGATATGACTTTGATACTAATCTATGAGATCCTCCTGTGATGATTCCTGACTGACAGATTCACTTGGAAATCTTGAATATCCCTGACTTTTTTCTATTCTTGCTCCCCTTGTAGCATTTCCTAATGTTCTAATAAAAGTTCATAAGGTAGAGCGTAAATCATCATCATGGTCATATTAAATGTGCAAAACCAGACCTCAAGCCTTGATATTTTACCAATACCCCACAAGAGATATAGGAAGTTATCAGATGGTCTCAAGCATTGACTGAAATATTAGTTTGCAGTGTACTGACCTTTCAAGCTTCATTTATAAAAATGTAAAATATGCCTTGTCTATAACTGACAAAATAAATCATAGAGCACAGAAATATATCCTGAGATTTATGTTTTGTGCCAGTCAGCATTTTGGATCCCTTCAAAAATTTTGAAATGGTATGGTCAGCTGCTGGTTGTGAGAAAATATAGATAATGAATGGTATTACTGGAGGCAGATTGCTATACTTTTAAAATTGGCTAAAATCAGCTATTGTAAACAAAAATAAACAATAAAAAAACAAAACTCAAAAATATTTTTTAATATATGCATTCTTGTCATCTTCCAAATATTCTATAACATCACTATCACACCTTTACCCCCAATTCCTCAGGCTATCATTTGGGGGCTGTCTGAATTTGAAGTCATGTCAGTATTTTACAACGAAAACATAAATCTAACAAAATAGTGTAACTATCTACATGTGATCTAATATTGGCCTCATGCAATTCTTTAATGTAGATATCTGTAGAATGGGAGACAAGCAGCAAGTATTTCTTGTTTTGTATTGTTCAATCACAGGCTGGACATAGGGAGGTGGCCTAGTTCTAGTGATTAACAGCATGAAAAATAAAAACATTTTAGGTCGGAGTAAGATAAAATTTCATATGGGATGCCATGGATAGACATTGGCAGGACATTAATGGGGAGGCATTAATTACAATCGTTCCTCACAGTGTTTCAGCTGATGTCTGTGGGCAAATCTAATATGCATTCCTTTCACCTTTATTGGCATTAAATGGGTCCTGTTTCTGGACCAGTCTATAAGCCAGAACATCAGTGCGTGGTCTACTAACATTGTACCTCTCTGTGTTGCAAAAAATGTCTTTGGATTCACAATCTGACTCTTTGTCACCCCTGGTGGGGTGCAATAGGATCCAATGATGTGAATAGGATTATTTCATGTCCATAACTTGTTCGTCTTCCAAATTCTTTTTTCCAGGTTTGATGACGAAATTAGCACCACCTACTATAAGCATGCATCACTGGTTTGTCTTCTATTCTCCATTTGTTTTGTGTAACATCAAAATCTCCATAGTCTATCTTTAACTTAACAGCAGACATATTTTCCAAACTATTTTTTAAGCGGATAACTTTAATCTCTGGTTAAGGAAGGGATTCTTTCCTGTAAGGTCTGTGAAAATGTGGAATCAGCTCCCTCAGGAAGTAGTTTCAGCAACTACTATAGATTACTTTAAGAAAAAGCTGGATGTTTTTCTAGAAGCACAGAATATAACTGGGTATTAAGGCTTTAAAGTAAAGATAACAGAGACTGTTGATCCAGGGAACATCCGATTGCCATCATGGAATCAGGAAGGAATTTTTCCCTGTTATAGCAAATTGAACCAGGGTTTTTTGCCTTCCTCTGGATCAACCATGTCCATAGAGTTTTTATCGGGAATATTTATTTATTGTGTTTGAATTTGATGGACCTTTATCTTTTTTCAACCTGACTATGTTATTCTCTGTTTTATGTAACTTCAAAATCTCCATCTTTTATTTTTTTCTTATTAACTGCAAAGTGAAACCAATCTGCCAAACTATTTTAAGGGCCAACAGGCCATGTGAACAGGAAAGTCTGTCCTCTGAATGATCCCACTATGTACAATCACTAATAACACATATATTCTTGTCATTGTCCTCTAGCTGGGATAACGAGAGGGTTGTACATCATTTTAATTGGACTTGTTATATGTGCTAAAGTTATGCAAACTTTAAAGTATAAGGAACGCACAAGAGTGATGAGTTGCATTAGTAATTATCATCGAGGTTGGTATTGCACTGATTTATTTATGGCTATTATGCCTTCAAAAATCACGTCAAATGGCACTTTCAACAAGCTCAATCTTTGTAATTGCTGTATGTCTCAGGTGCAATTTATGATTGCTAGTGGATTTCAGCTTAGTAAAAACTCTGCTTAATTGTATAATCATTAACGTCCCAGTTCTATATGTTAGGCAGAGGGTGAATTGGAGTGAAATACAAAGTGTGAATCATCAGGGCTGCTACAGAAAATTCTTCTCTACAGGAGCATTTATGGCATTCTACTTCCATCCTTTACAAAGTGTTTTGATGTTTATGTTTTAATTCTTACTTGCGATAAAGCATGTTCTGTCACACACAGATGCAATCTTCCTTATGAAACCACTTCATTTTCATTCAAAAAAAATATTAGTCGTGTGCTAAGAAAAAAAAAAGAAAAATCTTTGAAACAACGCTGGGTGCCAAAAGGTGCTATTGCATTCACACCTGTTCATAACTGTATGAGGAATTGTTCTTAGGGCATGCCAAATCTAATACTGAAATACCAACCATTTCTTGGTTAAGGAATTGGCTAAAACCATTTTTTTTTTACCATAGGAGATGGCTAAGAAGACATTTCAGATGTCATTGTCTCATCAATCACTGTGCAAAATCCACAGATGATTTGTTTTGAGAAAAGAGTCAATTTCATTTGTACACCTTACTCCATATGTATGTTTGTGCTATTGATGTACAAAGGACGGGCAATGGGAGTGATCCACCCCAGGTTTAGGAAATCAGCTGTAATACAGGAACAGTGAAGTGTCTTACCACATCTCTTAGAAGGGTAACCACTGACACAAATACAATTTTAAGCTGTAAAGGAGAATTTGTTACATGGACCATCATTCTAACAGGACATTCTTTACAATGGTCAGCAATGTATGGGCAAACTTCCCACTGGTCAACAATGTGAAGGTTCATTCTTTCCATGATCACCAATGTAAGAAGGCAATTTGGCTATCAATGCAAGGAGGCATTTAACCAACTGTCCACCGATTTACTAAGCACTCTTCCCGCTGATCACCAATGTAAGGTACAGACAGTCTTCACAATGACCTTCAGGATAATGGACAATTTCTCCCACTTGTTTGCAATGTTACAAGGGTTCTTTCCATTGCCTACCAGTAACTGGACCTTCTTCTCTTTGGATGGGTATTTCTTCTATTTATTTACAACATACAGACTTTTCTTTCTACCATTGACCACCTATGTACATGGACCCTACTCTCAATGATTATCAAGGTAAGTGAGTATATCTACACTAGTAGTGTGGGGGCACTATGAGGGGGTGCTGAGAAGTTCCTGTCTTTGCCCAGAAAGAAGAGAGCCAGAGTTATGAAATAACACATTTCTTCAACATATTTCCTCCTGAGACTGATGCACTTGGTACAGCATAGTTGCAGCTTTTCTACATCGTTCAAATAAAAATCCTTTGGTTGGGCCGCAAACCAGCTCTCAGCAGCATCTTTGATGTCAGAAATGTCCTCAAAATGTTGTCCCTTCAGGTGTTTCTTCAAATTCGAGAACAGATAATAGTCCAAAGGGGCCAGGTCAGGTGAGTGTGGGGGATGGTGGACCAATTGGAAACCCAGGGTGTTCAATTTGAACAGAATTTCTTCGGCCGTGGGGACCCGCTGTGGCGCCATTCCTTTAACTGTTCCATGGCTTCAGGATCATAGATGTGGAGCCAGGTTTCATCCTCAGTCACTAGGGCACAAAGCCAGGAACTTCTCAGCACCCGCTCATAATTGCCAATTTAAGGGGGCACTTCTCCAATGTCCATTTATGTTCCCCCAAGATGAAGGGGTACATCTACACTCACCATCAATGAAAGTTGGCCTTCTATATTTGATCTCCAATGTAACAGGAAGGCGCTTCAATGACAAGCAAGGTAAAGAGGCAATTCTGCAATGACCACTTGGGTGAGAGAGAACAGGCAAGCACTGGGTAATAGGAAGTGTCAGACCTTTGTTCATATAGATATGCGGGCTAAGTAGATTAGGTGCTGAAAATATTTGGGTGAGTCCTGGTTAGCAATAAACTTGACAAGGGTTCTAACTTTTTCTCATTTTATTCAAAACCGAAAAAAGTTTTGGGTATAGATATACTTTAACTTTTATTTTATACCTTGTGTGGACAGACGTGTATTGATTTGCAACTGACAGCATCAGACTGCTGTAAAAATGTACAGGTCTACAGTGTATTTTGTTATTTCTATTACAGTCCAATAGGTTGAATACCTGTGTGTTCTAGGAAAGTAAAATTTCACAAAATATCTTTATTAACCCACTTATGCCTCCCATGGTGTCCCAAAGCCTTAATGTTGCATATTATAGAGTTTGATCAAACCACTTGTCTCAGATTATCCGTTTATTTGGTATGACATGTTACTTGCTCAATCATGTCAATCCTGCATAGAACTTGGCTGTCATCTCAGCTATAATTAGCATTGCTTACGCAGTAATCCTGTCTGGTGGTGCTTTCTTCATTAAAACATGACATGTCCTGTAAAGATAAATCATTTGTATTCAAATCACACTATCCTAAAGCCAGACGGGATACAAAAATTAAATAAACGACTAATCTGATGTTTATACTATAGAAGAAATAGATTTTCTTATTTTATAGTTATTAAAATAAGGAAAGTGTCATCTCCCCTCCTATTGTGTGCTAATTCTTGCACCTCCTAGATTGTAAGCTCTTCGGGGGAGGGTCCTCCTGTTTCACTGTCTGTATTCGTATGTCATTTGTAATGATAATGAAATGTAATGAAATGATAATAATGTACAGTGCTGCTTAATATGTTGGAGCTATATAAATCCTGTTCATTATTATTATTAATAATAATAATAATAATAATGTGACAGGTAATGTTGTATTGTTTACTTGTAGCAGTGGTGCCATCTACTTGATCTCACAGTATTAGAAGAATAGGAGTCACATAACTGGCAGAGGATTCAGTCCATTGTAAACTGAGTTTAGTTTCTGCATATCTCCTAAAGGGGAAGTAAACTGGAAAAAAAACTCACCTTTACCTTTCTCAGATCCATAGATCCCTCTGCAGGTTTCCTGGATCGGGTCCTACTTTGTCCTGGTATCCTCCTTGGTCCCGACAAGGAGGAAGCACCAGTCATCGCCATCTTCTTTGCCCTTCTTCTCTCTTCCTCCTCTATCACCTGATCTCATGCCAATCTCACTGCACAAGCATTTTTTTTTTAATACATTGAAGAAAAAGCTCCATCTGTGCATGCCCGAGATTAGTCATGTGCAGAAGGAACAGCCGAGTGCCTCCTGGGATGTGTGACGTATGTATTCTGGAGGATCTGTGCTCCCATTCTGACTTGATCACTGTGGTTTTTTTTTAGAAAGGGTTTTAAACTCTACCCCCCTCCAAAAAAAAAGGTAATGTTTACCTAATATATAGGGGTTGTTTACCCTTTTATGTAAGGTAAACATTTTAGTTTACGTTCGAGACAGGGAGGAGGGACACTTTTTAGCTCAAAATATGCCGGTAGAAGACTAACCCATGCCACTTCTAACATTTTGCAGACCTTAAAATTATTTTATGCAAAAAATGATTGACTAAATTAACAAGTGTTTTTTCACAAATACTTTTCTTTTGTATAAGCCTTTTGAAATGGAAAAATGGAGAGGTTTAGTTGTAAGAAAATAACATTTTTTCAGTAACAAAACAATGCAAGTTTATAGAAGTGCATATACCAGCCAAAAACTTGGGAGGCAGAAGGGACAGAGGTACATGGGTATCAAAGAGAGACAGTCCTCCAAATCAGGGACAATTGGGATGTATATTTTCTAGATGCTGCTTAGATGATAAATACAACGAGGGCTCCTTCAACAAAAACTCCACTTTGGTCCTAACAAGGATGTCTCACCTGAATCTTTCATCTATATAAATGTATGCATAATACCCAGAAGCATTGAAACAACAACATGGGTCACTGCTAGGAACTGTTTTCAGATAATCCTTGAGATTTTTATTATACCTAGCCTAGATTATGGATTTTTCAGGTAAGGAATATAAAGGTAATTGGGTGGTTTTAAATTGAACTTCCCAATCTCATGGAAACCTTACTGATATTGGAATCTTGAGAACCTTGTACATTCACCACATAGAAACCTTTCTCATATTCATCTGGGAAAGCTTGGGAAACAGAAAATCTAGTGGGCCTATAATAATGTGTTTTGGGTATGTTATCAATGCAATAATTATACTGTACCTCCTATAGTGCAAGGGCATGTCAAGGCAGTAGGCAATGGCCATACTGTTCACATTTCAATTTCATGATTTTAATGTAAAGTTCATTGTGGAAAATGACACATCATTACAGTCTGTTGTCAGCTCCACTATGAAACTGTCTTTATTTATGCGTACAGTAACTAGAGACTTTAGCACACCCATGGTGGGTCAGGGCAGGTACAGGTACAGGTCTGCTGACCTCAGCTATAAAGCCAAAAGGAATCAAAATCACATTTTTTCCCATTACCTTGTATGTCGCTGAGAATTCTTTACAAAGTGATTATTTTTTTACAGCATGGTAAATTCGCATTGCATAAACTAGGTAATCAAGCTCAACTGTTTGACATGTCAATAATACCGCTACATCTACTTTTTACGTTGGTGGGTTGTCTAAATAGCAGGATATGTATCGTTCAAGAGAAATAAAGGAAATACAACAATAAAAAACATTACCTAGAAAGAGATTGACAGATTTTGTAGTTCTCTCCCACCTGGTGGTGAAATGTTTCTTTATTTATCATTCAGCTCTCCAAATGATGCCTTTTATACACTTTTTGTATTTCATATGATCTTTTAAGGCTTAGACTAGTATTTTACTATGCCATTTAGTGTCCCTCAAACACCTGCTGTCATACACTAGGCACTTGATAGCAGAAACCAGTAGTAAGTACTTATTTTTTCCCAGGCTTTTGCAAACACCTATGCAGGTTTTTTTTTATATATTATATATTTTTTTTTAATTTATATATTGAAAGTGGTTGTAAGGTGTTTACAAGTGTTTTCAAAGCTATAGAGGCAACAGGGTGGCAGAGTGCCCCTGGATGCTGCTGTCTTTTACTGCCTGAAAAGAAAAATAATGGATGGACTTTTTTTGTTCCACTGTTAACCATTTTGTGCAATCAGTTTTGATTAAAAGTAAAAAAAAAGCTTGCAAAACTACTGCAGTGAATGAAGCAGAGTAAATACAAAAATCTTTTTTTGCATAGGAAGTCCCCCGGTTACATACGAGATAGGGACTATAGGTTTGTTCTCAAGTTGAATTTGTATGTAAGTCGGAACAGGTACATTATTTTAATAAATGCAATTAGGACAGATGTTTGTCCCAACATATTATTAGGCAACATGTTAGCAGTTACTCTATAAAATCCTCACTGTGAGTTATTCACAAACAAAGCAAAAACTCTCACCCAAAAATACACTGACACCTTAACTAGACTTTAAAATAGCTGGCAAGCAGCCATGTATTTTCCAACACAAAATAAATATCCTTTAACAGTAATAAATAACAAATAAATTTTAACTTTAAAAAACTTTATCAAACTTTACGTCTCCAAAATAATTAACATACAAAAACATTAACATATAAAATAACATAAATTAACAAACATTATTGACAAACAAATTATCATATAACTTTCCACAACCATTTACAAACAAACTTATACACAATACACAAACTTCACAAACTTCACAAACACACTAATAATACTAACTCCCATATTAACAAAAATCCTAATGAACAACATGCGCCCAGGACTCTTAACCTTCCAGATCCCAATGGCTCTAGGACCAAATTAACTATGTACCCTTTAAATTTAATTCCTGCAAAAAACTTTTCCTAGCTTTCGTTTATTCCCTCTATTTAACCCTTTCAATCTCCTCCCATTAACTTCCGACCAATCCCATACTAGCCTCGCCTTAAACTTGAACTTTTCCCTCACTCAGTTAACTCTTTCCCACCTTAAAGGGCTGCCCTTACACCCTGTCATGTAGTCCCTGTGCCTAGTTCCCTGCTCTGGGTCTCTCTTTAAAGAGGTACAAGATTTTGAAGAAGAGCTCAGTCTTAGCTGTGTTTGGAAAAAGATTTCTTCTGCAAGTCATGCAAACCCCCCCTTCCCCATCAAGCCTCTGTCCTGCACATGGATGTCCATATGTCGGATGTCCTTATCTCGGGTACTACCTGTATCTCCATATATTGCTGTTTAGTTTTTTAAATCAACTTCTACAGCTGTTGTTTTTATCAATGAAATCCCAAATAGCCACAACAAGTGCAAGCAACAGCAGCAGGACAGAAGTCCAAGGCATACTCTGCATGCCCTCTTTACTTCAGTTAAGTTTCTTGTGCATGCTAATCATGCCTACTTGGTAAAGTGGAATTTATCCTAACAGATTTGCTATATCATAATGGAAATGTCACTGTAGTGCTATACTGGGTGGAGGCTCTGTGAGAAAGCAAAGCTCTGCTTCTAGAAATATAATTGCCTCCACACATAAATGCAGTGCACATCATGTCATGGTAAGTCATTAATGGGGAAAAGAAAAAACTACAGGACGACTGCAGTCCACATGAGTGACTATCATATTTGCCTTCTACCTTCCTAGGCACAGCAAATATTTTATTTCTTCACCCTATTA
The DNA here is from genome assembly GCF_032062135.1 of Pyxicephalus adspersus. NCBI lineage: Eukaryota > Metazoa > Chordata > Amphibia > Anura > Pyxicephalidae > Pyxicephalus > Pyxicephalus adspersus. The sequence goes on from NC_092858.1 coordinate 23,944,484, forward strand.
TAAACTACAGAATTTTTTTCTAGATTCTGGCTTTACATCATGCAGTAATCAATCATTTGACATTATAGTTATTCTTCAGGATAATTATTTTATGAAGTATCATGCAAGCTCTCAAATTACTTCAATGGCATTACAGGCTCCTCAACAAAATAGTTTTATTCGGAAACAACACACAACTTTGAGCAGAGTAGTAGTTAATTTGCTTGTTTTATTGAGACAATGACATCATAGATGTTCTGAACAGAACAGCACAGCTCATATTACAGTGTATTATATTAGGTTTCTATAAGGAGAGAAGAGTACATGCTTTATATGTATGCAACAGCACTGCAAGTATTCTTTACGTACTCTGTATATTCTTTTTTATTGTGCAAACTTTTTTGCTATAGTTATAGTCTAGCTTGTTGTGCCACCTAGTGGATAATGTTGGTCTGTGCAGCCTTGTCCCCTGTCTATCACATTGGGCTTTGATTGAAGATCCAGACTGATGCATGTCATCTTTGCAGCTGTGAATTTAAAGTGTACCTAAACAACCCTTTTATGTTAAGTAAAAATTCTGTGTGTTTGTTTCTAAAACAAAAAAATGTGCAGCACCGCCCCCTTATTCTCGATCGCCTAGGCCAGAGGTTGGCAATCTCCGGCCTTTAGGCCAGATACTGCCTAGCCGGTAGTTTGTTCCAGGCTAACGCCACCAGGCTGATCCAGCCTAATCCCAGCCTGCAACCCGCAGTTCCAGTGCCGCGAGTTGCTGGCCGCCTAGGCCAGGGGGCGTTAGGCTGGAACAAACTACCGGAGCTCCGGAGCTACATGCTGCGCTTGAGCCTCCTCTTGCTGTGGCTCCCCTATTTACTGCGGCGGACGTTAATACTTCCAACACCGGTTTAAATAGGGACCACCCCTTGAAGGGAAATCCATCTCCTCCGCAATGCATACGGAGGAGAGGGATTTGCCATCAGGGGGTGTTCCTGGTGGGGGGCAGAGCCATTAGAGCAGGACTTGAGAGATAGTCCGGCCTAGTGTGCTCCTGCCCATCCCTGAAATGGCCTAGTGGCCTAGTTTGCCTACCTCCAACCTAGCCGATCGAGAATAAATGAGAGCACAAAGCCTCCCGGGATACCTACATCACGCATCCCGGAAGGCTCTTGGGTGCTCCTTCTGCACATGTCCTTATCATAGGTATGCACAGAAGGAGCCCTTTCATCAATAGGGATTTTCCTGATCTCATGCATGCGCAGTTAGATCAGCAAGATTTTCCCCCAGCGCAGTGCAAGATCGGGTGACATAGCAAGAAGAACAAAGAAGACGAGAGGAGAAGATGTCGGCGCCTACGGGGATGACATGGAACCCGATGGAAGAAACCTTCTGACGGATAGACTGATCTGCGGGATTGAATGTAAGTGTAATTTTATTGTTTTGGGTTGTCTTGTGCTTTAAGTTTTATATTTTTTACTTACTGAAAGTCCCGCTTTACATAATTTTAGAATCTTTTTTTTGACATGTAAAGCCTGAGAATTGGAGGAAGGTGTACTTTCTTTTTCACATGGCTGTACATTAGTATCCTGCATTAGGTGACATGGCCCCTTTAATTGATAGTTGTGCCACGTGATATGCTCTTCCCAGGACTGTCTGGATCCGGTGCATGCTGGGACGGAGGGCGGGGTTGAATGGCTGCGAGTAGATGAGCTGTCCAGGGTTCTGCTCTGATAGAGCGGTGACAACTGTATTGCGTCATATCGTCAGCTCCGCCCCTTCTGCATACAGCACTGTGGCAGCCTCCCTGCGGAGATAGCAGCGATGTGAGTACCGCACGTCACGTGACATCTCCTCAGTATGATAGCCGCTTATTGGGGGACTACAAACCCCAGCATGCATAGACCATGACGAGGCAGTGTAACAGCTGGACGGCTTCAGCCTCAACCATTTCATTTTCATGTTTCTGCAGTTATTCTGCTGATTCTGTTTAGTTTACTGATCCAGTGTCATTCACTACACAAGACTGTATAATACACCCAACATTCACTATGCAGGAATCGTGTAATACATCCAACATTCACCATACAGGAATAGTGTAATGCATCCAACATTCACCATACAGAAATTGTGCAATTCATCCAACATTCACCATACAGGAATACTGTAATACACTCAACATTCACCATACAGTAATGATGCAATACATCCAACATTCACCATACAGGCATAGAAAAATACATCCAACCATACAATACATCCAACATTCACCATACAGGAATAATATATACATCCAACATTCACCATACAGGAATAGTGTAATACATGCAACATTCGCTCTACAGGAGTGTATAATACACCCAACATTCACCATACATGAGTGTATAATACACCCAACATTCACCATACAGGAATAGTACAATACATCCAACATTCACCAAACAGGAATAGTGTATTTCATTGAACATTCACCACACAAGAATAGTGTAATACGTCCAACATTCACCAAACAGGAATAGTACAAAGCATCGAACATTCACCATACAGGAATAGTAAAATATATATAAAAATTCACCATACAGGAATAGTACCATAGAGCAGAATGACGCTGTATGTACAGCACTTTTTTGTTGTTGGAAAGGATGGTGAAAGATCGCTTCCAACAACAATTAATGTGTGCAGCCTTACTGAAGGAAATCTTTTTAAAGTGTGACTGCACATAAAGACATTGTACAGACAGAGTGATGTGTATCCAAAAACCAAAATAAACATGCATTTATGTGATGGTGACATGTTTCACTGGGTGGTCTGGCAGTATTATAACACTGACTCAATATATAGTATACCGTGTTTCCCCGAAAATAAGACACTGTCTTATATTTTTTGTCCTTACAAACCTAAAACTACTTTTTTTTTCTTTTTCTACTAGGTCTTATTTTCGGGGTAGGTCTTATATTAGGGCAGGTTGGGGGAAAAGTGCTAGGTCTTATTTTCAGGGTAGGTCTTATTTTCGGGGAAACACTGTATATGGAGAAGTAGCATTGTCACTCTAGGCTGCTTTCTCCTGATTTGGACTACAGAACTGCTCCCTTCATATCTCTATACCATGGTGCGAGGTATTCTGTATTTCAGCGGCTGCCATCCAGTGCTGTGTGGACCCATGGTGGTCCGCGGCTCTGTCCCCCGTATGGACACAGCCCGCCCATTCTCCCATCACAGGCTCAGACCTGCTTGCTACACACCAGGGGGGACAGTAGCAACGTTTGTTGTGTCCACAGCCCGGCACTGCTGTCACCCCCGAAATTTAGCAAGCTGGTCTGAGCCTGTGATTGGAGAGTGGGCGAGTTCTAGCATCATGCATAGTCCGGATTCCATGGATTTAATGGGCCGTGAGGTCCGAGAGTTTGGCAACCGCTGCTGTATTTCATAGTTGTTACCTGGACAGACTGTGATCTGGCTTTGGAGTTTGGTGCAGCACAGGTAGCTACACGTTCCCTGGACTTTTGGCAGGAATATTTTTTTTATTTATTGAACCAAGATAAAAACATCTTTCAATGGCATGTTTAACAGATAGGAAGCAAACAGCAAACATCATTGTTGAGTTTACAAACGTTAGAAAAGTGGTCAATCAAATTGAACTTAAACCACAGCATTCATGTCAGTGAAAGTTTGGTTTGATTCTTTTGCATGCAAGCACAACTCGACATTAATTCATAGCCATGATGCTTGCATTGCACCGATTTGTTGATAATACCTCTGGATGTAAAATTCAGGTACAATATTTCATAAAAATGGAAAACTTTTATTCACTGAATATTAATTAGTATTTTTGGAGGTGGGAGGAGTAACCAAGAAAGGCAAAATATTAGCCGATCAATCTTCAACATTAAAATTAACTGAAAAGTTTCCACCCTAGTATTGGTCCATTGTAAATATTTGCTTTGCTCAATAAGATTATACAGCTGGATTTTTTTTTTTTGGTGTGAGTAGATGCTACAACTGTGCAAAAATGAAACAACTATCCTGTGATGAAGGTGCTGCTGCTTTGAGTTGAGTTTGATATGACCACTCTTGTGGAATTTACACCACAGATGTAGAATTTGGTTCCAGATCCAAAACCTTTTCTACAATATCATTATTACAGGTGATAGGCCTGCTCTATGATTTGTGCATGTAAAGGAAGGGAAGGATTCAGTTCAAGAAGAAGTGACTGTAAATTTCAAAACATTGTACCAAACTGATAATATTTGTAATTAAAAAAAAAGTCTTTGTCCTATTTTTTCACCTATTCACCTAATTTTGTTTTTTAATATTATTTTTTAGAATTTTTTAATCATTCACATCATTTTTTTCCAATTTTAGTGATGGATAAGCAGCTTTAGCAGATATGCAGGATAACATCCTAATTCGCATACAGGAAAGCCTTTTTATACATCAATAAAGGTTTGAATGCTGATGAAAATGGTTTCAAGGAAGACGCACGGAACTTTTACAGACAAGGCCAGGAACATTTGCTAAGAGGGTTAGGCGTTTCTTTGCGGTCCCCTGAATACGTTGGCCCAGGATGGGATTCCGCCAGACAAATGCAAGTAAAGATGCAGGAGACATTAGAGAATGTGAATACCAGACTGAATATCTTACAACAGAGCATGGCAGGACGTGTTCCAGGACCCTCTTCAGCATCAGCCGACACTCTATACCCATCACTACCAGCTGTAGGGAAGGAAAAGCCTGAAAGACCACCACTGCCAAGGATGCCTCTATTTTCTGCTGAGCCCATAAACCGCATCCCTTGTATACCAACAAAGAATCTAAAACCCCTAAACCCTTTAGCAGTGGGTGCAGCTGCACCGCCAGCATACACCCCCCAGGCTACAGATGGACATTTCACAGTCTCTTATGGCACAGAGTCTGGGGAACAGTCTATAGTAGGAGATGACTTCTATTCAATGACAGCACAGCCACCTCCAGTGCAGAGTCTGGGGGTTGATGCAGTGGAACTCATACTTATTCCAAGAGGGGTTCAGATCTTCTTTGTGACACCAGAAGGAGAAGTGAGCGCCCCCTCTTATCCTGGCTATCTCCGTATTATCAAGTTCATGGACACCACCAGTGAAATGGCTCAGAACCGACCTCCAGCTTTTCTCCAGGTAAGACATGCACACTGGCTACTTTTAGTTACTAGTAAATGCATTATTGGCATTGCCACTGGTATCTCTAAGGATTTTTGTACACAAGAAGAAAAAGTGAAGAAAAGTGTATTTATGTTCTGTTTTGGAGTTGTTTTCCTACAGTGTGATTAGGCAACTCTATGCAATCATGGTAATATAGAATATGGAATAGGTCTTTGCCAAAACAGCTGTGACTTGTCCGGGGTTACATATTTGGAACTCATGTTCCTTGAACCATACCTGAACAATTTTTGCAGTATGGCAGGGTTCATGGTCTGTACAAAATTTAGGTAATTATTATACTTCACTGATGCTGTGGTTGGACCAGCTTCTCCCCATGTGTTCCATGTCAAGTGGTGTGCCTCTACGTTCCTCAGCCATGGCTGAAATATGCTTGGTATGATTTCTATTTTATTAAATTTTATTCATGCACTCATATTCTCGATTTTACTCCTGAAGAAGCAGACATGGTCTGCAAAACGCGTTGCGCATGTGGATGATTCACCAAATGATTGATGTTTTTAAATATGCAAAAGATATTTGTATGCCACTAAAGTCCCTAGTTCTTCTTCAAAATAATGTATTCATGGAATGTGGCATTTATTCATAAGTGTTTCATTGTGAAGAACAGGCAGAAGAAATATATCTAATATAAAAAAGATGAACAGATTTGGGAAAATGGTAAAGAGACCTGGGGATTTGTTATCTGATTACCATTCCTTTATAAACATATAAAGTTATACAACAACAAATGTATTTTGAACTGTAAAATATAAATACTGAAATAAGTGGTACATATGGTGTTTTCCATTCATTGTAGTGTCAGAGAACCAGAGATAAGAAAACATAAAAGATATTTATAGGTAGAGAATTACTAATCTGCTGGCATGCCAAAGAACCTTATTCTCCTTGGTTTTCATTCATTTTTTATTATTTGACTTTTATTCTATCTTAGTATATTTATTCTATCCATAAACATTTGGTAAAAGATCCAAATACTACAGTACCACATACCTAATAATATACATATCCACTAACAACAATTGCGCGACTTTAATGGTATCGATTCAATTTTGTTTTTTATTACACATTTTAATTGCAAAATACATTATCATGTACATGCCACCACATTATAAATACACCACATTTGTAATGATCCTTTATTAATTGTTTTGCTTTAATTGTGTCATCAGGAGGAACACTTGTTGTAGAGTCTACAATGAGACCTTCATATGAAAATGATAATAAACACTTTACATAAATAATCCAACATCAATACTCCACATATGTACCTTGTATTAACCACCTGAGCGGTAACCCCGAGTGTGGCTCAGGGTAAAAAAAAGATTCTGGAAGCGGTAACCCCGAGTCACACTTGGGATAGCTGAAACAATAGTAAATAGAGACTTACCTGATCTGCCGGCATCCTTCTCTGCGATTTGCATCTTCTCGTTTCCTCCGGCCGGCGTCCTGTGCATCCGATGAGTCACCAGGGAGTTCCCGGTGACGTTGGTGCTTGCGGACTTTCCATTCGAGGCGTGGCAGGAATTTCAAATCATACAAAATAACTGTATTGAATGCAATACAGTGGAATTATATGCGTAAAAGCCGTACATTGTCTTTCATGAACATTTATTTTACATTATAATATAATAGTATGAGTATAATATTTTTTTTTTTTTTAAACATTTTTAAAAAACTTTTTTTTTTTATTAAAAATTGTTTTTTTTTTTTGTTAATTTATTTATTGTAATATTTTGACATGATTTTGTGATTCAAACTTTATTATACTGATACTATTATAATATACTGTAAAATACATTTTCATACAAAACAATGCACCGCTTTTAGACATATAAATCTGGACAGAAATGAACCGCCCAGGAGGTTAATATGCTATTTATTGTTAAAGAACATCAATGAACATTTCAAAGATGTGTATGTATGTGGGGTATTGATGTTAGATTAATTATGTAAAGTGTTTATTACCATTGATCTTGAAGGTCTCATTGTAGACTCAGTTAGAAAATATGTAACTCCGCTTTTACTCACAATTCATGGTTGGACGCCTTAGAAGCTAGAGTTTAGAAGCTCTCCAAGGTTTAGAAGCTCAAGATGAACTTTACATATTACAATATGTTATTGTGTAATAGTTAAAGAAGCACAATGAATAGGGATCTGGTGGCTTTTGAAGGACAAATGAGACATTAAGTAATTTTCTTATTATGGGACAACAACCCCCTCTCCTCCAGTATTTGACACTTTAACTTACTATTGGGTAGTGACGACTTCAGGACAGTTAGTTCAGCCTTTTAGAATTCACTTTGTTCATTTGATTAAGGATTGCCCCTTGACCTGCACTCCATCAATCTTAAAGCTTACTATCCCTAAAGCAGAACTAAACTAAAATAAAGAAAAAATCACTTACCTTTAATCTCAATGATCCTTCCATCTATTAGGAGGTTTCTTTGATTGGGTGCCGAGTCGTCCCGGTATGCTTCTTCAGCCTTTTATCCTTTTTTTTTTTTAAAAAAAGGGTGCTGCATTTAAATAAATATTTACCTTTTATGTAACCTTTTATGTAAGAAGAGAAAATGAAGAGGGTACCATAAGGGAGAATTCTGTATTGTAAACTAGGTAATCCTAGATAGTGCCAAGCCTAAATCGTTCAAACAATGTGAGAAGGGAAGAAGAGAGAAAGCTTTTTGAAGGAACTGGAATGTAACAGATACAATTTGTAACTTTTATTACCTACATCTCAATCTTTGTGACAAAACATAATCAAAACAACGAGATAAACTCATAACATAGTTTCACTTTCAATAGGCAATTGATTCAATGCAATCAGAGAGAAAGACTGATATTAATATCTCTAAAAGACCTTGAAGTAAATCTTTTTATTGATGCGTTTCGCCTACTTTGGCTTCCTCAGGGGGACTTAGAGACTTGGATGGTAATGCTATAGCAAATAGAATATTGCTCCTTAAAAGGTTTATACTGGACAAATGTTTTTTATAAGTAATGAGTATCATTCTATACAAAAAATAGTGGAATTGATATTTAATACATAAGCTATGAGTTACACCATAAAAAGCCATAACATCACCACCATCATCATCAAACATTTAAGTTGGTTTCACAATGTTCTAAAGTAGGTAAAGGGTTTCAAAAAATAATATATAATGGATGTTATGATCTATGTATATTAACATATAAAATAAAGAAGGTGTGTATCCGTCATTCTGAGGAAAAGGTATGAAGCAACTTACAGTTAGGCTTTCAACCTCCAGTGTAACTGAAAGGAATGAGATAGTTAGGGAAATCAGAGTTGTTCTATGTGTTGACTGCGTATGATGGTAGGCTGGTATCTAATGGAAACAGGATTTTTAGTTGGAGAATAAAAAAGTATTATTTTGTTAGTAAGAGATAGAAACTACTCTAAATAATACTTTACATACCCTTTTATGTAAAGTAAACATTTTGAGTTTAGGTCCGCTTTAACTAAGCTGAAAGAGCCATGTGAATGAATGAGAGCAGGAGAGCAACATCAGTGTTATAAAGATGTATCTCTGTATCTGTCTTTCTCTTAGCAAACAATGCTATGCTGATTGACAGGACAGTTCACACAAAGCAGACCCTGAAAACTCCTGTTGCATTATGCGTGTTTTTTTTGGGGTGAATATTGAGGCATTCCCCAGTTCTATTTAACAATGGTAAGAGAGGCCTCAGAAGTCCACTGTGACGCCATACATCTCGATATGGGGCATAATAAAGGTGATCCTCATCTGACATATTTTTAATGCATGTAGTTGCATACTGCTGCCACATAAAGGAAGTTTGGGTGGCTTTGCAGCATCAGTGTTTACAAAAAAAATCCTGCTATACCAAATCCGTCACATCCAGTTTGTAATCAAAACAACAAAGAATATTGAAGGCATAATTTCACTGTTTTAAATGTGAACCCCCTGACTTTCTTCAAGATACATTCTAACTATATTCAATGCATGACCTAATGCGTTATCTCAGTTTGAGGTGTATTTAATCACCCCATATAAGCTTCTCTGCAAGCCTTGCGTGAGGTTCTGTTCTGGAGCTTCCTGTCATGTGATTCCAGTTCTGCTGTTTCTTTGACTATTCCTATGCCGAAAAATGTTGCCTAACTTATTATTTATGGCTCAGCAATTGGTGTTCCCTGAACACCAGATACCAGAAACAATTTTCCTGGCAAGGTGAACCGCTGATGTGCCTAGATAAAAAAAAAAGGATGTAGGTGGAAAGAACAGGCGTCCAGAATGTATTCTCTGTAATATGTATGAAGTCGCTGTACTTACTAGGTCACTAATTCACTGTTTGCATTTCAGGTCTTTATTTTTAGCCTTACTTGAAAAGTTTTCTTTCTTTTTTACCATATTGTACCTTTTTCTTTTATAAAATAAAATTACTTAATATTCTCCTTCCGTTTGGTAGGTGTGTGATTGGCTGTACCCACTCATGTGCACTCAGTCCCCTGTACTACGCTCTAACACGGGGGTCTACATGTTCCCAGACCTGATGTCCCAGGCCCCAGGATCCTATGTAGGGGTAGTGCTCTCTGCCGAGCTGCCCGCCGCTAGCCGGGAGCTGTTTGAAGATCTTTTGAGACAAATGTCTGACCTGAGGATCCAGGTAAATGAAGTGGAGATCAGTTTTATTTTTACAGCAATGTACACAGATCATTTATTGGATATGGTTCTGGTTTCATACAGAAATTACTCAGTCACATAGGATTTTGGGGTTTTCTTTAAGGTAACAATTCTCCTTTTGTCATTTTCTGCACAGACATGGGAAAAGGGTAAAGGCTTTAAATACTAGTTCCTTATTTCAGTGTTCTGCCCGTAGAATTGTGATGGTTTATGTGCTTTAATTTTGCAAATTTGCAAAATTATTGTAACTGTCCTATTATATAAAATCTTTTTGTCATGAAAAACACTGTTACAAAACCTCCACCTTTCTCAGTGGGATTATGTAATTTGTGGTAGACCATATTGTTAAAACATTTCAGATTCAAGAAAGATTTCAAAGGGTAATGGTTAAAGGGCGACTTTATTTTTTAGTGACCTTGTTCTTTTAGGTATACTCCCCTCACCACTGAAAGAGTAGTGCATCCCTAACTTACCTCCAGGCTTGCTACCAAGATTTTTACCAAGCCCTATTTGTACACAAAAGAGAAAGTCCCAGACATGCCTGACTCTTGCTGCATATGTGCACTGCTCATTCTATTAAATCTTAACACTTATGACATTTTTATCTCTCACTCCTGTAAGGCCAGCATTATATATGTTAAGGGACATATTCGTAGGGATGAACGGTGTAAATGGTACATATATTCTGTAAAAGCTGGACAACCCAAGTGTACAGGACCATACTGTTACAATCTTGGAAACAGGGCAGAACTTGGTATGCCCCTTTCACTGGGGGATGGAAAGAAAGAACTAAATGATATTTTATACTAAAAGTATACCTCCACATTCACTAAATATAATTAATTTGTACATGCTACCTATAAAATGGCAGTATGAAAAATCTATTCTGTAAATAACCTTTCCAGTACCTTTGCCTGGCTCTCTGGCTGCATCCATCGTTGCTGAAAAAAAGTATTTTTCGTCTACTTTTTGGCAAACCAATGCATAAAACAGTTTCAGTGTTAATACAGTCACAAGTAATATAAAACCCAGTGATATGGCATTGTTCTGCCACTATGTAAATAACCAGTGTGGGCTGCGAAATGTCAAAGAAAGTCACTAGATTATGAGGCTGATTTACAAAGGCAGCGATGATGCACATACATAATACAGGCCTGCCTGAATCATACATCCAGTCATATTAACCTTGCATTATCTCTGCTCTTCAAGCCCAGTGAAGCTTTGGGAGAGGTCATAGACCTAAGTCAGACTGTACATGTTACTATACCGGAGTCTGAGTCTGAACCAAGGAAGAGAATTGACCTGCCACTTCCGAGTGAAAAGGTTGCCCAAGGAATTCTGCAAGGTAAAGAAAAGTGATAATAATTTAATGTTACTGTGGTAATTGCAGATTTATTGCTAAATCAAAAAATCAGCATAAATCTATTGTATTGAGTGATCTTCAGGAGTGTAAGGCTATGTACACATGTCAGATGATTCTTGTCCGATTACTGCTTCAGGGCTGGTATTGGACGCGAATCTGAGGTGTGTATAGAGTTCATCCGATGTAATTATCGATCAGACCTGGCAGATCCATGAACGTCTGCAATACAAGTGAAGGGGAGAGAGCGCAGCAGTGTGCTTCTCATTCTCCCCCCTCCCATCTCCATAGAGCAGAACAGCGTTGAATGTACAGTGTTCGTTCATGCACCTTTCAGTCTTTTGTCGTTGGAAAGGATTGTGAAAAGTCAAATGTGTGTACACAGCCTTACTCTCTGCTGGGCCAGGTAAAAGCACAGGATGTCATTATTCTGGGACCTGATACCTTTCAGTAGAGGTTACAAAACAGTCTTTATCTAGCCTAAAAGGGCAACTTTTCCTAATATGTTCCTTCAATCCTTGCTTTTTTAAGGGTGTTTTACCATCCTCGCAATCTCCATAGACTTCACTTGGAACTGCTGTCACTGCTATTCAAGCTTTTTGTGTTTGCATTTTTTTAAAGGGCTTTCAAAAAAAAAAAAAAAACATTCTTTATTAATTTTTATGCAGTGACACTGGACAGTTCTGGCATATTAGAAAGACGATGGAAATGGGACATACTAAAATGGTGGGCATTAAAAATTTAAATCAGGAAGTAGAAAGCTGACACAATTATACGAGTTTCTGGATGCCTATGAAGCAAATAACTGGGAACACCATTTTGTTGTGGGTTGCCACGCCCATTTTTTGACCAGCCATATGAGAAAAAAATTCCGTGGCAAATGCTGCTTTTAGCTGTACCAAATGACCAAAAGTCAGCATTTTGTTTGTTTGTAATTTTTTGAAAAACCAAGAAATGAAAAGCACAGCATTTTCCTTAATCTGTGATGCAAAAGACATCACATTGTCAGTCCTTCCGATGGAAAGGTTTGTACTAATATATGAGAAACTGATGCTCATAATGTGTGCCAGAGATAATGCAGTTAGTGGCCCTGATTTATTAAAGCTCTCCAAGGCAGGAGAAAATACACTTTGATCAGTGAAGCTGGGTGATCCAGCAAACCTGGAAAGGATCTGGTCCAGGATTCAAAATATTTGCTAGCAAATAGCAAATGATTTTAAGGAATCCATTCCAGGTTTTCTGGATCACCCAGCTCCACTGCTTTAGTAAATCAGGGCCAATGTCTTTGTGGTTTGCTTGTATTTAGACAAACAGACCACTGCAGAGTAGTAGTAGTATTAGAAGTAATAACAATATAAACAAAAAAGTTCTCTGGTATAGGAACAGACAGGGTCTTACTGTTAGTAGATAAACTTTTTAACATACTGCTTTACTGTATCCTATGTCCCATTCTAGGGACCTCTTGGCTGAACTGTGGCCTGGTAAAAGGAGATGAATTGACAGGAAAAGCCATTACCAAAGGTGCAACAAAATTAAGAGAACATATACAGCCTCTGGAAGTCAACCCCACAGTGGCCAAGGGACTTCATGTGGCAAAGCAGGCAACTGGTGGAGCAGTGAAAGTCAGCCACTTCCTGGGTAATAAATATTCTAAATGAACATCGGCATGGTAAACCTGAGAAGTGTGTGCCATAGACAATATTACTCTGTAAAGTTTAATATTATCATTTCAAAACAGGAGGGCTGTGAACTGTGAAGTAGTAAAACTGCTTTTGCCTTTTAATATTTAATACCTGGCCTGTAACTTGATGAATGGGTGGGTGGATCATTTGTTTAAAATATTTAAAATGATTAAATTTAAGCTGCAGTTATAAAATATATTACAATAAATTTCACATAAAGCCAGCACAGGCAACTGAATCTGTCTAAAGCTTTTTTTGTCTAATAGTCCTGGAAGTATTCTATAAGATATGTATAGTGCTATATTTATCTTGGGTACTGATACGTTATCAAGTACAGTGCTTTGTAAAACATTCCTACATAACTGTGTAAAATAAACGAAGAAAACATTTTTTACCATATAGAGATTTATATTAATGGTGACAATTTTTTAGGATGCTATGCAGTTCTCCAGCCTTCAGATAGTTATTTAATATTATTGTTTCATGATTCAGAAATTATTACAGCCTTCTTTATTAAAATGTCATATGGCTTGTGTAGATGGGCAAAATGCAACCTACTTTCAGGTTCTTGTCCACAATTGTAAATTAAGCCTGTATGAGGACATATATGTTACCATTGTAGACCAATACCCCTTCTAGAAATTCAAATTGACTGGCTATCATGTTATCATTGTACAGGCCTGGAAAAGTATGCAGATCAAGAGCTTTTACTTCAGTCTGACTTTCTAATCTGAAATTATTAAAGCCACCGATGATGAAGGAACAAGTGTTTATCCAAGGCGATCTGCAATGTCATCTTCTATTTTTCACTTTGCAAATTTAGGATTCATATCTTCATTCCAAAAAAATGCTTCAAAATAAAAGACCAGGTTGACAAATAAAAATTTTTTTATGGTTAATTGGCAACCATGTTTAACATGATTATTGGGTAGAGAAAAAGAAAGAAGTTTAAGGCTCAAAGTTTAGTGCAAAAATGTAATTATGTATTTATACATTCTCAATCTATACATTATTTATACAAATATTATTAGTCAAAATGTATCCTATCCCTTGTTATATGTCACAAGGTTTGGATACTTCTAGACATTCAGTCTTCTGACACCAGATGTCACATTAAACTACGAATATATTAGAGGTGGCTCACTATCTACACCAAGGAAAGGTAAAGAACCAACATCTATTATGAATCAAAGTAATTGGCAACCATGCCAATGTTGAGGAAAGAGTATTTGGTTGTTTTTCATGCAGGCAGTGTGAGTACATTCTTTGTAAGAAATAATACATTTCTCCGGCAGTGAATGGTGCCTGTTCCTTTGCAAGCTGTTTCGGCAGGGAATTTGGGCCACGTGTGAGTAAACATATCAGCAAGCTTATTCCAGAATCTCGAAAGAGAGACACGGATGGGAAGTCTCCGCTTGATGGCGCTATGGTGGTAGCAGTTGGTGGTTTACAAGGTATTTGAAAAGATTATGAAGTTTTCTTCCTGATCAAGGATTTACTTTTTTCTAGCAAGTTCAACAACTTTTTGTTACCTTTAAGGACTCGCAAATGCCTGGCTGGGCATGGAGTGTGCTGGGAAGAACATAGCTAGGAGTGTGGCTAGAGAAACCGTGCATACTATTAAAAACAAGTAGGTGTCATTCTTGAGTATTTTCCTGCATGCTGGATAACTTAGAATAACGTACAATTTGCTTATAAAAAAGCCCCTGGGAAAAGTAACAACAGTTGTGACAACAGCCAAGTCTGTGATCATTTGTCATAAAAACAAAAAGTCTGCCTGCGTACTGTCAGAAGAGGTGAGGTAGCATGAGCAATTGTTGCTTGCCGCTAGCACATTGACAAAAAATTAATTGGTGTGCTATATATATATATATATATATACCCTGTTTCCCCGATGATAAGACACTGTCTTATTTTTTTTTGAAGGCCAAAATATGCTCTAGGGCTTTTTTTCAGGGGGATGCCTTATTTACCCATGAAGAAGACTACAGTACACAGTTATGGTAAGTAATCGGTGGGTGGCTTATTTGCGGGGGGGGGGCTTATTTTTCATTTTTACCTAAAAAGGGGGGGCTGTCTTATTTGATGGCCCTGCCTTATCATCGGGGAAACACGGTATATATATAGTGATGACTGCACATGAAAGCCTAAACTTAAAATAAGTGATTACAGCTATATTACAGATATATTTTACAGTAAAGGATGTGCAGTAATCTGGAATTTTGCTGCAACATGTTTTATTTGTTAAGATATGACAATTGGCGATTGAGTGAAAGCAGTATTTTTTAGGGGGTCTGATACTTAGATCCTTTCTTTTTATTTCTCATACTGGGCTGTGTTTTTCACAAATAACATAATCAACTGATCTAGCAAACCTGAAATGGATTTCCTGTAAGTAAGTTGCTATTTGTAAATGGACCATATCTTTTCCAGGTTTGCTGGATCAATAAATCAGGGCCAAACACCTGGTTTTGTAGGAAAATAAGATGCCTGTCTTTTAGACTGAAACCGAACTGCGGGCAGACTGCTAATTTACTCAGTTCTTATTCACAGATCATATTTATTATGAGTAGTCTTACCTGCTAAGGGATTTGTAGTTCCTTTCATAAAGCCTTGGGGTCCTCAAAGACCAGTCACAACTGATAGCCAGGCAGGTGCCAACGCTTTTCCCAGTTTCAATTTTGTACCTTTTGTGTCATCAACCTGCATATTGGATAAAGAATCGGCATCTGTACACTTCTTGTTAACTGGCAAATTCGCACAGGGCTGACATTAAGTTCTGTAATATTGTCCCAGAAATAGCTGAGACATCTTCAGGTCTTTGTTTTCCAGCTGTACATTTCGATATTTGGAGTTCTTTGTAGCTACATTAACAGTTTTATCACATGTAGATTCCATTCATACAATGGTATTTTATTTAACGTGTCAACATTTTTCTTAATAAATATATTTCTAATGGGGCTATTGACATGAAATGTACACCAGATGTTGGTAACAACCTAAGTATTCGACACATACAAATAAATCAAAACAAATATACCTTAAATCAGGCTATTTATTGGCGGATTGGCAGAGGGAATAAGTATTGAACACACAAAGAAAGGGAGATACAAAAAGGCATGGAAAACGTGCTAAAATCTGTCAGTATTTAGAAAGCAATCCTGCTCCCTATCAGTGCAAATTATTATCTGCAGCTGGTTTAGTCCTAATTGATGGCTAATAAAAAGGTTTCTCATTACCACACACAAGAAGCTTCTCATAATGAGTAACACTAAAGAGCGCTCTCAAGACCTTCACAACCTTATTGTTGCAAAACATACTGATGGCATTGGTTACAGATATATTTCTAAGATTGTGAATATTCCAGTGAGCACCTTTGGGACCAGATTCTGGAAGTGTAAAGAACATAATTTTATCCTAAACTGGCCATGACCAGACGCTCCTCTCAAGATTTCTGACAGAATGTAAATAAATAATAAGAAGAGTTGTCCAAGAGCCAAGGATCACTCACGGAGAGCTTCAGAAAGACTTGGAATTAGCAGGTACAGTTGTTTTAAAGAAAAGAGTGCAAGACACCACTGCTGAAGAAAAAGCATGTTAAAGGTCGTTTAAAGTTTACTACACCACATTTGGGCAACCCAGTAAAATACTGGGAGAATATAGTTAGGTCAGATGAGAAAAAAAACTGTTTGGAGGAGAAATGGCTCTACATAGCACCTGAAAAACATCATACCAACTGTGAAGTTTGGAGGTGGGAACATCATGGTGTATGGCTGTTTTTCAGCATATGGTACTGACAGACTTCATAAAAATGAAGGAATGATGAATGGAGAAATGTACTGGGACAATCTTGATAAGAATCTGCTGCCCTCTTCCAGGATGCTGATGATGAAACCAGGGTGGACTTTTCAGAAAGACAATGATCCCAAACACATAGCCAAGGAAACTCTCAACTGGTTTCAATATTTGGAGACAGTTTGTGTGGAAGAATGGGCCAAAATCACCGAGCAATGCATGTGACAAGTTTCTTCATACACAAGGCGTCTTGAAGCTGTCATTAACCACATAGGCTTTTCTACTAAGTTAATTAAATTTTCTACTAATTAAAATTCAGAAAAGAGTAATCTATACTTTATTCCCTGTGCCAATCCACTTCATTTATGGACGGATTTGTTTTGATTTGTTTCCATTGGATTGTTACTGACATCTGGTGTAAACTCCATGTCAATAGCCTCATAAGAAATATATTTACTGTGAAAAATATTGATGTGTTCAATACTTATTTCCCCCACTGTGTATACTAAAGACACTGATAGGGGGAGGCTACAGGCTCCAGAAAGGGATAATCAATGATATGATAAGTGATTGTTGTGGCACATGGGATCCTGCTATTTACACACACATAGGTAACCAAAGTATACTTGTGGCTGTCTATTTATATCGACTGTGTGGTATTTAGACTGATTCCCTTTAGAGATAAACTTTATAAGAACACATACAGTTGTGTTCGGAATATTTGCAGTGTGTTTAGAAAGTGAATAGAGAAATAGAGTGCAAATGGCCCCTTTTAAAGAAAAGGAAGGCAGCAAATGTTGTACATGCTGATTATAGTACATTTCCCTCTGAAAATCTGAGTAAAATAGCCAAACTACCAGAAAGAAGCCCCTGCAAAGTCCCAGTGTTGAAAAAAAAGTTATGCTGTAGTTAACCAGATCAGTTTGCCCACGAAAACAGTGACTGTCCTAAAGAGAAATTACGCAACATTTTGTGGACTGATGAAAACAAGATTGTTCTTTTCAGCTCTGGGGGCTGCAGACATTTTGTCAGAGAACCCCCAAACACTAAATTCAAGCCACGGTACACTGTGAAGCATTGTGGCGTAAGCATCATGATATAGGGATGTTTCTGATACTATGGTGTTAAGACTATTTATTGCATGCCAGGGATTATGGATCAAATTGAATACATCAAAATACTTGAAGAGGTCATGTTGCATTATGCCGAAGAGGAAATGCCTTTGAAATGGGTGTTTCATTAAGACAACAAACCCAAACATACCAGGTAATAGACAACATCTCGGTTTCAGACCAACAAGATTGACGTTATGGAGTGGCCATCCCAATTCCCAGACCTTAACCCAATAGAAAACTTGTGGGTGACATCAAAAATGCAGTTTCTGAGGCAAAACCAAGAAATGCAGAATTGCGGAATGTAGTCCAATCATCCTGGGCTGCAATGCCTGTTAACAGGTGACAGAAGTTGGTGGACTCCATGCAGCAGTTCTCTGAAACAGAGGTTATACAACTAAATATTAGTTCAGTGATTCAAAGGAAAGCAAAGATCTGAAACATTTTTCAGTTTATATAGTGAATGTTTATAAAGAAGAATGCAGACACTGATATTGTTGAGCAGCCTAATATTCCCTTTTCTTCACTTTCTGGAAAGGAATAACACAAATTTGATTAATATTTTTTATGTTTTGATTTGGAATATATTGTGAAGTGTTTCCCATGCATTTGAGTGTATGGAAATAAAAGTTATAAGGATTTTGAGCATTATTTACTTTCTAAACACACTGCTATTATTCTGAGCACAACTGTACGTAGATTTTTGTTGTACACACAGTAATTTTATTCACTCATATTCCATACTTTAGCAGAGAGTGGTAGTACTGTAATGCATAGCCCAGTCTTGATATAAACTAATGTTTTTCTTGAGTTACAGGTAATAAATCTCAGGATCTGGAAAGTACACATTAAACCTACTGTCTTACTAACACATTCCAAGGATATCCTTGTTCTCCCTAGAAATGTATAAAAGCTGCCTAATTACAATACTTTGTTCCAAATTTCTTATGCCCACCTTGTTAGTATTACCCATTTTCCATTATCTTTGTAATACTTGTATACCTCATCTGTCCAGTGTCCTTGTATTCCTGTAATGCCAGCTAACTTTGCAATAACTACCCAGTGTTAGGTGGTGCATCTTGGGGAGAACACGGATTCTGGATCAGATAATCCTTGTGTTTACTAGCCTATTTCCATTATGTGTTTCCCTGTTTTTTTTTACATGTTTTACACCATAGCATTAACATAGTTCTGCCTGTGGTTTGTAAACCCGGACAATAAAACACACACTGAGCTATGTGAATTATTGGTACTTAGATGTAGAAACTAGAGGAAGTTTCTGGCACTAAAACTGTTGCATTGTAGTAACCGGTGTCTGTTATCCAAAAACTCCATATGCATGTTGGTATGCTGCTGTGCCATTTAGACTAACTGGCATCCCAATTCACTTACAATGCAATGCACCACAATACAATGTAAAAGACTACTGTGGGTTGTGGTGCATTGTGTTATTAGAAATAATGCAGACAATTAATTTAATAGTTTGGGCACCTTAATAAAATTGTTGTGATGCCTGTACAAAATATTATTGTGGGTTAAATGCACAACAAAGATGTAAATAGGCCTCAAGTGTCTAACTGCACTTAATACGTAGATGTGGGCTATACAGAAGAAATGAATAGTTATGGTCACTCCACATTACATACTCCTTTTTATACAAAAACGCCATGTTATGATATGATCTGCAAAGTGCTAGTATGGCAGTTGTGGGACAGTTTTGAGTACTGCATACATACTGAATTGTTAAGTAATTACACTTAATTCTGTTCAGTCGAGGAAGTGGGACATTGTATATAACATTTGGTAATTCTTCAGTTAAAAGCACTTGTGTAATTAATTTGCTAGGAAGATGTGTTGTATTAATGTGTATGTCTGTATTTTGTAAAATAATTCAGAGAAAAATGTTTTGCAATAAAATAGGAATATAATCCAATCTCTAAATTAGAATACATTCCCATTATATTGTAGAAATGTTTCCTTTTAATTCTTCTTTTATGCATACATAGAATACATTCAGTATCTTGACCTTATCTCAGCACCTGTAAACATGGTCAAGCTCCTAAAGTCTCACTAGTTTTCATTTCATTGCTTGACTGCATTATTATTACAGTTCGTTATGCCATCCACATATTAGCTGCCTTTTCCATCAATGTTGGTACAGAACAACCCTAAATACATTTTCCCTATTTTGAGTAGAGGATGCAGGGCTTCAAGACTTATGTATACATTTGGCAAATAATTGCATAAGTGTGCCCATAACAAGCAATTGTAAATCAACAATTTAAATTGGAAAATATATGTAAACTCCTCTAATTTGTGGTCCAGGTATGGGAAGAACGCTGGGCATCCAGCTTATGATGCTCTCAATTGTGCAGTTAACATTGGGGTAACAGCCTTTAACATTCAGCACCTGAGTACAAAAGCCATTGTGAGAAAAACTGCCAGAGCAATCCTGGATGAATACCAACTGAGCAACAAAAAGGGGGAACCTCACTGAAAGACTGATAGCTTTTACCAATTGCCTTACTGGAAACTACTTTTATTTCTCCTTTTGTTTTCCATTGCCCTTCCTGCAGTTTACTATGCACTATTACAAACTTCATTTCATTTACACATACCTGTATTCCTCTGCCTGTCCTTGTCAGGGGCAATGTCACCCGGTAAGAAACTTTAAAATCTAACATTGTGGCCCCAAAAGGTGTTGCTTTATTAAGAAAACATTTGCAGTTAAGTGGTACAATACTTAGCGATAGAAAAGGGAGAAGGACAGCACAGGGATATTATTTACAAAAAACAATATTGCAATATATAATAAAAATGTTATTGGGGGACCAGTTGAAGCTCATAAAAATATAAAATGTAAGATAATAAGCTTCGAAACCAAAGGGACACAAGTGGGAAAACTCCTCAGAAAAAGACAGCAAAACGAAAGTATAGAATAGAATCTACTCAGTCACATGGGTACCAGTGTTATATACACCTCGCTGCGAGATACATAGACTGTGCCTGATACATATTGTATGAAAACGGTGGAAGTTTGTGTTTGTGTAACATTGATTTATTAAGAAGGGAATATGCACCGGGCACAGACATTATCACAAAAGCCTTGGTGTCTTTAACAAAATAATACTTTAGCAATGTCAGTGATATAAAAGCGAAAAAAACAGTACACAGGACTTTTTAGACATCCGAAGAATAATAACTTCATCCAAAAACAATAAGACATCTCATGAATACATGGTAAAAACAAAAATAATTTGGACAAATTTCCATTAATGTGTGATCTCAATTAACATTTAATGGGCTTCGCAGGAAAACTTCTGATTCCTCTGGGATTAACTGAGATTTACAAATATATACATAGTTCATTGATAAGGCAAAAATCAACACAATTACCTGAACAAGTAATAGCAGTAATCTACATCCTAGATTGTAAGCTCTTCGGGGCAGGGTCTTTCTCCTCCTGTGTTACTGTCAGTATTCGTCTGTCATTTGCAACCCCTATTTAATGTACAGCGCTGCATAATATGTTGGCACTATAAAAATACTGTTTATTAATAATAATTTAATAATTACAAAATAATTACACTTACTATTAACAACAATAGGATACACTCTCTTGGGCAGTTGGTCCCCACATAAAATGGCATTCTAAGTCAACACAGGAAAGCAACAGCAACAGAGGACTATTTTGGGGCAAGCAGGCACCAGGTCGTGATCCTTCTAATCTATGGTTCTAAAATCAAAAATCATCTACAGTATATTTGCATAATAATCCAGCAATATCCATCTGACTGAAAACCCCAATTACTCTTTAAATAACAACTAAAAACTCCAATACCAAATTACAATACTAACAGTATATGCAGGTATAAACCTTATGACATCAATGCCTCTAACACAAAGTGATAGAACTCTAGTGCCTAATTCCAATTTACCCAGCAATGACCTTATTGTGAACTCACCACTTCTAATACTATATCCTAGTGAATATAAATATGTTAGTGATACCATATCAACTCACTTTATCTATATTGCTGCTAATACTAGGTGAAATCTAATGTACCATAAATGAAGCTCCTACTTAACATACTAATCTTATCCTAGCCTTGTCAGTTATGTCTACAAACCTATGATAGTTTACCAGTACCTATTAATCGAAAATCCATATTCACCACTGATTCAGTTGGCACACCAACACATATCGCTTGCCTTCTTAAATAACTTTAAATAATCTCCAAAAGACAGTGCCCATGTGGAAATAGAATTTATTGCTGATATTTCATAGGTAATGGTCACACATAGTGAAGCAGGACAAACCTACTGTATTGATAAACTCTTTAGATAATTTAAGGCCACTTCCTGCAATCCCAATTCATTTTTGATCTTAAGGTGAGATCATTTTGAAGCTGAAGAGGCAGTGGGCTAAGGGTGCTTGGGTGAAGACACAAGTTCCGGATAGGCGATCATTGGTGGCAGGAGGGAATTTTTGGTTTGCCTGCAGTTCCAAACCAACATGCAGAGTCAATGCAAAGTTTCATGTGTCTATGGATAACTTACAAACAAGTCAGGTTTAGAATAAGTAACTAAAGATTTATACTATTATAGCTATAATGTTTTAATCGATAGACTCCTGGGTCTAATGTAGGCTGAACATCCAGTTTTATGTATTAGCTCAGTGACAACTGTTTTTTTTTTAATATACTCTGTGTACTGATTGATATATATACCCTGTTTCCCCGATTATAAGGCACTGTCTTATATTTTTTGAAATGCCAAAATATGCCCTAGGTCTTATTTTCAGGGGATGTCTTATTTTTCCATGAAGAAGACTACGGCTTGTTACTTTCAGTTTCACTCTGCACTGCAGCCAGGAGCAGACACGTGCTGCAGCCAGCATCAAGAAGACACACACAAGATCAAATATCAGGGGATGTCTTATTCACGGGTGAGACTTATTTTAATTATTTTTTCAAAAATCGGGGGTGGCTTATTTAATGGGGATGTCTTAAAATCGGGGAAACACGGTAGTGCCAACATAATATCCATAGCCTACTTGGGCCTAGGTTCGAATGCCAACCAGGAAACCACTTATGGTAACTTATTACAGTATGTTCCTTTTAGATACAAATTATCCACCTTGTTCATGGTACATCTCCACCTGACCTCCAATATAATAAAAAGGAACTTAAATGGCAACTAATGTTAGGAGGCGTTTCTCTATTGATCACTAAAGTTAGGGGACGCTACAGTTTTACTGTCTGCATTTCTTTTCTGCCCATTAGTATTATTATTGGTTTTAATTCATTATTATAACTGAAAGTAATTTAATCCAATATAGGGGGGGGGATTCTAAAACATCACGTGTGAAAGGGATCAGGAAGCACCAGTTACCAGGAGCAGTGGGGGCACTGAAAGTATTTGGGTGAGCCCTGGATAACAGTAAAACTAGACAGGGCTTCTAACCTTTTTGTATTTGAAACTAAAAGAAAATAGTGTATAGATAAACTTTTTTACCTGCCAAGGTAGTCAGCTGTGTGGACTGACCTGTATTGATCTGCAACTCACAGAATCCTGATGTGTCCCTGTAACAGGAATAGTGAGGCTTTCTGATTTTACCTCTGAAAAGACACCTAATTAATCCTTTTAGCAAAACATGGAATACTGAATACACGTATTGTGGATGTTCAGGTGGATTTGTGTAAAATGTCTAGTCTGTGCCCTTGTTAACATCTTGTGTCCTCCTTCCCACACTTGTTGGAGTGACCTGATAAAAAGTTATGGCTGTTCTGCCCCAATGGGTCATGAGAAAGAAAGTAACTGGTAATATACAAATATAATCTCATACTAACAATTACAAGTTTTTTCACATTATAATGAAAAAAGAAGGTTTGGTAAAAGTGAGCTAGCAATGTTCATATACCGGGTTGATTGCTTGAGATCAGTGTATAAATATTAACTCCAGATATCATAGAATTGAGTGCTGACATTTTCTGGATATGTGTAAAGAAATGCCAACTTCTCTCTGCCTGACTCTTCCCAGTTAGATCATATGGAAATGGGCACTCCATGGGATAAACCGAGTCGTGTGATCTTGCTGATGGAATTATTGCTGTTTTTGACCATTGTACGCATCCAATATAAATAACTACTAACTTTAAATTAAGCAGTGCCTGAGTGTTTTTTGTCATTCTTTAACCCTTCCTGACACTTGTAGTCCCACAAATACTTTCACCTTGTTACGGTCCCTTCTTGCATCAAGTTACAAAGGCTGCTGTATAAATGTACAGGTCTACAGTGTATTGTGTTATTTTCATTTTATTCTAATAAACTGGACATCTGCATGGGCTAAGAATGCTGGACTTTTATAGATTTTATAAAATATCTCTACCTATGCCTCCTAAGGTATCTAAAAGCCTAAATTGGATATTACATGGTCTGGCCTCTGAATATCTTTTTATTTCGTATGACATGTTACTTCCTCATTTATGACAATCCTGCTTATAACTTCATTTTCAGCTATAATTAGCATTCCTTACTCAGCTTGCTTACACAGCTTGCTGTATTTTCTTGCCCGATACTTGCTCAGAGATATTCTGCCCAGTTTACTTGGATTCTGACCACAAATATTGACTGCCCTGCCCACGGACCATTTCAGCGGTATTGCTCCAGCCTTGGCATCACATGGTCTTGATGTTTGCTTGTTGCTTGTCTTAACCTTGATTGTTGGTGCTACCTACTGGCCTCTTGACCCTGGCCAGATGACCTCTATACCTCCTGCTGTTATCCAAACCAACCTGGCTGTTCTTACACTGAAAATACTCATATATAAAACTACCCAGAAGCAGTGAAACACCAAAATGGGCCAATAATAGAAACTGCATTCAGATAATCATTGAAAAACTTCCAACTATATATTGTAAAGTCTAGATTTGACATATGAGAATCTAATGACGATTTGGTGGTTTGGTTTTAAATTGAATTTGCCAATCACCTTGCTCATACTTATATTGGGAAATCTTAGGAAATAGAAAATCTTGTGGGCCAATAAGTTTATGAGACTTTAAACTTAGCCATCCAACCATGAGAAATCAAAAATCATGTTTTTTTTTTCATTTCCATGCACTTGACTGAGTATTCTTTACAAAGTGAATTTTCACCACAGCATGATAAATTCACTTCGCTAAGTGATCAGTATAAACTAGTAAATCAACCTCAGCAGTTTGACACATCATTAGTGACACCTTATCTACTTTTTACATGGGTTCTTTGATGCCAGCATAGCAGTGTATGTTTCAAAATCAATTCCTCAGAAATTTGCTGGTGGTGAATTTTATGATTGTATTTTTTTACAACTCTCCCCTTTTAACCTCCCTGGTGGTAATCCCGAGTGTGGCTCGGGGTAAATTTTCAAACCAAAAGAGGTAACGCCGAGCCACACTGGAATTACCAGGGAGTTTAAAAGTCCTACCTGGTTCCCACATTCCAGCGGTGTCCTCCAGCAATGCCCGTGGAGTCTTCCAGCGATGCTGGGCATCTTTTTTTCCCTGGCGATGCCGAACGGGCATCAGTGTAACCTGGTGATGCCTGGCCAGCATCTGCGCCCCCAGTGTGTGAACGTTGGGGATGTGAGGCCAGGGGAAGCAGATGCCGCCCATGTGGCTGGGAGTCGGGACAGTGCAGATGCGAGGTGGGACCAGGTGGAAAAATTTAAAATATTAAGTATTTTTAAATGTCCGCTTTTACATTTAAAAATACTTAATATGGATACCGCTAGGGAGGTTAAAACAATGAATCATTTTGCCACTTAGTGGCCAATCGTTAAAAGTGCACAGCTGTCATAATTGGAAATCAATAGGAAAGAAACAAATGTTATGAGCGAATAGAAAAGTGAATCATTTATAAATAGAGCAGTAAAATTGTGGTTATAGTACTATTACATCCATACAAAAAATTCCTTGTGAAAAATTGTCAGATGTTTATTTCTCCCACATAGTGATAAAATGATGTTACAGATATTTTTCTTATTTATGATTAAGCACTCCACAATATACCTCATTAATAGGAAAAAGCTTCAGTACCATTATTTAGATCCAGAGTAAAAAGCAAAAGTAGGTCATTTAAATTAAATAAATATTTATCTAAAAATTATTCACTGCTGATACATTTTCTCCTCTTAAGATAGACTGTATTGACAATCAATACAAGTTTCATGTCAGCACATGATGGGTATTCTCCCCCAACTCCCAGGACCTAACTAGATAAATTCAAGGTGGTCCATGCCCTAATGTTCCGTAACTAGTCCTCCTAATAACATAAAGGTGGCTATATATGCTGGCATGGAGCTTATCAGGAACATTACAGTAATACATTTTCCTGACCGCTCTATGCCAGCACACAATGGGAAATAACTAGCACACCCAGGAAGTTCAGAAATACTTAAAGCTTTCATTGAGGTGACACACCAGATTCCATATATCACATTATGATCCAAACATATAGAGAGATTACCTCTGAGCCAAAGATGGACTGTGTGTGAAGCTTTGTTGCCTAAATATATCAAGCACCATACCCAGAGCGACCAAAAGTGGATCTCCCATCCTAGGTCACCTTTAGGAACCACACAGGGGGACTTCACCTGGACAGCCAGAGATTTACTCCAGCCAGGTACAGGTGGCTACACCAGAGTTCAGGTAGAAGTTTATTCAATGTTGATGTCATTCCTTCAGCTGCCACTAGATGGCACTAATAGCCACAAATAATACAATTGTAGCTCCCTGAATGGTCAATGTGTTTCCTAATATTAATAAAAATAATTTTAATGCTTATAGCAGAGATACAGAACACATGTCCCACTAAATTATACAAACACGAATAAGAAAATATGTATCTTTGCATTAAACCTAATAGGTCATTGACCATTGTAAAGGAAACAGCAGGAACATCTGCTTTCCTGCCCTGACTTGCCAGACCCCCATTGGGTGTTATCGCCGCTTTAATTGATGTTTATCATATTGCCTCTTTAAGGGCTGTCGGGGTCCGGTGCATGCTGGGACAGTGGGCGGGGTTCTAGCGCTGTGAGGAGGTCAGGTGGTCAGAGTGTTGGTATGTCAGAGCGGTGACAGCGCAGAGCCACAGATATCCTGCGAAGAAATACTGACAATGTGAGTACCGAACGATACGTGACGTGACATGAGACATCTCTGGCAGTGCAGTATGATAGCAGCTCTATGGGGGGACTACGAATCCCAGCATCCACAGACTATGACAGGGCTGTGTAACAGGTGGACAGCTTCAGGCTGACTTCACTCATTCATCTGTAATAGTGACACCTGTACATCTCACTGCTACAGTGTCAGGGCCTGCTGTTACTATGGTTACCTGAGATAATAGTGGGAGGTGTGAGGAGGAGGGGGGCTCTCAGGGGGGTTATTGGGGTCACAGCAATGAGAAACTTTCACCTGTTAGGACTATTGTTACCTGTGCCCAACATTCACCATACAGGAGGGTACAACACATCCAACATTCACCGTACTATACATCCAACATTCACCGTAAAGGAGGATACAGCACATCTGACATTCACGGTACATGGTGTACCTGATGTCCCTGCTGTGGTCTCAGGGCAGTTTGGCAGGGGGGGAGGGGTTATTTTATATTTTGTGTATTGGATGTGGGAGGAAACCCACACAGAGAGAACATACTCCATGCAGATATTGTCCTGTCAAATATTTATTGGTGCTAGTCACTGTGCCACCCACATCCTGACATTCACCATCTTGGCATCACACAGGAACAGGTGAATAATTTATTTTTGTTGCTCCAGTTTCTGTTCAGAGGTCACTGAGTACAATGCAAACTACTTGTGGTCCCATCAGTAATGTGGACGGGGGCAATGTCTGAGGATGGAGGGGAATATTGGAACCGGTGTCACAGATCATTCTGTACCTTGTATTCATACCATTCACTCCTGGGTGAAAGTGGCTGGCAGGGAGTGCAGTGCATTGTGGGTATTCTGGGGATCAGATGTGACAACCTGCACGGAGCTCTGTATAAATGTATTAGTAACAGGACCGGGGGTACTAGGAAGTGTCATACCGTGTGGCTGCTCAGGGCCACAGTCTGGGTGAATACTTCTCCCATATTTAGGACTCACCCCTTGATTTTACATTATACAGAATGCAGCAAGAGAAGTAGGATCTCAGATCTTGTACCTGGCATTTCAAACTCCGTCCATCTCCTGGCTCCTGCCCAAAACTGAATGATGATAATAAAACTCTGAGGGAACTTTGAGTCCTAGAAGGTGATTAGATTCTGTACACGAGCTCAGTGAGATGCCCAGCGCTGAATGAAGGAACAGCTGCATCATTGCGGAAGGTAAGTGTATATTTGTATGGGGACGGTGCTTTAACTGCTTCTTTATGCCAGGAGCCGCTGCCACTCAGGAAATGCCACATGGCAGAGCCCCCCTGCCCAGCTCCATACAGAATGAAGGTTTCATCAATTCCTTTTCAGTGATGGGGCGCCATACAGAATTATTACCCCGCTGTACATCACCAATCGTTACACATCTGTACAGTGCAGCACATCATCTCTCCCACCGGAGGTCATATCTTATAAAACATTTATCTAAGGATTGCTGTAATTGATTTATTTGGACTTTGAGAACAGTTTTTTATATTAGAAAATCATGATCATCATGGAGTATAAAAGGGTGTCCAGGGCTGGCAATGGCAGCTTCTTCAGCCCCAGACATAATAGGGGTATTTAGGGAGAGACGTGATATAGAATATGTCTTCTGTTTGCTAATAGTATGTGGAGTGTCTGGGGGTCAGCGAGGATTTCCTGGATATATGATATGTTATGTCTCTGAAAATATTCTGAACACTGCAACAAGGCGGTGGACAGAACATTGGGAAATGTCAATACATTGCATGTCTCCTCTGCCCTGGCCTTGTCATCGCGCTTCCCCAATCTTGTCCAATCTTCCAAACTCAATAATAGATTCTGCTTTGTACGCTTTCACAAGACGCTCATGTGATTTAAATTTAATTACGATGACTTTGTAATTAAATCATTTATTACAGTTGTATGTAGGAGTTTAGGAGTCCAACATTATTATGGGGAAATATTTCAGAGAGCAATGGCTATACTGACCAAACACATTACTGTGTACAATTTGTGGGATCTCCTCTATAGAAAAAAAAATATAAACCCTTTAATCCCAGGGTGACAACGCACACTCATTGTACTATATCTATAGCGAAGCAATGGTGTCATTGCCCTGCCCTCCACACAATGATACACTGGACAGACTGATAACCTGCTAGAGTTCAGTGCAGCATAGGAAGTTGTACATATTTTTTTCTTTTATTTGCACTTTATTGAATGGAAATAAAACATCTTTTAATGACATGTTGAACAGATCAAAAGGAACAAATACAAGAATTTTATTGTTAGAATTTACAATCATCAGAAACAAATATTGGCCACTCATAGCTTGCAGGTCAGTTTGGTTTGATTCCTTTGCATTCCTTCTATCCATCCATAATCTGATCTCTGCATTGCGCAGACTCGGCAATGATATCACTGGATGTAAAGTTATATACAATATATAATTAAAAATGGAAAAGATTTTATTCATTAAATAATAGTTAAAAATTTAACGAGCTGGGAGTAGAAACTAAGGGAAGCCAAAATAATTACATTTATTTTTGGGTTTTAAAAGATCAAACTTCAAGTTAAGTTGGAACTAAAGTTTCACTTTAAAGTTTTGCAGGGGCAATGCCCCTTCTTGAGTGAAACATACTTGCTAGCCCCAAAGCTGTCAAATTCGCTGAGCTGTGCATGCACATTTATTCTGTTTCCTGTTCCAATTTAAGGAAATGTAATGATTTGTGGCCATTTTTATGTGTACTTTTTATTGGGGGCATTATTAAAGGAAGTGCTTAATATGTTTAGAATAGTTTACCTGCTGGTTTTTAGGTCACACTGTTATTGCTGAGACACAATCTAGTCTCAGAATTTGGTTGGAAAGCAGTGATCTTCTGAGGGCAGCCAAAGAAAGCTAGCCAGCTAGTCACAAAAGTCAGAGTCTTATATTTAGTTTGCTGGATCTGTTATTAGATCACCCTGGCAGTGGCAGACCAAGTGTAAAGATTTTGTACCTCCTTCATTTGACTTTCACACCAAGCACTAAAATTAAAGTTTTATAAGTATTGGGTGAAGGCTTCGTATTAGCATGTTTTTCTTTTATTGTGTGTCTTGCATTAAAACAGTACATTTATTTGATATGAGCTGTCAAATCCCCACAGTGTATTATTATTATTGTTAATAAAATAATAATAGTAACTGATAATTCACATCTGTGCATTAGAGGGAAAGTTTGTTTTAGCTAGTTTATATGAGCAGTGAGGTTGCATTGCGCATATTTCTTCCTCATGCCTAAAAACCATGCCGGCAGTGAGACCTTACAATGAAATCTTTTACCTGTGGCCTCCTATAGGAAATTAAGGAGTGCAATAGAGGGTGATAGAGGGCTGCCAGCAGACAAATGTTTCATACAGCCTTTTTTGAGGAAGAACCCTTAAAATAATTTTCAGCTCTTAGGGAATTCCTCCTATAATTACTATATGCACAGATCACAATATATTAGCATGGTGGTCAGTGAGAAGCATAAATACCTCTTACATTGCTGGCCAGTGGAATAAATGTCATTCTTAAAAATAGCCGAAAAAATCATTGCTGTCTGGTAAATTGACTTAGAAGGCCCAAATTGCTAATGGAATCTGTAGCAACTTTGGGAAAATTTGTCCCTTGGTAGAATGTTGGGTTAACAATGTGTGACACCGCTGCGTATAAATTCCTGGTGCATTAAAGATTAAAACCTGACCATGTACATAATACACATTTGTAGAGAATCCTTTCACTATACTACAATTCCTTGTGGTTTAGAACACTTGTTTCTTAGAATGTTAATTTTTATCCATGGTTACAACACATTATGTTGTGTTACACAAGCTTCAGGTCTGACATTGAGTGGATTAAATCGATCCCTGTGATGTCTGGGCTATTATCAGCTATGTTATGTAACTGCTTGCTTCTAATCTGTAGCCTGCTCTGCAGTACTGGGAGTTACCACATAGAAATATGTACATTGCACACATTGCTGCCCTCTGAGGATTGCAATTTAATTGGCTTGAATGGCAAAATGAAGTTCAGTTCACCTAAAATGCAACATAGAGGACAGTTCACTGGTGTAAATATCCCAATCCCAATTGCTGGAACTTGTAAAGCAAAGCTCTGATATTAAAGGGGGAAACTAAACCTAAAAATGCCTAAAACAAAAAAAAAATCCACTTATCCTCAATCCAGCAGCGCAGCCGATCGGTCCGGAGGTGTCTTTCACCGGGTCCTGCAAGGTCCCGGCATCCGTCCCCGAACGGGCGCTGCCATCTTCACCTACTTCCTACGTCACCCTATCTCTTAAGATCGGCAAAGTTTTCTCTTCTCACGAAAAGGCTCCTTCTTCGCACGACCGAGATGCTTGGGGATGGACAGAAGGAGCACCCAAGGATGCGTGACGTAGGTATCCCAGGAGGCTTTTCACTCCTATTCATTCTCAAACACCTAGGTCGGCGGAGGCAGTGCTGCTTTTTTTTGAAGGTTTGTTGCACTTAGACAAATAGAATTTTTACCTTGCATAAAAGGGTTGTCTGAGTGAAAGTGAAATGTCTGAGTTTAGGTACGCTTTAAGAATGGATCCATGCCATGTTGGTTCCATTTGACTCGCCTTTACATACTTCTGTTGTTTTTTTTTTTTTTTTTAAAGTCCAGTACTGCCCCCTATTTCTCGATAGGCGGTCGAGAATGAATGAGAGCACAAAGCCTCCCGGGATACCTACGTCAGGCATCCCGGGAAGCTCTTGGACGCTCCTTCAGTGCATGCCTGAGCATCTCGGGCATGTGCAGAAGGAGCTTTTTTGCACATTTTGACCATTTTGCAGAGTAAAATTTGCCAATCTCACGCATGTCCAGTGAGATTAGCAAATTATTCTTTTTTGGCTTTACTTCCTCTTTAACATGTGTTGGCGCATCACATGATGCATTGCAATTTTTTGTAGCTGCATGTTTTATTTTCACAAAGCTTATAAACTGAGCCTATTGGAAACAATAGATTTTGGCACGTTATTACATTGGGTTTGTGTTTAACAATGCAGCCAATGGATGAGATTTGAATGGATTGTGTTGTTTCAATAAATTCTGTAACATATTGGTATGGAACCATATATTTTTTTATTTTTTAAACAATATACTTAATGATTTTTAGTATTTTTCTAATAATTTACAAGGGTGGGAAGAAGCTGTAAGCGGGTGGCGACCCCTTTGACCCAACTCACTGTTACTCAGTAACTACCCAAAAACAATGAAAAAATTGGTAAAGGGGTTTTTTTTTGCATTCAATTTAATCACATTTACTCAGAGTAGAAAAAGTATCCTTTACTATACCTTCTTTGTTACTACTCTACTAATCAGTAAAAGTCTGTAAAGTCCCCTGAGGAAGCCATTTGTCAAAACGCGTTGGGATCAGAGATAGTGGTACTATCTTTGATCACTAAAATAGACTGTAATAATTTATCGTCACTCAGGTTATGGCCACCACTTATAATTTCCTGTATTTTGGATACTTTTTCCAATTTGGAGTAAAGTGATTTATTTGCATGCCAAAAAAGCCTCTCCTTGCCTATTCTTTTATTGAATATTTGACTTATTGGGGCTGGCTTAAAATTAAAATAATCAGAGAGGAGTTTAGCCCTTCTTTTCTTTCACCCCAAAACAACACTGATTATTCTGTGCAATCATCATTCACTACATTCTTACTGTAGGTAGTTTCAAGCTCTGTATGCACTGAATATTTTGTCTATACAGCTGTCCCCCAATGTCATAGTTAGCGGGTAGTTTAGTCATCTGCTGTGTTGGATAACTGACACCTCATAGCGGCCAAAGCAACTGTAAATGCTATTGATGTTGCATCAGTGTGAAGCTTCCTGCTCCTATATTCTCTTCCCCTCTTCACAGAACAGCTAGGGAAAGAGTTGAGCAGCAATCTATACAGCCATAATTACAGAACCTAAACTGTTACCTGAAATGTATGTACATAGCTTTACACGTCATTAAGGTTTTCAGATACTTCCTATAGGCTGTGTACACAGGTCAGTTGTTCACTAATTGGCAAGGACAAACTGATGAAGGATTTTGGGTGACCCTAGTACACGTTAGATTTTCACCTGAGAAGAGCACAATCGTTCATCTCATGTGATGAAAATCTGACATTTATGCAGCCTTATTCATGTTCTAAATGAACACAAGCCTTGCCAGGTTAATGTTACATAATGTTAGTCTTGCATATAAAGATTTGAGGAGCCCTGTGGGAATGGATAAATAATGAGTAATGGAGTAATGGGTCAGAAATACTTGTCTTCCCTGGAGAAAATGCTACTTCATTCACACTTGTAGCAATGTATGCAATATTGCAACCCATAGTGACATGAGTGACACTTGTAGGTGATCTTCAATATCCCACACACCTTGCCGGGAATGTGCAGCAGAGCTCCGTTACAAAGCATCACAATGTGTGGTAACTGACCATTTTGCAGGTATAAACTAATACATTGGTCACATGCCTTTCTATGAAAGTTCCATCCAAATTTCGGTTCATTTTAAACTTTTTACAATAAAATGATACAGCTGGCTATGTTTAGTGTTAATACAGAAATGTGTTTTCTTTTAATGAGAGATGTGAGCAGATGCTATACAACTATGGAAAATGAAATGAGTATCATGTGATGAAGGTGCGGCTGCTTTAAGTTGAGTTTGACATGTTTGCTCTACAACTTGTGAAAGAAGAAAAACAAGTAAAAGAAGGAAACAATAGGTTCAGTTCAAGATGATGTACATGAAGCTTATTATTTTCTGTCATGTGACTGTCATTTTAAAATTGCATTGGACTAAACTAATTATTTAAAAAAGAGGTAGTCTCGACCATTACCTGTTAGATGCATTACCTAGTTTAGCCAACAGTACACAGTAAGTAAATCTTTGTGTAGTTCACGCGTTGTTAGCATGGAAGCAGGGGCTGGATTTTTCTGTATTCATTGACATATATAATATTCATTATTTATTTATTTTTTTCAGTGATGGAGAAGCAGGTTCTTCCAGATATGCAGGAAAACGCCTTAATTCGCAGTATTGAGGAGGAATACAGGAAAGCTTTTTTATACATCAATAAAGGTTTGAATGCTGATGAAAATGGTTTCAAGGAAGACGCACGGAACTTTTACAGACAAGGCCAGGAACATTTGCTAAGAGGGTTAGGCGTTTCTTTGCGGTCCCCTGAATACGTTGGCCCAGGATGGGATTCCGCCAGACAAATGCAAGTAAAGATGCAGGAGACATTAGAGAATGTGAATACCAGACTGAATATCTTACAACAGAGCATGGCAGGACGTGTTCCAGGACCTTCTTCAGCATCAGCCGACACTCTATACCCATCACTACCAGCTGTAGGGAAGGAAAAGCCTGAAAGACCACCACGTCCAATGATGCCTCCATTTGCAGCTGAGCCCTTAAACTGCATCCGTTGTATACCAACAGACAATCCGGCACCATTAAACACCTTTACAGGGGGTGCAGCTGCACCGCCAGCATACACGCCCCAGGCTACAGATGGACATTTCACAGTCTCTTATGGCACAGAGTCTGGGGAACAGTCTATAGTAGGAGATGACTTCTATTCAATGACAGCACAGCCACCTCCAGTGCAGAGTCTGGGGGTTGATGCAGAGGAACTCATACTTATTCCAAGAGGGGTTCAGATCTTCTTTGTGACACCAGAAGGAGAAGTGAGCGCCCCCTCTTATCCTGGCTATCTCCGTATTATCAAGTTCATGGACACAACCTGTGAAATGGCTCAGAACCGACCTCCAGCTTTTCTCCAGGTAAGACATGCACACTGACCACTTTTTTATTTATTTATTTGTAATTTGGCAACTCTAGGTAAACATCCTAATACAGAATATAGCATAAGTCTCTGTGACTTGTCCAAGATGTTAGCAGCATATCTTTAAGTCCTGTTTATTTCTAGGTGAAGCCTCTATGGTTTTGGGTACAGCTCAAATAAATGTCAGAAAATGACACACATGCATTTGCCAAGCTAAATGATCTAAAATCACAAAAAAAAATCTGGGTCATGGAACATCCAATCACACCAGCAAATCTTAAACAGAAAAAAGAAAATGATCAAGGTGTTTCTGTGGCCCAGTGCAAGTCCATACCTCAACTTAATTGGTGGAGCTTTTAGACAGTTGTGCATAAATGAATTCCCATAAATCCCAAATGACTGAAGCAATGCTGTAAGGAAGAGTGGGCCAAAATTCCTCCACAACAATATGAGAGACTGATAAGCTCATACAGAAAATGTTGACTTCTAGTTATTGGTGCTAAGGATGGTTCTACAGCTACTGAATCATGAATCATGGGGTGTACTTTTCCACACATGGCTTCTTCATTTTTGCCTCCTAAATAAATAATGACAAGGTGGAATCTACGGCGTGTTATACCCCTGAGGATGGGGTGAAATAATTTTACAACCTGTTTATTTTTTTCCTGATAAATAACACCTTACACTTGAATGAAGATGTACTTTCTTTTTCTCATGACTGTATGTTTTATATATATATATATATATATATATATATATATATATATATGTGTGTGTGAATACATATCATTTGTGAGCTGTGTTCTTTATGAAAAGCTCTGTAAGATGTACTGAACACAAAGTACAAAGGTTTAGGGTTTAGTACTTTATTTAATGAGTTTGAAAGTATTGGTCAGGTACTTGATAAGATTAAAGAACATTTCATTTTTATTGTTATTATTAATTTATTGCTGTCCTGTGTT
This sequence comes from Pyxicephalus adspersus, assembly GCF_032062135.1. Taxonomy (NCBI): domain Eukaryota; kingdom Metazoa; phylum Chordata; class Amphibia; order Anura; family Pyxicephalidae; genus Pyxicephalus; species Pyxicephalus adspersus. Next base: position 23,980,217 of record NC_092858.1, read on the forward strand.
CTACATCTACTTGGGATTTCCCATTGCTGCATATCTTTGAAATGTGAAACTGCACAGCTGTTCTTCTCATTGGTAAAATATTACAGAAAAGGATACACCCAGAAGTACGAGAATCAACATGAAGCGTTGGGCCTAATTGGTTCTATGTTGATGACCCCATTTGTATCCTTGCTGCACTTCAACAGTGAGCATGAACAGCTGTATAGTTTTACAATTTTGTATACAACGTTCATGTGCAGGAAACAAGTATTAGTCAGTATGAAACCTACAAGCTTTTAGTGGTGTAGGGTATTGTGACTCCCTTGTGTCAGCATGAACCATTGGAGATTCACATTGTTGTCCGATTCAGTCACAATCGGACCCTACACACATGAGGGTCTTGCTGCTACTACTATGTTTTGTTTTTGTTTTTTTTTATTCTGTGAATGTGGATAACAATATAGGTGTCAATGGGGATCAGCCATTTTTGTTTCATACTTCCCGATCTTCACTTTTGCAGCAATTGACTTCCTTACTCATAACCTCATTACAGGCAAGACTTTTCTAGAGCTGCCTTGACTCTCCTACTTTCTCCTCATTTAAAAGAACACTCAAAACTTTTTTTTTCAAACTTGCCCACCCATCTTCTTCTGTGTTTTAAACCCTCACTACTTCCCACCATTCCATATCCCCCTACTATTGTGTGTTACTTCCCCCACCTCCTAGATTGTAAGCTCTTTGGGGCAGGATCCTCACCTCCTGTGTCACTGTCTGTATCTGTTTGTCATTTGCAACCCCTATTTATTGTACAGAGCTGCGTAATATGTTGGCGCTATATAAATCATGTTTAATAATCATAATAATTATTATTATTAATATTATTATTATCAAATTGCCCTTTTTTAAAGACCGTGATCAGTGGCTGAAATGATAGTCAATGGGCTGCATATTGCCACTAAATTATTCTCCATTCCGGTATGTGGAAATTAAAATCTCCAGTTTAGGGTAAATATATTAGGATGAGGAAACTGTTGAAAACCACCATCTGGTTGGCCTTTTATAAATCTGGCATTATAAAAATGGTGAACAGATATGAAAAAAATTGAAAACCGAGACATGGAGATCTGTTATCTGATTTCTATTTCTTGATAAATTGGGCCCCATAATGTTATAAAACAACTAGAAAATGAACTTTGCACTATGAAATACGTGGAACATTATGGTGATGGGATATTCTATTCAGCTGTAGTGCCAGAGAAGGGAAAACTAATAAAATATATAATAGGTAGAAGATTACTAGTCTGCTTGTATGCTCAAGAAGAGATAGTAATATGTAATAGTTTAGGAAACACACAATAAGAATCTGATGGCTTTTGAATGCCAAAGGACGCTTTATGTATTTTCCTAGTGATGGGATACCAGATCCCCTTTTTCTTGTTTGGCACCTTAAATATTATATAGGGCAGGGGTTGCCAATCGGTGGTCTGCTGATCACTGATTCCACAGCCCTGCGCTACTGTCCTCCCAGGATGTTTAGCAAGCTGGTCTGAGCCTGCGATGAGAGAGGGGACGGGTTCTGGCACCATGACGTCACTCTGGAGGAAGATTCTCCCCCTTTGAAGGACACACGGCTCCCCGCGCATGCATGGTCCAGATTCCATGGATTTAGTGGTCCATGAGGTCCAAAAGGTTGGTGACCACTGGTCTAGGGCACATTTATAAATCAGCGCTAAGGCTGCACTATGAAACACAAACATTGCACACTGCTAAAACACTGCAATATACTTTATATGTGTTAACTTTGCTGTTCCAGCTTCAGGACACCGAGGTTAGTGCTGCGTTATAACATTCAGGGAGAACTCCATGACCTGCTCACCCCTGGTGTTAAAGCTTCCAAAGTTTAATTGAGCAGGGAGCAATATATCAATGAAAAATAGTAGGCAAATGTGTAATGTCGAGCAGGTAGTGATATTTACACTTCAATATAAATATGTATCTTTCTTTCTCTTATGCACTGCCATGCTAATTCCAGCACAGTTTATTCAAAGCAGACCTGAAAGCTCCTCTTGCACCATGGGTGTCAGTAATATCACATTCTTCCTGTTGAATTTAACATTTCTAAGGAAGGCTTCAGAAAGCTCCTGAGTTGTGTCATGCATCACATTATGGAGCACTGTGGGGGCGATTGTACTTTAAAAAATGTCAGATGAGGTAGTTGTAGGGGAACCCAGGTGCCCTGCAGGTATAGGGGAACCCAGGTGCCCTGCAGCATCAGATTTAATAGATGTTTACATGAAGTTTCTGCAATACAAAAACACTTTCACGCCCAATTTGTAATCATAATAAATTAGAATATTGAGGGTATTTCATTATTGTTTTAAATGTGAACCCTGTGACTTTCTTTAGGATTTATTTTAACTCAAGGTAAATTTTAACTAGATTCAAGCAACAGGTTATCTGAGTCTGAGGTGTATGAAATCACCCTATATGTGTTTCTCTACAAGCCACGCATGTGGTTCTGGTCTGGAGCTTCCTGTTAGATGATTCCATGCTGTTCTGCAGTTTACTTGACTGTGTTCGTGCGGGAAACAAAATTATACAGTGTGCTGGCCTGAGAATACCTGGCCCTTATATGTTTATTGGTTAGCCATTCATGTTCTCAGAACACCAGATACCGGCGATATCTAGCTGACAAGGACATCTAAATGAAGAAAAAGGGGGTGAAAAGGATGAACCTTAGAAATGTATTATAAGTTAGGAAGTGTGTGTCTTATGTATGCACTTCAGGACTTGAAATGGGAAGTATCCTTTCTTTTTTTCATATTGCACCTTAAATGTTTCTTTTATAAAATAACATTTTTTTTTTTGTTTGGTAGGTGTGTGATTGGCTGTACCCGCTCATGTGCACTCAGTCCCCTGTACTACGCTCTAACACGGGGGTCTACATGTTCCCAGACATGATGTCCCAGGCCCTAGGATCCTACGTAGGGGTAGTGCTCTCTGCTGAGCTGCCCCCCGCTGACTTGGAGCTGTTTGAAGATCTTTTGAAACAAATGTCTGACCTGAGGATCCAGGTAAATGAAGTGGAGGTCAGTTTTATTTTTACAGCAATGGACACAGATCATTTATTGGATATGGTTCTGGTTTAAAACAGAAATGACCCTGTCACATAAATTTTTTTGGGGTTATACTTTATCCAAGTTTGCATTTTTTAGCACAGACATGGGAAAACCAATATAGACTTTGAATATTTCTTCCAGTGTTCTCTGCTGCAGGTTCAAAACAATTTGGAAACTTTCTGAGCACAAATATGACCACAAATGACAATATTGTTGTCACTTTCCTCATTACCATCACCTTTTTTTGTAATAAGTTGAAAAACACTAGCTGTTAGTCCAAACTCCTAACTTTCTCAGTAGTATTATAACATTTGTGTACAAGAACTTGTTCTTGAAATATACTCTGCACATCTTACAGTAAAAAGCACATAAATATTTACCTTCAGCCTTACTGCCAAAAAGTCCTGTACATGCCTGATTGTTTTTGTGCATTGCACATTCTGGTAACTCTCAGGAGTTGCAAGTTTTATTACTCTTATTCCTGGCGACCCCAGCCCTTCATATGTGTGTCCACTGGGAATTTTCTGGTGTACAGGACCATGCAGTGATCATGAAAAGTATAACTGCACTTTAACTAAACATAATGGCCCTGATTTAATAATGTTCTCTAAGGCTAGATCGAATACACTTTCATCAGTGAAGCTGGGTGATCCAGCAAACCTGGAATGGATCCTATCCAGGATTGAAAACATTTACTAACAAACAGCTAATGACTTTTAGGAAATCCATTCCAGGTTTGATGGATTACCCAGCTTCACTGATGAAAGTCTCCAGCCTTGGAGAACTTTAATAAATCAGGGCCAATGGCTTTGTCTCTGCAAAGGGGGAACTTATCTTGTTAATACGAGATCTATAATTCTATACAGAAGAACAGTGAACACAGGGTCTGTCATTGCTTGGAGAAGACTCTTCTCCTGCAAGGAACAGGTTTCATTAGGTATATTTACATTTTTAAACAAGATACATTGTGTTGTATGCTAGTTCTAGTGAAGTCATGATGGTTACAGCAGAAGGTTTGCAGTGCTTGTTGTTCACTCACTATGTGGCTGAGCTCTGGAACAAAGGGCACAGATATTTCTCCTCTGTACCAGACTGGACGTTCTCCAGTTTATGCTGCGTGAGACATTCTGCAGCATTCATCACATCAATACAAAGAATATGTTGTCTACAAAAGCATTCTGTCATTATTTGTCTGTCTGATTGCCACATTTGGCTCTTTTCATCAGACTCCAATCTATAACTTGTTTATTACATCTCATTGTGTTCCTGTTTATTTATTCCATGTATTGAAAATTAGACTAAAAAAGTTAGTTCACCTACAGACAATTAATTCTTTGTTCAGGTTGGTTGGGGTCACATAGATTCGTTTTGAATTTTTTTTAAACTCTGGAATAATTGAATCAAAAACTTAGTGCACAACGTTACGTACACAAGTTGGATAGTTCAGCCTCAGGGCTCCTCTCAGACGCGAATCTTACGTGTGTGCAGCGGCTGTCTGAGGTCTGTGCCTGTGCTCAGAAATGATTGTTTCCATTAAAACCCAGAGTATATTCATGTTATTCTGTAGGTTCCACATTCTGAAATATAAAATAATAAATTTCAGGAATTGGCTGTGAATTATACTGGCACACCTAGACATGAGTTTGTATTAACCCAAAGATCCAATTACTGAGCATTAGTTGGTAAAAAGTCAATATATCAACCTATGTTTTTGTACACCCCTACTAGCTTTTCCTTTGAGAGAAAAAGAACATATTCTTTCTAGTAAAAGCCGATCAGTTTTTCCTTGGACAGCTGTATCTGCACAGGTTGGAAAGAGCCAGTGGCTATATGATCATTGCAATGCCAATCTATCATCTACAGAATCATACATCAGTCATTCAGGATAATAGGACCTTGTCTGGTATAGCTAATTTAGTAGTTTGCTGTTATATTTATACCTTTTATTCTCTCTGCTCTTCAAGCCCAGTGAAGCTTCGGGAGAGGTCATAGACCTAAGTCAGACTGTACATGTTACTATACCGGAGTCTGAGCTTGAACCAAAGGAGAGAGAAGACCTGCCACCATGGAGTGAAAAAGTTGCCCAAGGAATTCTGCAAGGTACAGAAAAAAAAGATAATAATTCCTTGTTAATGTGGTAATTGCAGATTTACATAGGATGAAATAAAACAGCCTAAAGGGGACCCAAACTCAAAATTATTTCTTTACATAAAAGGGTGGACAACCCATTTATTTAGGGTAAAAATTGTTTTTTGTTTTTTGTTTTTTTTTTTTTTAAGGTGCAATAAATAAAAAATAAAAAAAAAGGGTGCAGCACCTCGCCTTTCTGTTTGGATTGCCAGGTCCTAGAATGGTGTTCTTTCCATACATTATTCCCTGATGGTCAGATCCGTTAGCTGCAACAAAAGAACCAAAGTCAGCATTGTCGCCCCCCTGTAATTCCATGAAAAAAAACACAGCATTCCTCCTTCTTTGACATCACATTCTCAAATCTTCAGATGGAAAGGTTTATATTCATTAATGAGAAGCTGAAACTTGTGGAATATGCCTAGTGATGTCTAGCATACATATGCTTTCAAGCAAAGTATCAGTGAGGGTGAACACTACAAACACTAGTAGTCTGTGTGGTAATGTAATTTTACTGTAATTTTAATGTTACTGTTTCTTATTCTAGGGGCCTCTTGGCTGAACTGGGGCCTGGTAAAAGGAGCTGAGCTGACGGGAAAAGCCATTCACAAAGGTGCTACAAAAATAAGAGAACATATACAGCCTGAGGACAGACCTTTGGAAGTCAACCCCACAGTGGCCAAGGGACTTCATGTGGCAAAGCAGGCAACTGGTGGAGCAGTGAAAGTCAGTCAGTTCCTAGGTAATAAATATTCTAAATGAATTTCAGCATGCTAAACCTGAGAAGAGTGGGCATAGACAAGTAGCATAATTGCTTTTATTCTTTGATAACTGGCTTGAAACTTGATAATGGTGGGTGGATCCACCCTATTCTATGAGATATATTGTGCTATATTTATTTTAGGTTACTGATACTTTGGAAGTACCGTACTTTGTAAAACATTCCTACATACCAGCGTTACAGGAGGAAAAAAACATAATTTACCCCATAGATATTTTTAATAGAGCATCAAAGACCAGGAGGACAAATATTATTTGATATCTTTGGTTAATATTGGCAACTGTGCCATTGATGAGGAAAGCCTTCATCTTTCCTATATGCAGCCAGGGTGAGTACATTCTTTGTAAGAAATGTTACATTTCTCCCGTAGTGGATGGCGTCTGTGCCATTGCTAGCTGTGTCGGCAGGGAACTTGGGCCACATGTAAAGAAACACGGAAGCAAACTTATACCAGAATCTCTGAAGAAAGACAAGGATGGGAAGTCTCCACTGGAAGGCGCTATGGTGGTAGCAGCTAGTGGTGTACAAGGTATTGAAAAACATTATGGAGTTTTCTGTTCGCTACAGGATTCCTTTTTTTCTAGCAAATTTAATTTTTTACTTTTTGTTATCTTTAAGGATTTGCAACCGTTTGGCAGGGTTTGGAGTATGCTGGGAAGAACATAGCTAAGAGTGTGGCCACCGAGACCGTGCATACTGTCAAATACAAGTAGGTATTATTTTTGAGACTGTTAGGAAAAGTATGTAAATCCCCAAGAGAACAGTGCTCAAAGTATGTTGAGACAACAGCCAGTATGGCTCAACCAATAGTATTGCTTTCACATGTCTGTTACAATATTGTTTTATGTACTAAATGCTTCTTTGCATAGTAACCTCAAGGAGAGTGGAGGGGTTATCCCAGAATTCCCTACATATATAGGAACAGAGTACTGTATTTATAGGCTGCCAGCACATCATCTGCTGGTGAAATTTGTATTTAAGACAGACAATACAGATGCAGAATATCTAAATGGTCAGGAAGAAAGCCACATCAGTCCCTCTCTGTTGATCTATTATTAAAACTTTTTGGGAAAATGGGCTTAAGGTCCTGCAAGTGCTATACATAATATCCAAATGGTTTTACTTTGTTTGTTTATTGTATTGTTCCAACCAGATGGTGGATTTGTTTTACATTTTTGTTAAAAGTTTAAAGGAAGAAAAAATAACATAACAACAAAATGGTGTCTGCAGCTAAAATGAGTTATAGGGGCACAATCGTCATTATATGTATTCTACAACAAAGCTATAAATTAATATCCACCACATCAGTTATTTGTAGCAAATCCAAAAGAAATTATAACAAAGTCAAAAGATAGTCAAAGATTGTCCTAGAAAAACTCTGTATGTGAAATAAGTGAACTACCTAAATTAAAATAAACAAAAAAGAGGCGTGGGGGGTATCCTGAATAAAGTTTAAAGTAGATGAAAATGGAACAACGTAGTTGCTACGATAAAAGGGAACAGTTTGATAATCATGATCACAATAGGGAAGGAAGCCTCTTACCTTACTGCTTCATTGGACAACACCAAATAGGTATTCAAACCCAGAAGATAAACCTCTAGAAGAGAGAAAACAGAATAGTGTGCGAATAAGGAAGAGAAAACAGAAGGGCATGAGAAGGAGAAGGAGAACAAGAAAAAGAGGTGAGGGGGATGAAAGAGCAGGATCAACTCCCCCTGGTGAGCTGGAACATACAAGAGGTTCTAATAAGACAGTCAGCCAAGTCTTGGTATAGTAATTTCAGGGGGACCTAATCGCCATATAATTATCCAAGGTGATGGCAGTCATCTTTTTATTGATCATAGTGCCATTCCACCCATTGATTACCCCAGAAACATTTAAAAAAGGGATTTCCAGGAACACAAAATAGTTTGTTTAGTGTTAAAAATAAAGCCAATTAACTTTTTGGCTGGCCTAAAAAGGTGAGAAATCGGTTGTTTAAAAGTTCCTCCTAACAAATTTGACCGAATGTCAAAGTTCAGTACTGTCCAAATCAGAATAAACACTCACATCCACAACTTCACCTCTTTTGGTCAGGACCAATGTGGATCATAATACCGAGATGGAGGATTACAGAAACCAATGTCCTGCAGGCAATACCTTTTTTCATGTTATTAGGCACCTCTTCTTTATTTTGAGAATGGTTTATCCAATACCTATCTGTAATATTAACATACATGTAATGATTTTTATTCTAGATTTCAGGGAATAACTGTGGTTGAACCTCCAGCTACAAAACCCTAAGTGAATACCACTTATGTGCTGTTTTAGTATGTTAATGTATTGCTTTACCTTTAATCATAGTGTTGGTGAATAAAATGTCATACCCTAAAAAACATATTGTTAAAAAGTCTAACTTTCATGAATATTTATTTTCAAATAAGTGACTCTATAGCTGTAGTCTTCTTCAATGTTCATAGTGATCGTTTTGCCACATTGTCTACTCATGAGGCAGTTAATATATGTAAAACAATCATAATTACTGTTACACAAAGGTAGGTGTTATGTACATAAGTTGTTAGATAAAAGATCAGAGTAAGTTATTTTGGTGGGGTTATTGAATAGTGTTGTTCAAATTTGCCTCTGTTTGGTTGCTATGTTTTCAGCCCTACAATTCAGGTTCAAAATATTCCAAACACAAATTAAGCCCTTTAAATGTACACAGCAGGCAGACGCACTTACAGAACCATCTTGCTGGGATAAAGCCCCGTACAGACATCCAATCTGTTTTTACTTCTATTCAGAATATGGAAAGCAGGGAAAAACGGGGACACAAATGGTCAGGGGTTTAAAGTCCGTCTTCCCATCAGTAAAAATATGTGCTTGCATCACTTCTCTACTCTGCAGTGTCCCATAGATTCCTATTGATCCTGCCAGTGAAGTCCACCTCATGCAGCTTCCTATGATGGTTGGATAATAATGCTGCGCTAGAACATTCTGATGGGCTGTGTCTGACCGGAACCCTTCCAGTGCTTTACCAAAAAAAGTGTTATTTCTTTCTGCCTGTTACTGGTGAAGGGTTTTTAATGCAATTTTTGTCCAGTAAAACAGTTTTTATGAGGACAGAAATAGAAGATAAATCTTTGGTAATGGAGCCTTGGATAGCAGTAAAAACCAAGGAGGGTACCCTCCAGTTGCTATCCAAAACTTATTGGTTTTAACCCTTTCTTGCCCATACGCTATCTAGTTTTTTTGGCTGACTACACCCTGCTGGTGAGAATTCCCTTTATTGCCTAAAGATAGAACCGGAAATGAGAGGTCCTCATTGGAGCATTAAAACTTTTACAGGGTCTAACCCTTCCTTTTATCAATAACTGAAAAAAAGCCTTTACCTATATAAATATCCTGGATATACAAGTTAAATTGAGCCAAAGATTGAGTAAAAATGTAAGGGCAAGGCTGGATTTTTTTCAATATGATTTATTTGTTAGGGTATGACAATCAGTGATCTGGAGAAAGCAATATTTTATTTTGTGTCTAATTCTTATAAAAAGGAAGGACCTTTCCCATACTGGGCTGTGTCTATTACATGTAATATAATCAACTTTTATTTAGCTAATAATACAGCTGGACCACATAAGCTGCATATACAGAGGTCTTGCTGGTCACTTGCTACCAATACATACCCTGGTTTTGTGGAAATCTAACACATTTGCCTTGTATAATAAAGCTGAACTACAGACAGACTGCATAGTTGGATCATATTTAATATGAACAGACTTACCTGCTAAAACATTTGTAGTTCAGTTAGGACACATTCATGAATGACAGATTGGGAACAACCGTTATATAGGTCAAGGGAGGGGAGCGTAGCGAAGAACGGTGCTGTGTGTACAGCGCTCGTCCATTCATCTGTTACTGGAAACGTTAATGAAATATTCTTTCCAGAGAAAAGAATTTTATGTGTATACGCAGTCTTTCTGTGTCATCTTTGTGTGTCCAGCATGCCGAATGGATAATGAATTGGCATCTGTAACACTGCTTACTAACTGCCCAAAAAGAAGATAGCTGATGCTGTAATATTATCCAAGGTATAGCTGGGACGTCTTCAGGGCTGTATGTATTCTGGCTGCACGTTTAGATGTTTGCCTGGAGTTCTGCTTAACCACATTACCAGTTTACCACATGTAGATTCCACTCATATATACTGAGGGTCTTGGTAGGGCGAGGCTATCAGGTCAAAAAAAGGAATCATGTACAATAACATACAATAAATAATAAGTGACCATTGTGGCACATAGATCATCCTGCTATTTACACACACAGGTAATACTGATACACTTACGGCTATTTACGCCTATCTACTCTATTTTTATTAGTATTAGTCCTTTAGG
>NC_092858.1:23990783-24003077 GCF_032062135.1 Pyxicephalus adspersus
ATGAATTGGTTTCCTTCCTATTTTAAAATGGATTAAATATCAGTGTCTGAAAGTACACATCACATCTACTGTCTTACTATCACGTTTCCAGGATTTCTCTCTGGATCTGTTATTTCCCATTTTTAACAAGCTTATTTCCATCATGCATTTCCCTGTTTTTTGCATGCAGTTACCATAACATTTATATTATAGTTCAGTCAGTGGTATTTAAATGTGGACAATAACACAAACCCTGAGCTATGTGAAATGTTGGTTCTTGCATGTGAAAACTAGAGGATGTGTAGGGCTTGTGCACACTGTTGTATTGCAGTAACAGGCACTTGTTATCCGAACACTCAGTATACTGGAGTATAATTCGAACTAACTGGCACTTAAATGCACTTAAAAATGAGGAGCAGCACAAACCGGGATAAAACATTACTGTGTGTTGTGTTGCATTGCTTTTCTATAACCTATGAATGCAATTGTTTTGGTAGCTTAGGCAGCCTACCCAAGTTGTTGTGCCTCCTTAACAAAACATAGGTGTGCATTAAATACACCAGATAAATAATGTATAAAGTCTGATTACCTACCAGAAGCAGACTATATAATATTTTGGGTCCACATTCTATACTCCTCCATTTATTACTCAAGGCCCATTGTGTGATATGGTCTTCAAAGTGACAGTATGACAGTTGTGTGATAGCTTTGTGTACCGGATTTATACTTGTGTCATGCTATGTAATTACATTTAATTCTGTTCAATCCAGGTAATTGGTCATTGCGGATAATTATTGTAATTTGTTTTTAATTTCGTATATAAAATTGGTTATTTCCTGTTAACTTTTAATTTGTTTAGGTTCACAGTATTCATGCAATTAATATGCTAGGAACATGTGTCAGTGAATCTTGTATTACCAATATTAGAACACATTTCTATTATCTAGTAAAAAAAAAAAAAACATTTTGGTACTTGGCACCATTATCATTAATATCCTTGGTGCAGTCTACAAAGCTGTGACTGTTTATGTAGAACGACTTTACAAATACATTGTTCCCCATTTTAAATGGAGGATCCAGGACTGGAAAACTACATATCTAGCAAATTAATTGCACAACTGTGTCCATAATAAATCTTGTTTAGTGAATAATGTAAATCTAGAAATATATGTGAAAATGTTTAATTTGTGATCTAGGTATGGGAAGGACGCTGGGCACGCTACTCATGATGCTGTCAATTCTGCAATCAACGTTGGGGTAACTGCATTTAACATTGACCACCTGGGCATAAAAGCCATTGTGAAAAAAACTGCAAAAGAAACCAGCCATGCAATCCTTGATGAATACAAACTGAGCGAAAAACAAAAAAAGAAGGGGGATCCTCACTGATACCACTGATAAATCTTAACCATTGCCTTACTGGAAATGACTTTTACTCTTGTTTTCCATAACCCTCCCTGCAGTTTACTTTGCGCTATCCTAAACATCTTTTTCATTTAAACATACCTGTATTTCCCTGCCTGTCTTGGTATTGTGTGTCAGGGGCAATTTAACCTCGGTTGAAACTTTCACATCCAACAGTATGGCCCCTAAAGCATTGCTTTATTAAGAAAACACATACTTCAGTTACATTTTAGTGGTACAGTATTTAGACATAGAAAAGTGAGAAGAACAGTGCAGTGATCATGTCTACAAATTGGTAAAAAATATTATTGAGCAACTAGTATAGGTTAATAAATGAATTGAGGATAAAATTAGGGGGTGTGAATGAGAAAACTCATCAGAAAATGAGAGAGGGCAAAAAGAAATATAGAACAAAATGTACCCTGGCACATACCCCCGCTGGTTCCAGACTTCCAGACTGTGCCTGGTCCACAATGTTCCATATAATATGAAAAAAGGTGTAACGTTGCGTTTTTTTACCATTATTTAATTGGAATAGAAAATGCACTGGGTAAGGACATCAGCACAAAAGCCCTGGCGCCCTTTACAAACTACCAGTATACCAAAATATATACATTAGGTGTTACTTTCTTGTATACGTCTGTAAAGTTGATGCTCAGCTGCAGCATGAGTAGGGAGGATGTGATTTGGCCACCTTAAAGGAAGAGATGGTGCTAAGATAATTGCACTGACTTGAGAATCAATCAGGCTGCATTTGTGTGATTTGCATAAACCTTTAATTTCCTGCACTTCTGGCCACCTCTACTGCAAGGTTTTTGTGATGTTATTTATACCCATATGCATATTCCTCTCTTAATCAACAGTAAGCAGCTTTAGCTTTAGAGCTTTTTTTCTTCAAATATTAGAAAGGATGTGTACATTATTTCTACTGCACTTATACCTGAAAAGTTAGTGATAGATGGAATGGAAGTAGACTGCAGAACACATGCTATGGCCTCCTTACCTCCATGTATGATAAGTGTTCCTGTGAGGGGGTTGTTGGAATTAGAAAATGGGGTTTGTTCTATATACTATCACCACACCTAGTAACAATTATGTATATCAGTACATGAATTCATGCCAAGCCTTATTATTAGCATTTACTACCACTTACTACTACCTACTGAGTAATACAATACCAAGGTCTCTTTAAACAACCATTCTAATACTAAAATAACTGTGCATAATTCCTATTTGTAGACAAATATCTAAATACTAAGAGCATGTTGACACTGGTAATTCTGACTACACCTCACACCAGCTAAATCTCCAAAATACAACTGCCACCTTTCTATTGCACAATGAAGAAGAGATACCCTGTGGGTCAAGAGCAATGCCACAAAAAAGAGAATTGACTCAGCAATGTTGTCTGGCTTCATATTTGCTAAAGTGACATGAAACTAAAGCTACACTTATACATTTTTAAGGTGTACTAAAGATGTTGCAAGTATTATTTTTACCACACCTACACACAGAGGAATAAATATCCTTAGTCTGGAGCTACAGGGGTGATGACATCCACTATATAAATATATCATCTCAACCTAGTATACTTACCTGTTTTAGGCTGTAGATTGGTTGTCTGCATACAAAACAACTTTTTCATAGCTATAACCCAAATACGGTTATTCACTATATCATACCTGGCTTGGAATTTTTACCAGTTATAACAGATGAATACAAACCATTTTATCAGTCTGAATACATATATTATACAAGCATAAAGAAACTAATACAATGTTCAAGAATGCAATGTTTAGTTGTACATGGGTTTTTAGGAAACTACACACCTTTAAAACAGCTAAACATAATTTTAATTTGGGTGTGTATTTAGGCTACTGATATGCTATGCTAAGCATAAGTTAATTTAACTTCAAATCTTGTATATAATATATACATATAAAAGTGTTATATTAGTGATTAGTGATTGATATATTGGCAATGACTATCCTTATTGTGAAAAAGGTTTGCCCAAAGCAGTTTCCATGTACCAAAGTGTGAGCCGTGTACGATTAGTGGTAACTCTCACCAGTTATGGTCACACGGAATGTTCAGGATTTACTTATAGTAGGAATATATGCTAGTATCTGTTACCAGTGGAAGGCACTGGATGGAACATACATGCAAGAAAAATACCTTGCACTTAGAAAGTGGTTTCTTTTTTAGAGAGATTACAAATATATATTTTATATTGCACAATGAACATGTTGATATAGCCAATAGCTACAAATTGTATTGAAAACCCATACAGGTGTTTGCAAACAGGGTTTCTACACATCTCTGCACAAAGCAATAAAAATGTGAAATGAAAGAGTAATAAACATCACTGATCATAACTCTATAATTTGTTTTTTATATAAATATGTTAAACCCAATTCATCCTTTGGTATTGATTACTGCATGTGCATTAATGAGAGCTTTTACTTGCTGCAGCAAAGGTTTGTAGCCTATGTTGATTAGCTTGAATTCGCTCAAAACAGGATTTTCATTCCTTTAGCTTTTAGTGGTAAAAGAATACAAAATGTAGATCATAAAGAGGTGAACTGCAAGTATAGTGAATCTGTCAATGAGAACATAATGGTTTCAGAAGCATCTCCAAAATCCTGTCAAAAGCAGACCCCTAAATATCTTGTGCCGACAGCTCCTAGGAGAGTCAGACCTCTGCTCTCCACACAGTGGCCTGGCACAGCAGAAACCTGAGTAACCCTATTTTGGGAGGCATATCGGAGCCTGGGCCGCTGCTTTGTGTGATAGAGCTCCAGCCCAACTCACTTGTGCTGGCATCCCAGGGTATATGAACACTTGCTGCAGCATTACAGTATTCAATAACAAGGTTTTTAATGGGTTAAGGAAACCTAAAGCAGGTGCCTTTTCTACACTTAGAAGTAAAATATGTATTATAAGGTTAACCCATTTTTAAAAATTACTTCAGTGTGCCCAGTAAAAGAATAGAGTTTGAGTTATTTATTAAACTTTGCTGAGACACTTCTGAGCATTTGCTTTAGTTTTTTTGTTTTAATAAAGTTAACTTATTTGTATTAAAAATGTAGCTTGTTGTATATTATACTATTTAAGTGTCTGAATTTCAACTCCCTTTTAGATATTCTCTAAATGAACACTTTGGAGGTTACTGGATGGGGTTAAAGGGGAAGTGTCCTTTCTATATCTGTGAATGTTATGGGAGAGTGGTGAGTGTGGGATTTATACAATGCCTGCGCTACGGCTTGCACAGAGGTGGTGTGAGCCCTGAGAACGGCCAAGGCGCAGAGTCTAAGAAGTTACCAGGTCTTCTCTAGAGCCTCTACTGGTGAGGATGTTGTGCTTCTGGTTACTGCCAGGTTGCAGTCCTTGGACACACCAGGGTGGGCAGAAAGATTCACGGTACCAAATCACTAGGCAGAAGAATTGTCAAGGAAGGCCAGGGTCGAGGCAGGCAGCAAGCATGAGAGGTCAGGTCATAAGCCAAGTGTTAAATACCAGGGATCCAGGAAATAGACATGAGGGCCACTGTAGGCACAGGTGACATGGAAGACACAGGGATACTGCAGACACAGAGGAACACTGTAACAGCACAAGGGAACAGGCAGGGAAACTCCAGACTGGGCAATAAGAGGTTAACACGGGAGCTGGGCGAGGGAGAGCACTGAATAAACAGCAGCTGTTGAGAAAAAGCTCAGCAGAGCTAGGGGGCTCAGCACTAGTGGAGATACGTTGCTTGATCGCTGAGTGCTGTGTCTGAACTAGCTAAATGGTCAAGGGTGATTACCAGGCTATTTCCTGATTGGCTGGCGGGAGGGGTAATACTGATTAAATCTGGAAGAGGAGGTGTGCCCGGGCTCAGAACTGCAGGCAAAGAGGTGCCTGCACTTTAGCAAGGAAGAGGTAAGTGTGACATGTTATATTATCCTTAAGATAGAACATCATGGTGGTCTTATACCATAGAAAATGAAATCTGTAAATGTCATTTTCTGACCTATGCTATTTGATGACAAATTAAACCATACCTCTAGAAAGTAATTTTGATTTATATTGTAAAAAAAACTGGTATACGCTAAGAAATATTTATTGGTTTAGAACTGTCCTTGTATTCACTCCTGACCTCTTGCCTTTCAATCACATTTTCATAGATTATTTGTCTTCATGTGTAGGGTATGCCACAATACAAACTTAACACAAATGGAATCTTCCAGATTCATGATCTATCCCACATTTTCACAGACCTTACAGTGAAGAATCCCTTCCTTATCTGGAGATTAAACTTATTTTCCTCAAGACGCAAAGAGTACCCTCTTGTTCTTTGTAATGATCTTAAAAAGAATAATCGAGAATAATAATCGAGAAAGAGAGTTCCCTATGTGGATGTTTTATATATTTATTCAAAGATAATTTCCAGCTGATTGATACCTGTTTAGTAATTGTTTGTTCTACACACTAAATGATTGTCATTGGCTTTCTGACCTATGTGACACATTCATTTTATAACGGAATACTGAAACAAATATAAAGGAGTGCTGGTGACATTGGTAACATTGGTCATTTTATACACCATCCTATATTCATTCAGAGGCAAGCCCTCAAAGGCTGTGTAGCCCCTAGGGTGCGCGAAA
Source organism: Pyxicephalus adspersus (assembly GCF_032062135.1). NCBI lineage: Eukaryota > Metazoa > Chordata > Amphibia > Anura > Pyxicephalidae > Pyxicephalus > Pyxicephalus adspersus. The sequence continues at coordinate 23,996,813 of NC_092858.1, forward strand.
CCTATCAATATGCTTGATCAAGTGCACCCCATGTAACGTGTTGATTTTTTAACATCATTTAACATGATTTGTGGTTAATTCAAACAGTAACCAACAGTAGCAGAACTTTTAGAAAAAAAATACCACTTACCTATCTTTGTACAGTAGGTCCTGCTCTGTCTGCTAAGTGTGAACTAAATGCCTTTGCAAACCTGGAGTTGTAAAATTAGCATTGACATGATCACTTTATGTATGTATGTATCCTTTGCAGAGAGCTGATGGAGGTACCCAGCAGTACTGAAGACTGCTTGTAAAAAAACTAAAGGGTCAGGGCTAGTGTGGAGCGAACTTTACGATTTTGGGTACCTGGACCGAACCCGAACTTTGCCGGAAAAGTTCGGGTTTGAGTTTGGTGTTCGGGCTTTAAAAGTGATGAATGGGGACTTGTCCATCACTTGTAGTGCCTGGACATTGTAGTAGAACTGCAGAGGCAATCTGCAGTTAAGTTTCCCACGTGATGTCATGTGATTGCCTCTGCAGTTGCACTATGATCTCTGGGCACTACAGGTGATGAATGGGGACTTGTCCATATTTCTCCAATTTCTAATAGGCTGCCATTAGTTTTACAAAAGGAAAGCAAAATCTACCTGCAAAATAGTCTAATACTTCTCCATTCAATCAACCAATTAAAAAAACTGGAATTGGGGTTACAATTCTCTAATAGTCATACAGCTGTTTACCAGCGGTTTACAACTTTTCTGTCTGTCTTGTCGTATATGCTCATTTCATGTAGTGAAATTGCTTGCTTTCACTGCACACTGTGAGATTCACATATTGCACATTAAAAGCTATGCAGCAAATCAGAATTCCCCCATTTCCTGGATGATGGACCTCCAGCATCATATAGCCCTTTCCTCCTTAAATGAACTATCCCTGGTCTACACCTTGAATTTTGGGACTGGTTGACACAGGCAATCTGCACTTATACTTACACCTGAAAAGTGCATTGATAAGGGACCTATACAACAGATTTAGGTTTATCTTGCTGTACAAAGTATTGGTTAGAGAGAGGTATAAGGATGATGGGGAAAAGTTATTTTATTTAGGTTATGTTATTACTAAGAGAGGCTTTAAATGTCAGCTTTGAACAAATGATTCTGTTGGTGAAACAATAACTTCTTGATTGGAGTTGGTTTACAGATGACCCCACCCTGTATGAACTTGAAGGAAGGGTAAGGTTGTGTCATCAGTCACACACTACATATTTCGGGTGAGTTCATTCTTCTGTGATCGCTGTCATGCGATGTGAAACAATGTTGTACAGTTTGCATGTGACATATCTGTTTTGTAATTGGAAGGTCTAAGATTTTTATGTTGTAATTCTTGGCTTTAGAATCAATCTGAGCCCAGATCGTGCACTCTATAGTTGGACATTGGAGTCACAACTGCACACTGGATGCTACAGTTCTGTAGCAATGTTTCATTTAGCCATGACAGGGGTAGATATTTGGTAGTATCTGGAATCTGGATCTTAAAGTAGACAAGAAAATGGTCTGATGAAATTAGTGTCCCAGGAGAAATTAGAAAACAGTTGGTCCTATATTGCTTTGGTTTTATTGGACTTACTTGAGGAGGTGTTTTCCTACCAATGCCACTAAGATAGGAACTCATTACAATGAAGTACGCATGCATGGATAAGTGGATAACACTTCTCAGGGGCCACATTCTGCATAGAAATGCTTCCCTGCCTCACACTGTTAGCATAGGACAGTCTGCATTCCCTAATATGAGCTTAGATGGCTCACATTGTGTGTAATTCACAGCATGCATAGTAGTGCTTCCCTGACCCATGTAATAAGTTCATAGCAGCCTACATTTACCATGTTGTAAGGGGGCACATGCCCTAAGTGAAGTTTTTCTGCCAGTAACACACTTTCTGTCCTGGGGTGACAACACTCACCCTTCATACTGTATGTAAGAAAAGCAGTGATGTCATCCTAGGATAGGAATACAGAAACATCCTCATCTTTTCTCCATAGCCTCCATTACTTCATATCCCTGATCTTTAGAGAACAGTGTCATCAGTCACATGCAGCACAATTCAGGTGAGTTCATTCTCCTGTGATCACTATCATGCACAAATGACTCATACAGAACTCCTACAGCACGTGCTATATAGTATCAACTCAATGATGTCATTGAAGAAATATAACAACTAGCGAGCGGAGTAATACTACTAGTAAGTTACATCACCATAAAGATGTATGAGTAACCTTTTCTTCAGGATTTATTGAACCATATAAGCACTGATTCTGAATTGTATATTGTTTTGCTACATTTAGTCTAAAGCAGTTACATAGCACACAATGAACTTTCGCTGTTCTAAAACAGCCACTTCAAATTTATACCCTGGCACAGTTTTAAGTAAGCATTATTATTATTCTACAGTATTTATATGGTATATTATATATAAATATATATACCATAGTCATATGTCATTAATGTAGTCCAAGGTCAAATATTTTTTTTTTATTGGGGGTAAGCCAATTTACCTAACTGCATGTTTTTTGGGATAAGGGAGGAAACCAGAGTACCCGGAGGAAACCCATGCAGACACAGGGAGAACCCGCAAACTCCATGCAGATAGTGCTCTGCCCAAGATTCGAACCTGGTACCCAGCGCTGCAAAGGCAAGAGTGCCAACCCCAGAGCCACCATGCTGCCCAAGCATAGTATAGTATAGTCATAGTAACCTCTGTCTGAATGATATAAAACAAAAATGTAATTTAGGAATTCTCTGCCTGGCAGGGTATGTGGGATTATCTTATGTGCAAAGTCTAAGAAACACCTGGCCTTCATCACAAGGGGGGTGGGTCTGTCAACCCTAATGGCTGCTGGACTTTTTTACAGCAAAATGTTCCGAGGTCATGACCCCCAGGCTCTCCCCATCGGAGGTTAGCAGATAAGGATGACTTGTAGGGCCAATACGAGGTGAGGCAGAGGTAGAGGACAAGTCAAGGTCAGGGCAGGTGGTGCACAGGAGATGTGGGCAGAGGCAGGTTGAGGACAGGGGGCACAAAATGAGGTAACAGCAGTGTGTGCTAGGACTGAGGAGACTTAAAAAGTCCTCCTAACCCTACGTTCTGCCCATGCACGTAGGTACGCACATTTGCTTGCTTTGTGTACATAGCACCCTTGGTGCATGCGCCTACTTGCACATCTGTGTGAGCACTACAAGCCACAAGTGGTGGGGTTGCAGCAGGTTAAGGGGGGTAAAGATGGTTAGATCAGTCATATCAGTGGCCACAGATTAAGAACTCGTAGCCTTGTAGCCACAGAGGCTGTGTGTAAAGGGAAGGAGCTTGATGTTAGAAGTAGTGGTGTCTTCATTCCTTAGGAACAGTGAAAAAAAACTTGAGTATGTCCAAAATGTAGGAGAATGCTGGTTTCTAAGCTGGCAACTGCCACTGCCCAGTGCCCACCATTTTATGGGTTTTCGTTTCTGATAACTGAAAATTTTAAGCTGATAATGCCTTGTGTCAATGGGCTGTGCCAATGGACTTTGGGCTGATGTTGATGGCATCAGTTTGCGATCATTCAGAATTTATTGGCAGACCTGCATCAAGCACTACCATTGAAATTAAATACTGACTGAACCCTTCAAGATGAACCCTACATTTTTCCCACTTCATTTTCTTTTTAGTCTGAAGTGTAGCCCCATCAGTTGGATGGCAGCCCATTTGACTCCCACGCAGGAACAGATTTATAGCTAGATTGCAGCATAACATATAAAAATAACTTGCAAACCCAACCCTATCCTGTACCTTTGTGGTTACAATACAACTTTAACCTATGCTTATGACATTACGACATTGCCTTTTTATGATCCTGGGTCGGAGGGTGGGGCTGCAGAGCTCCAGGTATAATCATGCACCTGGGGTGCAGGTATAACAGAGCAGCGACAGCACAGATCCAGACACACATCCTGCAGAGATACACCGACACTGTGAGTATTGCATGCTACAACGTGTCATGTTACATAAGCCAGCACTACAGAGAGCTTGGGGGCCTACAATCTCCAGCATTTATAGACTATTACAGGGACAGTGTTGCTGTACAACAGCTGTATAGCTGCAGGCTGTCTGATTGATTTTGCTTGATATTCCAATAGTCTTTTCGGACTGTGTGGGTGACACCTGTACTGCTTCTTCCAGTCTCACAGTCTGGTTGATGCATTCCTTTCCAATATTTGTTGGTAGGAGGTAGAAGCTGTAGGCTTAATATTTAAAGCAGGTCAAACACTGCATTGTGCACGGGTCAGGAATAGTCAATAGGATTTTGATGACCTGGGTTTGAGGTGCATTCCAAATGCAAGGGGTATCGGTGTATTACCAGGATATAGAAGGTAATATGTTACACATGGTGAATAGTAAGTCGAATACCACCGGAAGTTGGAATGTTCTGCAAAGGGAAAAGTCAGCTAAAGATAAGCTGGGAAAGCAGAGAATTAAAGTAGTAAAACATTAGGCAGCACTGGGGTCCCAGGTTTGAATCTTGGCCAGGCACTATTGGCATGGAGTTCTCTCTGTGATTTTGTGGGTTTCTTTTGGACATTCCAGTTTCCTCCCACACCCTAAAAACCTACTAGTAGGTTACATGGCTCCCCCTTGCCCCCAGCATTTGACCTGGACTTACTGACTTTTTCCAAGAACAGAAATATCAGGGACTAAGTTATTGTTTTTTCTGGTCAGAATTTATTGACTAGAAGATAAACCAGCTTTGGTCGCATAAGTAATCATCCCTTGTGCTAAATGGAGACAATCTGAAGATGGGGGTGTATATTGAAGCTAAGGTACCAGTATCACAACAAAGTCAAATATTTACAGATCATAAAATACTGCATTAGGAAATGATAGCATTCACTCAGTGCACCTAATGGCCATTTATTTGTGAAAGCTGCTGTTGTAAATTGAGATTTACATGGGTTCTCTGGATGTCACATGCCTGGGCCGGTTAGATTGGGTGAGTTTGTGGTTGAGTGCCAGAGACCACAGTGCATTGACGGGGTGCTAGAAAATCCGGTATTACAACCTGCACAACCATGGCTTCTGTTAACTACATTGTATGAACACAATATATAATACAACCTGTTCAATAATAAAATTGGGACTGCTGGCCTGTTGCCCTCGGATGGCATTTCCATTGCTAAAATTCCTGCCCCAATGAAAAAAATATTATAATGGAATGTCTGAATTACTTGACTTTCCCCGAAAAAATGTGCCTTCCAGCTCACTAAAGAACTGGCCAAATATATAAAAAACCTTATGGCCCAGTTTGCACTGGCACTAAAAAAAATAAGCACTCAGCACTTGTGTGTGTTAATCCTGGTTTTAAAAATTAGGTCATTTTCCTTTTTTTGCATTGGAAACAATAAGAGAATAGATAAGGAAAAACACCTCTAAACGTCCTCAAACACACATAAACGCTTGCAATATTTTTATAAGAAGAGTTTATGTTTTTTAGATTCACTGGGCACTGAAGGTTATATCCATCCAGTGCTTATCAATTTAAAAAAGTTTACACAAGGATCTTTTTCTTCCAAAATCACTAAACCAACCACATTTTGCCAAATGTTGAATAAACCTATAATAGTTGTCTATGCAATCATTTACATACTTACTAAGAAAAATGTCTTTTCTTTTCAGTGATGGAGAAGCAGCTTCTTCCAGATATGCAGGAAAACGCCTTAATTCGCAGTATTGAGGAGGAATACAGGAAAGCTTTTTTATACATCAATAAAGGTTTGAATGCTGATGAAAATGGATACAAGCAAGACGCACGGAACTTCTACAGACAAGGCCAGGAACATTTGCTAAGAGGGTTAGGCGTTTCTTTGCAGTCCCCTGAATACAGCGGTCCAGCTTGGGATTCCGCCAGACAAACTCAAGTAAAGATGCAGGAGACATTAGAGAATGTGAATACCAGACTGAATATCTTACAACATAGCATGGCAGGACGTGTTCCAGAACCTTCTAAAGCATCAGCCGACCCTCTATACCCATCACTACCAGCTGCAGGGAAGGAAAAGCCTGAAAGACCACCACGCCCAAGGATGCCTCCATTTCCTACTGAGTCACTTGGTATCTCCTGTATACCAACAGACAATCCAGCGCAAATAAACCCTTTAGCACTGGGTGCAGCTGCTCCGCCAGCATACACCCCTCAGGCTACAGATGGACATTTCACAGTCTCTTATGGCACAGAGTCTGGGGAACAGTCTATAGTAG
>NC_092858.1:24005025-24006065 GCF_032062135.1 Pyxicephalus adspersus
CAGGATGTTTAGCAAGCAGGTCTGAGCCTGCAATGGGAGAGGGGGCGGGTTGTGTCCATACTGGGGAACAGAGCCACGGACCACCAACATTTTCTTGCAGACCACCGGTTGGCTACCGCTAGTCTAGATAATTCCTTTTAAGTGGAGACCTCGCCCTTTAAATAATGCCAGGCTGATGATGTGATGTTTAAGTAGGTGTCCTTTGTAAAAAAAAGAAATAGGAGGCATTTGAGAAGCTTAAAAAAAGTTAATGAATAAAATGAACTTGCAGTGTAAAAAAAGGCACCGTTTAAAATGTGGCTAAATTGTATCCCTGCTGGTAAAATATGATCCCCTCTGTCAAATGCTGCTCCATTAAAGAGGAAGAAAACCCTTTTTCAAGTCCACTGACAAACCAGAACTTCTGGTAATGTCGGTTAACTGTGTCCCCCACAGCGTTCAGTGGTTTCTCCCACTGTTGTGACATGAAAGCGGAAGAAACCACTGAGTGATATGAGGGGCACATGAATCAGACAGTTTTGGTTTCTCAGACTATAATAATTAAAAAGATTTAAAAAAAAGAAAAGAATTACTCTTTAAAGGGGAAGTATTAGGCAGAGATATTTACTGTCTCCTCCTTTATTATATGGCAGAGGTATTCACTGTCTTCCATCTGTTTTATTATACATTTTTATTTTATTTAATATTTTCTTTTACAAATTTGTTTTTTCTCATTCTGGGTTTTAACTTAAGCTGTTTTATACACTTCCAATAATTATCGTTGGAAACGAAGGTCCAGCCTCCTTAGGCCGAAAATTAATAGTTAAAAAGGTGACCAAAGACTGCCCAAAGAGGATTGTCGTTGGAAATGAACGATCTTCAGGGCAGATCTGATTCACTCGTTCGCTATCTATCGTGTGTACGGTCGTTCAGTGATCATGCATGGTCTTAGCAACAAACGTTCATTGCAGGTGCTTCACTGTGTCCATGTGTATATATACATAAACGATCACATCTACCATGTGTACAATATCTTTGAACGATCGTATTGTTAACTGCAT
>NC_092858.1:24006760-24015885 GCF_032062135.1 Pyxicephalus adspersus
GTTCTTCCATTTCCATTGTGGGCCCCCCATTTTCCTTGTTTCGATCTTTGGTCATCTTGATTGACCAGGCCAGGATAACGTATGGGGAAGCTGGGATGTGCTGGGTATCCCATGCACAACACAAATGGGGATTATAGAGCCTTCATTTTTCTGGTATTCTGACCTAAGTGTGCCACATCCAGACCCCGCTGGAGTGGACAACACAGGAATAATCTGGAAGTAGCCTTCAAGAGCTGCCTATGTCACAATTCTAGCATTAAAATCATGAGCTCTCATGTATAATACCCCTACATGGAAAATACTCTTCTATCAATCTTTTAAGCAATTATTGAAGGGTTTTCCATTAGGAGATTGTTTACAGCATTCCTTCATCAAAACCAAAATACTTTAGTATTTGGTTATTTATCCTGCCATGGTAAAGTTTTGTCTGTATGATTACTGACAAAAATAAAAAAAACATCACCACACCAGAGAATTCTGTGCTTCCTAGGCAAATCTGGACAAGGGATATATAGAATCATACAGGATCACCAACCATTCATGTCCCTAGTAAGTTTGTCTTGAATAGCTGGCAGTTGGCCGTACTAATTATATATTTATATTCTCTCCGCTATTCTAGCCCAATGAAGCATCAAGAGAGGTCACAGACCTAAGTCAGACTGTACATGTTACTATACCTGAACCAGAACCAGAACCAAAAGACATAGATGACCAGCAACCATGGAGTGAGAAGGCTGCCCAAGGAATTTTGCAAGGTAAAGATTTTATTTTATCCACTTGGTATTTGCAGATTTGCTCTGGAGGATATAAAGCATTATTCAAAACCCTTTGGGCAGCATGGTGTGAGTTACTGTAAAATATCCTCACTGTAAGTTAATTACAAACAAACCAAACTTCATGGAGCCTAGACATTCATTAACTTTTGGAGCAAGCTGTGCTTTGATATGCAAAAAGAAACAACTGCAGAGTTTGTCTTGGTCATTAAAGAGTTCCAAAAAGAGCTCACCCCCTAAGATCACCTACAACCTCAACTGTGCTTAGCAAAAGGTTTTTTCTGCAAGTCATGTGAACCGTCCCACTTTCAAACCTCTGTTCTGTATCTAGGAGGCATCCATATGTCTGATGTCTTTAACCCGGGGACTACCTGTGTGTATGTGTGTATAAATATAACACAAAGTGCTAAAAACACCACTGAAACACATAAGCTGCATATATTGAAGATCCGGCTGCCCACAACCCACTCTACCTAAACATTAAGATTTGTGAAACTATATAACACATCTCATACTTAGCACATAAATTGGCACACGCGGAGAAAGTGACATTTTGGTCACATTTCTGTACACCAACAGTATACAATACACCTCCTGCTGCCCCAACGGATTCCATTTTTTGACACTTTTTTTTTTTTTTGATGGTAGCGGTTGCAGTTTAAAATACAAAGGTCATTTTTACTAATAATAAATTGTACATTTTATTTAATAATAAATGAAATTAGAAAATGATTTGTGTAGCAAATGTCTATGCAACATTATTTTTCAACAGAAGTAAACTATCAATTTATGAAAACTTAATTTATGATCTAGGTATGGAAAAGATGCTGGCCATGCTACTGATGATGCTGTCAATTCTGCAATCAACATTGGAGCAACTGCACTTAATATTGACCATTTGGGTATAAATGTTGTTGTGAAAAAAACTACAGAAAAAAACAACCATGCAAACCTGGATAAAGACAAACAGAGCAATGCAAAGGAGGAGGAGAAACGAGGACCTCTCTAAACCATTGCCATACAAGAAAAACTTTTACCCTTGTTTTCCCTTCCTATTCTGAACAACTGTTATCAAACTTGTTAGAAACTTTTAAATTCCATATTTTCCTAACTGTATTGCTTTAGATAGCAGAATGAACACTTGCAAAGGTCTGCAAATCAAATGGTTGTCAAGCAGTGCTCAGTGCAGGTACAGGGTGCTTACTATAACAAATGCATTTTTGGACAACCTTGCATGTCCAGGTTAAGGTATGACTACCAAAATGCACCAGGCCAGCAGATACGTCTGTTTCCATCCTATTGTTTGGCTTTCCATCTGGGAGGGGTATACGAAATGCAAAGAGGCAATAGCAACATTTCTGTTTCGGGTGACACCTTACAGCAGCGAAGAAACAAGGATGTGATAACCCACTGATTCAGGAGCAATGCCATAAAACCTAAATTCCGTAAAATTTTTCAGTGTGCCATGAGACCAAGGCTGCAATATTCCTTTACACACCATGAATGTGGAATGCAGGTGTAAACCTGCACCTGTAAGCAGAGGGTTAGATGCATCCCTAAACAGGACACCTGCTTATTTATTTCCTCTGTCCTGTATGGCAACCCAGTAAATGTAATTATTGTACATTAGTTCTGGTAATATAGGCAACTTATTTTAGGAATCACACTGCCATTCATGGATTTTTTTTTTCTTACAAGTAAAATTTTCTGTATTATAAGCTACCCTTAAAAAAAAATACTATTTCAGTGTGCTTAATAGAAGAATAAGTGTTGAATGGATTTATTTAAACTTGCTGAAAACATTTTGAGCATTAGCTTTTATTTTACATTTTAATAAATAACTATTTTATTAAAGATGTGGCTTGTTACATGGTATTATACCTTTTAATTGGCTGATTTGAAACTTCCTTTTAGATCTTTCTTTATAGCAACGGGGAGGGGGGGTCAGATGATACCTGTCCTTTAAACGCGTGTAAAATCGAGAGCTGGTCCACAAGGACGGAAACAAATCTGTGCAAAGTGATTTCAATTAAAGAAATTATTACAAAATCATAAAATACCTGACTGCCCACCCCCACATTCAAATAGGTTAGTTAGTAGACACCTTTGGCACTAATTTATAGACTTGAGTCTGTATGGACAGGTCCCTATTAGTTTGGGCTGATCAGTACATTTTTGTCCACAAGATTGTTTTGGAAAGCTACTACCTATGCTATGCTGTATAGGAATCATTACTAAGAAGTCTTTTTCAAGCCCAGCCGCCACAAAGTCACCATTGGATTGAAAATTGGACTGTAACATGGCCATTCCCATTGTCTAGGGTTCCAGATGACATCCCGAACTACCCTACCTCCATAACAATCAGTTTCATTGATGCTCTGTTCTAGGGAGATATACAGAGGTGACACCAATTCTTAATGATTCATTTAACTATACTCTAAGGAATATTTGCGAAAAAATTGGCTGAAGCAGTGATGATCGGTGCCCCACAGGTGTATACTTGTGATTTTTAACTTATTTTGCGGAGATCTGTTTTCACTTGACATTCACTGTTAACAAGCATAAAAACAAAACACAAAATCAACTATAAATAAGGTTTTTAGACAGCAACACATGAAAAAACTTTATAGAAAATGTATGTATGGTAATTCATTCAATCAATCAATCCATGGACCATTGCACAAACGACAAATCCTGGGACCTGGAGTTAAGGATTACAAAAATCCACCATAAAACTAGAATTTCCAAATTCAAGCATAATATTGGCCAGTGTATTAGGCGGTTCATCTTTGCATGCAAGTCATCCATCCTGCTGATTACTTTTGTTTAATTAACATAACATGTTTAAATATAATGTGTATGCACATATATTTCCTCCCTAATCAGGTATTACCTGAAGTAGTGTTGCAACTCAAGTCCTTTACAGCAAAATGACAAAGAAGTGCAAGCTTGAAGGAGGAACAGCTAAGTAGGTAACTTTATCTCCCCTTTCATCCTCTTTGTGATGCCTAGCTCATGTTCCATCATTTGTTGAATATAGATGCTTGTTTGTTTTTCATCTGGACTTCTTTTTAAACTGCTGTTTTACTTAAACCCGGCTTTACAGCAGCCACACGCACAAGCCTTGATTGGACCTGTAAAAATAAAAGAAAAAAGTAAGTTAAAGAATAACCCTAAATAAATAAATCAGTTCTTCACATTGAATAGTCTGCTGGCTTTCTATATTTCTAAAAACATTCTAGAAGTGGCACCTGGCAATCGTATTGTCTAGCTTCAACTGTGGTTTTGACATTTCTGTGCAGCTTTCAATGTTCCAGTTCCTCCAGTAGCAGTCGTAATATATAATATACAAAAATATCATTTTAGGAAGTAAATGTTAAAACCTTAATATGACCGCAGACCCCAAGAACCTGAGCACATTTTAGAAAAAAGTCTGTAGCACATATGAAGTGTTCATGGGTTAAAATCTGCATCATCTAGGCAAGTAAAACGATAAGATTTCACTGGACTGACCCTTTACATGAAATGTTTTTTTCTTTTCCAACACTAAATATTGTAAGAAATTATAGTTTCCGAATAAAATTATGTAATGCAAAATAAGAATTAGAATGGAAAGAAACCTTTGTGTATTCTTCATTCTCTTCTCATGCGCACATCACACTACTGGAGTAAGCAACAAGTGTCAGCTTCTGGACATTAAAGGTAACCTGATGCATTTCCTTGCATATGCAAAACACTTATAACAGATTAGAAAATTCCTTCACTTGTGTCTAGCCTCTTTTGATCTCCTAAGCTGCAATATTGATAAGGAGGAATTTAGCATTGTCTAGTCAGACTTCAATGCATTAGACAGTTCTGTCAAGTTAATACAGGTAGTCCCTGGGTTGCTCCTGTGCAGGACGAAGGTTTGATGGGTGGAGGGCAGTGGGGCGGTTTGCATGACTTGCAGAAGAAATCATTTGCTAAACACAGCTGAGGTTTTGGGTGATCTTAGGGGGTGAGCTCTTGTAACTCTTTAATGACCAAGACAAACTCTGCAGTTGTTTATTTTTGCATATCAAAGCACAGCTTGCTCCCGAAGTTAATGAATGTCTAGCCTCCATAAAGTTTTGTTTTTTTTGTTTTGTTTGTGATTAACTCACAGTGAGGATTTCATACAGTAACTGACATAATGCTGCCCAATAATATGTTGGGAAAGACATCTGTCCTAATTGCATTTATTAAAATAATATACCTGTTCTGACTTGCATACAAATTCAAATTAAGAACAAACCTACAGTCGCTATCTCGTATGTAACCTGGGGACTACCTGTATACTGAAAGCTTGCTGGTAGGAGGGTAGAACAAGAGACAAGAGTGTCTGCTTATTTACAATATTGCCTGCCGATAAATACAAATCCTTTGAGAGGGTAAAACAGTTATGATACATTAATGTAATTAAAAACATTTCATATAACCTTTAACATGTTAAAAAGAAATTACTTTAAATTTGCAGCTTTCATTACAAGAATAGAAGGGATCCCTTTATAAAGGTTATCTACGGGTATTTCCTATTAAAACCTTCTGTTTCATATCCCATTAGTTTCCTTGCACGGTCACTTTGTCACACGCTCTCCAAACAAAGCCTACAATGGCAGGTATGAGAAGCAGTAATAATGTAACGAAACTGCCAGTTAGTTTAAGTTTTCTGTTACATCCATAGAATTCGCCTTTGCATTCAGCTGTCCATCTGGAGCTTAGCTTTAGAGCTGAATCACCATCTATGCTCAGGTTTATATTAGTATTAGTAATAGGGAATGGCAATGTACTCTCCTTATTACAGGCTAAATTATGATTGCATGCATAGAGTTTAAGACTAGGTTCTTGGCACGCAACCCCCCCCCCTTCCATATAAACATTAAGTTGACTTGTTCATGTCAGTGTTTATCTGCACTAATAGTCTTTTTTGGTTATACAGAGTTGTATGACAGTATAACCATGTTTGTGGTCAAACATAAGCCTGAAAAGCCTTAGAGAAGTGAAATCAAATCACACTTGACCTAGTTAGTCACATCAGTGCCACTTCTGAATTTCTGAACTCTCAGACAGGTTTTACCTGATCAAAACTTGTATTTAGTTTTTTCAGAGTCATGTTGTATTTTCTAATTTGTTGATTGTGTTCAGCCAAAACTGCAGCTTCTTTTGTCAGCTGATCTGCAAGTGGAGGAGGGAAAAATGTTAATTAGTCTTGTTATCGAGATATGTCACAATTATATATATCGCTAGATTCCATCACATGTACAATTACAGTTTACTGGGTGGTCCCCATAATAGAAGCCTCGTTATATAGATAAATATTAAAACTCAAAGCCTTCACACTCATATTTTATGTGAGCAGAAGAGTAACAGAATCGGTCAGTTCTTGAAGTGGAACTAAACCCAAAATAAAAAAACAAAACACTTACCTTTAAATCCGAAGGGGCGAGATTGGGTGATGTAGATGGTAAAAAAGATTGCCGATCTCACTGCACATGCGTGAAATCTGCAATTTTTTTTTCATTAAAGAAAGGGCTCCTTCTGCTCATGCCCAGCAGGCATGCAGAGAAGTAGCAGCAAAGAGCCTCCCAGGATGTGTGATGTAGGTGTCCCATTTTTTTAAAAAAAGGTGTTGCACCTAAAATATACAATTTTAAGTTTGAAAAAAAGTGTTGTACCCTTTTATGTAAAGTAAAAATTACGAGTTTAGGTCCCAAAACAATAAAATCACACTTACCTTCAATCCTGCAGATCAGTCTATCTGTCGGGCGGTTTTTTCTATCGGGTGCTGCGTCATCCCGGTATCTATCTTCAGCCCTGCGCAGGGGAAGTGCCAGATGCAGCCATCTGCTCCTCTCTTCTTCCTGCTTCACTGGATCTTGCACTGCACAGGCGCAAAATCAGGTGACGTTTATTGGGAAAAACTTGTCTCCCTGCGCTTGTGTGAGATTGGCAATTTTTTCTCTATTGATGATAGGGCTCCTTCTGCGCATGCCTGCGATGATCAGGCATACGTAGAAGAAGCAGTCAAGAGCGTGTGCTCTTATTCATTCGCCTAAGCGATTTAGAATTCAGGGGACGATGCTGCACCCTTTTGCACTTAAAAAGACAGACAAAATTTTTACTTCGAAGAGGAACTAAACTGAAAAGTGCTTAAAACAAAAAAAATTCACTTACCTTCAATCTTGCCCAGCAGTCCGATCTATCTGGAGGTGTCTTGCATCAGGTCCCACGTCATCCCAGAATTCATCTCCGAGACGGTGTCCAGGTGGCGCCATGTTGGCCTCCTCTTCCCGGTTCTTCTTCCTACGTCACCTGATGCAGGCGCGAGATCAGGTGACATAGGTTGGAAAAAGAAACTTGCCGATCTCTCTGTGCATTTTTTTCACGAAAAGGCTCCTTCTGCACATGCCTGAGATGCTCAGAAGGAGACCCAAGAAGAGGGTAAAAATTCTGTTTGTTTAGGTTTTTGTGCAACTCCACCCTCTAATTCTCGATTTCCTAGGTGATCAAGAATGAATGGAAGCACAAAGCCTCCTGGGTTACCTACGTCACGCATCCCGGTAGGCTTTGTGCTTTGGTTCACCTAATCGAGAATTAGAGGGCGATGCTTCGCCCTTTTTTTTTTTTTTTTTAAAAGGTGTTGCACTTAAAAAGAACCTAAAACCAAATTTTTACTATAAATAAATGTGTTGTCCACCCTTTTATGTAAAGCAAACATTTTGCGTTTATTATGACATTGTTAACTCCCCCCCCCCTCCAGGTGTTGGCTATACCTGGCTGTCTATAGCCCCACCCTTCTTTCCTGACCCTCTCAGCCTCACACCTGCTCACTGATTTTTACTAATAACAGAAACTTGATCACAATTATTTATAAAACATCATTGATTTATACTAATACCAGGAAATTATCATTGTGACGCATAACTTGTTAACCAATATTAGCGGCCATAACAAGGCCAAGGAGTCAGAAGTGCAGAAACCAAAAGCAGCTCCTTAACTGTACACGTGACTAGGTGAAGCATGACGCCTGCCTATATCATAGCGAAGTACAAGGGGGTTTCCCGTGACAACAATTACCCAGTGCGGCCACCATCCCGGCATACACCTGCAAAGACTCCATCTCCCTGTTATGGTCGCCGTATCTAAACAGACACCAAATATCCCGCGTTGTGTGACGTCAGCACGTAGAGCACGTCAGGGGGCCCCGGTCACGTCCCAGGCGTTATTGTCACCATGGTGACGCGTCCTCATCTAGTCGTGGTGCTGAACATGGAGGGGAGCTCTGATCAGCTGCTGGAGGAGCTACAGGCGGAGAGGAGGATGAAGTGAGCCCGAATACTTCCTTTATTATATCCCGCCTTGTAATATAATATACACCGTGCTATGCTTATATACAATGGCCTAGCAGCAACAATTCTGTGTACCTATGTCCCCCTAAGTTTGTGTTGTGATTTCTGGATTCTGTTTCATTATGACATAATACTACACCCCCCAATCACATGTTATTTGTATTGTAAAATGAAAAGTATAAAAATAATCCCCACACAACCAATACTTTCCATATGAAAGAAGCAGTACAAGCAGCCAAACACATCATAGGAGAGATAGATCACTGTGCTGCTTCTTCTTTCACTGTCCATTCACTGGCAGACAGGGCTCCAGAATGCCTTCAGCTCAAAATAAAAATGATGGTGCCCTTTATACTGAGACCTTTTATTTAGTTATGTTTGGCTGCTGTTCTTTTTATATGATACCCATTAACCTAGATTGTAAGCTCTTCTGGGCAGGGCCCTTTCCTGTTTCACTGTCTGTATCTGTCTGTCATTTACAACCCCTATTTATTGTACAGCGCTGCTTAATATGTTGGCGCTAAATAAATCATGTTTATTAATAATAATAATAGATGAAGGGGCAAGATACTTCCCTTATTATATACACTTAGTGCTCTTCATGCTCTGTGGGGTGATGAATTTTGAATTTTTAACAAATTTGAAGGTGATAAGGCTAATGTGTGCATAATAATAATAAAAATAATAATACATAGACATATACATTATATATTGCTATCTGGATGATTACAGTGACACCTACTGGCATCTGCCCTAAACTACAACTGTGTCATCAGGCTATTATTATTATTATTATTATTACACAGTATTTAAAACAGACAATAGATAGTGAACGATCGTCGCCCAAACAGATCCACCAGAATGGTTGGTCGTTTCCAGCGACATTCCTTGTTCATCTGTGTCGTTGGTCTGTCGGGCTCTTTTTTTGTTAGCGAATATTGAACGATGCGTCGTTATTCGGTAATTTTCAACGACAATTATTGCA
>NC_092858.1:24016822-24017850 GCF_032062135.1 Pyxicephalus adspersus
GTTCGTCGTTCGATTGGAACGATAAAAATTGGAAGTGTGTACGCACCTTAAGTTGCATGCTGATAAGCAGAGAGAGCTGAATGATAGAGGTGACCTCATCAGTCTTCCGCTTCCCTGTCTAGTCACAAGCTGAGGGAGCTACAAGACCTCTTAGCTAGTAAAATTAGATCTCTTGTTCTGCCCGTCAGATCGCTGCTGGGAGGAGGTTTTATGTACAAAACATATAGTAGGCAAATCAGCTCCCATAAGGTATTTATCTACTCACACAATGTAGGATTACTTACCATAACTTAAATCAGGAACTTTAGTTACCGTTACACAATTCAGATATTGTGTGGTGCTTATATAGCCGGTAAAATGGTAACTTTGATTCCAATCCCAACATACAGTATTACTGTTAAAGAATATAATTTAAATTGATTGTCATAATGAAGTGTTTTGTGCCCCAGATCACATGGTGGGGTCCCTTCTTTTTCCTTCTCACAAACCAACGGATAGTCCTTACCCCCTTTACACATCACCAGACCACCTATGACTTCCGCTGTAACCAGCCTTTGTTTTGATCAGCGAAGGAGATCCCATATGGCAGATTCAGCTCTAGTACAATTCAAATGAAGAAGCCATTGTTTGAAACTGTTTACGTCAGCAGTCGCTAACTGGTGGTCCGCTAGAAAATTTTGGTGGAATACAGAAAAATTTGGATAATATTTGCAATTTTTATGTTTTATTAATATTAAAACAAAAATAATTTTGTAATAAATTCTTATGTTCTGAATCTCAATTTTCACCTTCATATTACTCTAAATTCATGAACTGGACTAGAGACGGAAAAACAAGGGAGGCGCAGAGTGACGTCAGTGTAGTAATAAGTTGTATGAGGCAACCTTTTCCGAGCCGTATGCTTCAGTATTGTTTCCACCATTACCACAGTCACCCCGCTCTGCAATTACCAATTCTCATACAATTGTTTTATTTTATTTGTTTATTTCTCAGATGCTCTTTTAGGTAAAAATCACCTTAACTGTGTA
>NC_092858.1:24019585-24020409 GCF_032062135.1 Pyxicephalus adspersus
GGAGGAGGAACAACCATAATGAAAGTGAAGGGGAGAGAGCACAGCAGGGTGCCGCTCCAACGTTTTCCCCCTCCCCTCTCAATAGAGCAGAATGGTGATGTATGTTCAGCAATCGTTCATGCATCTTTCAGTCTTTTGTCGTTGGAAAGGATTGTGAAAGATCCTTTTCAACGACAATTTTTGCACGTGTGTATGCAGTCCCTAATAATCATCACACATTTCCAATCCTGAGCTTTACCTTTTTTAAGGGTAGGTTCAGACCTGCAGCAGGATCAAGCTTCCAGTTTGACCACTCACACCGCAGCTCTGGTTCATAAAGCTGCAGATTCATTTTCTGTTGGGATGCCGGGCAAAGATGGTTCATGTAGCTACCCCAGGGGCAGGGGGTTACTGGCATGAGGAAGAAACATCTCTGCTAGTATGAACAGAGCCTTACTCATTTTACTGGTAAATTGGTACAATCAAATCAGAGAAATTCTGTCCCAAATAAGAATTATACCTCTGTAAAGGTAAAAGTATTATAGCTGATAGCTACATAGCAAAACATGATGGTACATAGCAAATTCCAAGTGCTGCACAAATATCTAGTTTAGAATGGTTGGTGCCTGGCTCACCAGCTCCTGTGGCTGTTCTGCTGTCCTCCACAGCTGGGTATTTTCTTGGTTTCTGCATTGGTGAGATAGAAAAATGTTGCAGCTAAGGTGGGTGGCAAACAGGGGCCATGATAGTATTTCACCTTAGAATCAAATTCAAGCTCCTGTGCTTTGCTTTCAAATCCCTACACAGTTCCTGTCCCACTTACCTTTCAGACCTGGTAAAAAAAA
>NC_092858.1:24020628-24022992 GCF_032062135.1 Pyxicephalus adspersus
TTTAAAAGTTTTAATATATATATGATGCTTGGCAAAATGCACTTTTCTGATTCATAACATATGGTTATATACCAACTAATGGAAAGGCCTTTCAAAATCCCCAGGAGGCCACAGCAATGACTAGACAGGTCTGCTAAATCTGCTTAAGTGCTTTAGAACAAATGTTGAGAACTGTCTTCAGCTCCATTAAGAGCCTGAGTTTTATGCAAGGACTTTTATAATCCTTTTTAGTTTTAGAAGTTTGAACCAGCTAATTTCACAAGGTAATGACTGGCAAACACTTAGCAGCTCATTGTTTTGTGGTTACAATGGGTAAAAATGAACCGATCAGAATAAAGGTTTCATGAATATGGCTGGCTATATGGCTGTCAATATACATTTTTTTTTATTCATCCCATTGATTTCAAAAGGATAGGAATGATACATATTCTGGAGTATTTAATGCACCCCCACATACTCTTTACAGTCTATTAAATAAAACACATTAGGCTTTATTTAATAAAGCTCTCCAGGACTGGAGATACACTGATACACTGAAGATACACTTTCATCATTGAAACTGGGTGATCCAGCAAACCTGGAATGGATTTATTCAAAGCAATTTGCTTTTTGTTAACAAATGTTTTCATTCCTGGACCACACATCCACTTCAGAACTGATGGATCACCCAGCTTCACTGATGAAAGTGTATCTTCTCCTGTCTTGGAGAGCTTTAATATATCATGCCAAATGTGTTACAAAAAAGTTACAAACCATTGTTCCATGAGAACTGTCTTATTAACATGTTCTGTGGTCCCTGTTCACCCAGGATTCACAGCAGTGTGCTTTATAAATAGAATAGAACCCTTACCTTTCTGAATGGGCAGATTTATACTGTATTCCCATGCGTTGCTCTGATGCTAAACATATCAAAGGGGAACATTTGTGATGGAAAATAGTTTTGACCAACTGCTCTCCACTAAATGCAGCTAAGTTGCTCCATACCATGGCCTATGGGTTAGGACCGATTCATAAAATTCAGGTTGGAGTGTGTTGCGTGCCCTGTTTTTTAAGGTAATTTCCACTGAGATGGCCCCTGAATCTCCATGTTAGCTGTTGTCCAAAAGTTTTTGTATGCACATATAAGTATGAATTTTCAGTTATTATTAAAGAATCATGTCTGATAATGAAAATTAAGTGTTTTTTTATTTGTGCTCCAAAATGTATTCCTGTAGCTAATGAACATATTATTTTACATTTTTACTTTCCTGCTGCTATCTTCTGCTAACCCCACATAACATGTTACTACTTCTGTATCCGATGGCTGAAATGTTATTTTTGCTGTTCCAGGTAATGAATGGAAAACAAGGTATGAGACACAAATTGAACTAAACAGACAGCTAGAGCGACAGATTCATATACTTCAGGAAAAATCAGAACACATCCGGGGCAATCCAACAGGTATTTTTTAGACAACAAATATTTCTTTCTATAGGTCACTGACATTCTTATACCTTTATAATGAGAACCAGAGGTTGCCTGGTTGTCCTTGCATCAACCTTATTCCAGCAAAGCCAGGGCCCAGCATCAGCTGCTTCATACTGTAATTATTATTAATAATATTATTAATAAACAGGATTTATATAGCTCCAACATATTACACAGCGCTGTACATTAAATACGGTGGCTAATCACAGACAAATACAGACAGTGACATAGGAGGAGGAGAACAAGCTTACAATCCAAGAGGTACTGTTATTTAAATCTTATGCAGCTCCACAGAGTCACATACATTTGGCTGTTGTGCCCAGTATACTTCCTATCTCAGTGCTTTGCTTTGCTAAACAGGACAACCCAGTGTATACAGAGTCCAGAGAGGTTACTAAAAGATGCATGAATTAACAAGGTGAAGTAATGCTTCATTTACCTGATCTACTCACAGCTGCACCTTTCAGTTACATTAAAATCTCTCTCCATCAATCAACAGCACTCTGACACAAGGTTCAGGACATATTTCCTGTGTTTTCATTAAGCTTTAGTGTACAAACTATTTTTAAATGTAACACAAGGGGGCGCCGTTATTCATACATTCAGAAAGCACAGGGCAATGCAAAATGTACATATTAGGGTTATTCGTCATTCACCGATATTGATTTTATTATTATTCACAATAAAGGTTTTATCATTATAGGTATTCAGTATTTTATTTGTTGATGTAGTAATATTTTCCTGGACAACAGGATGGATCATACACATGTAAATGTTATCTGTGAGATATACATTTTGTGAAGATGGAGGGTGGAAAGGATAATATTAATAATACATGAGGGGTAAGGGCTTCACTTTAAGTCACACAGTTTGGAGTGATACCTTCATAATGATTCC
>NC_092858.1:24023253-24024568 GCF_032062135.1 Pyxicephalus adspersus
CGATACATTAGAAACTCATGTCTCTGGATATTACCCAATGATCGTACATATTTAGTTCATGTTCCCTCAACAGTAAACTTTTCCTTAAACTTTACCAGAATGGAGGGATATTAGGCAATGAAAACACTCTCCCCCATCATTCTGATTATATTATGAATCTATAGATATGTGAATGAGAGACCTTGAGCCAGTGGAACCATAAAGACTTGTTTAAAAGGACATTTTCCTTTACCTATTGCACTGATAACAACTTGAAATTTTGGATTTCCCCCACTGTCCTAATGGCAATAGTCACCAGGACAAAAGAAGGGAGTGCATTTGCACCGAAGGACACAGAAAGCAAAAAACCTGACTTTGTTAGGCTTCTTTTACACCTGCACTATAAAATACATATACTGCTCTGAATGAATAGTAAATCCATGTTCTGCATTGCACTGCAATTCATTTTGAATAGAACTCCAACACACTGCATCTCAATATGTATTTGGTTGCATTAACAAAAAGTTTAGCATGGGTTTTTCAACGTAATGCACCATAATGCAGATTAATTGCATGCCTTTACAAAATGCACAGATGTGAAAGGAGCTTAGGCAGTGTCATAATATGGTGTCCTTTACACTACCTGAATAGCATTCTACAAAGGCACATTAAAAACCATTTCCACACCTACCGGAAGACATCCTCTCCCTTATCCTTAGAGGAAACAGGTACATAAGTGGTTTATTAAACTAAATAACAAGTTCAGCAATGCAATCTGTAAAAGCAGAATGCACAAGCAAATCAAATTCGCATTTAACCTAGGTATATTTGTTTTCATTGTAGCATGTTCCTTGATAGCACATGAGCACTACAGAACAACTGATTGGCTTCTTTAAAGTTCGAACGCTGCTGTGTAGCGTTAAGCGATTCCAGATCAAAATCCGGGACTTACTCTTCTTGCATATAAAAAAGTTATATAATGATACATAAATTAATGCAGTGAAGTTATTGTTTTAATGTATTTCCTTAATGTACTTCCAGGGAGCATTAAACCAGTACCTAAAGCGTTTGGAGGATGAGAAGACTTTGATAGAAAATCAGTTAAAAGATTTTGAACTGCGAATAGAACAAGAAGCTAAGGTATTTCAGACAAATGTGCACAACTGAAACAGTGTACAACCAGATATGATTGTTGAAGGCTGCTTCAAATTGGGATGGGGATGAGAGGGTTTGAACAATGTCTATTCTTCGTCACCTCTATTACCAGCGTACCCCCAATATTTCTTACAAATGCAACTTACAGTAGGTAGTGTGGTGTTGTGTACTGTTTCATACT
>NC_092858.1:24024863-24042219 GCF_032062135.1 Pyxicephalus adspersus
TTACACTTTACCTTTTTCCACAAATTCCCTATGGAAGTTCTTGCACCATTGTCATCTTTGGATCATATTCTTCCCACTCCCTTATAGGTAAAATTTTCAAAGGTTCGTTCACATTGAGTGCCATGTGATTTGACATAATACCAGAAAAACTTCAACATTTAAAAGTGTCCTGAATTTTTGGTAACACACAAATTAAGCTCAGAGGAGGCCTTTGCACACTTGACTGGTAAAGATTCCTGGTTTCATCATCAGACCTTAAGCCAAATGACAATCAATCTTTCTGCTGGGAAACAGATTAGTACACTGTTCTGGGATAACAAAGGCATGGTCATGGTAGGTTGGCATCCTATTGATACGACCATGAACAGCAAACCATATTGCCTACCCAAATTCTGCAGTGTTACAAAGGAAAATGGTATTGCAAAAAGCTTGGCCCTACACCAGCCAAAAAACTTGCTGAGAACTGCGGTACTCCTGTTCCCCAAACCATGAACTATGTGACTATTTACTCTTGACAGTGAATCTTCTGCATGATCACTGTTTTCCATATAGGGATGGCCTATAACAAGAGTGGTGTGTAGATCCCCCTATAGATTGGATTTGTCAGTCAATAGGGATAGTGCCACAATGATGGCAACATTTCATTGACATACAGGGGTAAAATGTGTAGCCAAGGTGCCAGACATTATTGACCATGACCACCAATTCAAGTCAGTCTAAATAATTCGGTACAATTCCCATACATATACACACAGGACACACTGTAAATGTAAGCCTTTGTGCTTGATTTATTAAAGCTCTCCAAGGCTGGAGAGGATACACTTTCATCAGTAAAGCTGGGTGATCCAGCAAACCTGGAATGGATTCCCTAAAAGTAATATGTTATTTGGTAGCAAATGTTTTCAATCCTGGACCAGATCAATTCCAAGTTTGCTGGATCTTTGAGAGCTTTAATAAATCAGGCACTTTGTGTAAATTCTGGAAATCAGCCCAGGCACTGGAAAGTTTAATTATGGCTGACCTTCTCCAATCGCCTCTCCCCAGTAATCTTAACTATAAGCAGAGTTGCCCTGTATATTATATAGAAATACTTTGCAAAAATTGTGTTCTCTTGGGTTTCCCCTTAACTATAATCTTTTTGACAGGTCATTTTAAATGTGAATCTGTGACCAAAGAGTTTCAGTGGTGAATAAATAATATATTAAGAGAGATGGATTGAAGCTGACGTCCTGTCTAGTGAAGAGCTTGCTTCTTCACCCTAAGTACATTACCCTTATCTGTCAGACTAGAATGTGAGGAAGGTGTGAGCAGCCATATAGAGTGTTAATTGATGCTCCTATAGTAAGGAGATGTCTGATAAAAGCAGTTCTACATTATAAGAATGTTGTGTGTAATAGCCCAAAAGTCCAGACTGATATCATCATTCATACAGCACAGCATTTAGTATGTTAGCAAGCAACAATGATATTGCCAGAATGTCCCGAAATGCAGCATAGATAAGAAAGATAGAAAAATTGATAGTCCGTCACAAAATGCCAACTTAATTTCTGATTAGCAATACTGGAGATTTAAAAAAAAATCAAACATATGAATGTAGAATTCCAGGTTGATATCTATTCTACACATTCTGCACATTCTAGATATTCTAGATATATATGTTTGTGGTGCTGTCCATTACTTCCTAAAAGTTACACAGTCCTTCCAGACAACACAACCAGCCTGATGATCTGACTTTACTCTGCTGCAGTTAATAATTACAATTAGTCCATCTCAATGAAGAAGTAACAATAGATTGTGAGGTCACCTCTCTGCTCTCTCCTGCTATAGATTTATTTTTTCTTAATACACATTATTACAGGACAGCTAATTGACTCCCAGTGCTGCAATCTTTAATTGTTGGTCTCTATAATACACAGCAACTGGAATATTTTTTCCTATATCTGTGAGGCTTCAATTTCTGCTAATATTACAAGAAAGATATCTCCATTTTCACTTGGTCATAGAGGTAAGTATATATTGATAGATATGTATAGGTAGGTATATTGAAAGTGCTGGCGATCTGCTAAACAAGAATACTTGCACTGAGAATAATTGAGCCCTTCATTAGTCAGGCTGCGAAAACTAGAACACATTTATATTTAACTAAAGTGCAATGGTAATTATTATTATTTGTATTTTTAATATAATTTATTTTTTTTTACAGGCATACTACAAAGTTAATGATGAAAGAAGAATGTATGTTTCAGAGATCTCCCAGGTTTGGATATTTTGCTTATGAATATATTTTCTATATTATACAACATGTAAAGATTTATTATTTTAGTCTTTTGTGTTAATTATAATACTTTCACTAATTTGCCTTCATAAATAAGGACATATATGGCTTTAATTTGCTACTTTGTTTTAATACCCCACTCAGTTTTCTTTACTATCACCTGACAAATATCTTCTTTTTAACAGCTTATAGTAATTTTTTTCAAAGATTTAAAAATGTTTTTTCCCACATTATATCTTCGACTGTAATAGCCAGAGCTGGGTGTTTCTGTCAAACTACTTTGAAGCACAATGATAGTTCAGCTCGGTGAGCATCGGCTTGTTTGGTAATAATGTCATGTGATCACCAGCAGCCATACTGATTGGTTTCCAGTTGCTGCATCCCACTGGGCATTGGTCAGATACAGCGATGTCACAAATAAAACACATTCCATCTGCTAGTAGTATCTGAAGCCAGAAATAAAAATTCAATATATTGTACCTTACCAGTCCTTAAATGTGATAGCTAAATTGTTTGTTTGCAGATCCGCAGATCCCTAAACATTTTTTGAGGTTCTCAGTGATCTCTCAGCATGAAAGGCTGCTCATCGGCTAAATGTGCAACCCTGACTAGTCATAGACAAATAGACAATTGCTTCATCATTTGTTTTTTCTACAGAGAAATGATTGATTTGAAATGTTCTGCCATTCTTTTAAATCCCATTTTCAAAACTCAGACATCCAGAAGCTTATTTTGGAGGACTTTTTTGATCGTGGCATGGTGACATCTGACATATAAATAGCAAAAAGAACATCAGACCCTTATTCATTGAGGCAGGTTCTCACATATATGAGCCATACACCTAATCTGGAACACCTGATTTTAATTCCATGGATTTGGAGTGGTGGTAAATTATTACCTAATATTATTATCAATCAGTTTTTATATAGCACCAACAAATTACGCTGTGCTTTACAAAAATCCATAGACATGTCACAAGCTGTCCCTCAAAGGTGCTCACAATCTAATCCCCCTACCATAGTCATATATCATACTCAGTCTATGGCCATTTTTTGGGGGAAGCCAGTTAATCTAACTGCATGTTTTTGGAATGTGGGAGGAAACCCACACAAACACGGGGAGAACCTGCAAACTCCATGCAGTGTCCTGACCATGATTTAAAACTGGGACCTAGCACTTCAAAGGCCAGAGTGCTAACCACTGAGCCACTGTGCTGGTAAGTGTAGGGGTGTATTTATTTTTTTATATTTATTTATTTTCTTTCCTAATTTATATTTTTAGAACTAATCCATCATTTACTTTTTATATGTCGTTTGTTCGAGTATATGACATTTATATGTGGGCATGTATCGGTAAAAACATTTTTTTTTCTTTACTTTTGATAAAATCAGAGGCACCGAGCAGCTCAGAGGTTAGCAATCTGGCCTTTGCAGTTTTAACAGCTTATAGTAATTTTTTTCAAAGATTTAAAAATGTTTTTTCCCACATTATATCTTCGACTGTAATAGCCAGAGCTGGGTGTTTCTGTCAAACTACTTTGAAGCACAATGATAGTTCAGCTCGGTGAGCATCGGCTTGTTTGGTAATAATGTCATGTGATCACCAGCAGCCATACTGATTGGTTTCCAGTTGCTGCATCCCACTGGGCATTGGTCAGATACAGCGATGTCACAAATAAAACACATTCCATCTGCTAGTAGTATCTGAAGCCAGAAATAAAAATTCAATATATTGTACCTTACCAGTCCTTAAATGTGATAGCTAAATTGTTTGTTTGCAGATCCGCAGATCCCTAAACATTTTTTGAGGTTCTCAGTGATCTCTCAGCATGAAAGGCTGCTCATCGGCTAAATGTGCAACCCTGACTAGTCATAGACAAATAGACAATTGCTTCATCATTTGTTTTTTCTACAGAGAAATGATTGATTTGAAATGTTCTGCCATTCTTTTAAATCCCATTTTCAAAACTCAGACATCCAGAAGCTTATTTTGGAGGACTTTTTTGATCGTGGCATGGTGACATCTGACATATAAATAGCAAAAAGAACATCAGACCCTTATTCATTGAGGCAGGTTCTCACATATATGAGCCATACACCTAATCTGGAACACCTGATTTTAATTCCATGGATTTGGAGTGGTGGTAAATTATTACCTAATATTATTATCAATCAGTTTTTATATAGCACCAACAAATTACGCTGTGCTTTACAAAAATCCATAGACATGTCACAAGCTGTCCCTCAAAGGTGCTCACAATCTAATCCCCCTACCATAGTCATATATCATACGCAGTCTATGGCCATTTTTTGGGGGAAGCCAGTTAATCTAACTGCATGTTTTTGGAATGTGGGAGGAAACCCACACAAACACGGGGAGAACCTGCAAACTCCATGCAGTGTCCTGACCATGATTTAAAACTGGGACCTAGCACTTCAAAGGCCAGAGTGCTAACCACTGAGCCACTGTGCTGGTAAGTGTAGGGGTGTATTTATTTTTTTATATTTATTTATTTTCTTTCCTAATTTATATTCTTAGAACTAATCCATCATTTACTTTTTATATGTCGTTTGTTCGAGTATATGACATTTATATGTGGGCATGTATCGGTAAAAACATTTTTTTTTCTTTACTTTTGATAAAATCAGAGGCACCGAGCAGCTCAGAGGTTAGCAATCTGGCCTTTGCAGAGTAGGTTCCAGGTTTGAATCTCAGCCAGGACACTATCTGCATGGGGTTTCCTCCGGGTACTTCGATTTCCTCCCACATTCCAAAAACATGCAGTTAGGTAATTGGCTTCTCCCCAAAAAATTGACCCTAGACTGTATTAAACCCTACCTAAATTCAACAGCAAAAAAAAGGGTGCATCACCTCCCCTTTTAGTCTTGATCGCCTAGGCTCTGGGTGCTCCTTTGCGCATGCCTTAATCTCAGACATGCTCAAAAGGGGCATTTTTTCTAATAAGAGAAAGAGATGCTGATCTCATGTACACGCAGTGAGATCGGCTCCTTTTTTCCCTCTTTACAACGGGCTACATAACCCGATCTCACACATGCGCAGTGACGGGTGACGTGCCAAGAAGACCGAGGAAGAAAAAGAAAGTAAAGAATAAAGATGAAAAGAGGAATTCCAGGATGACATACAATCGGATGGCGAGAAGGACCAGCACCATCGAAGGACCTGCAGGATTAAAGATAAGTGTAATTTTTGTTTTATCAGTTTAGTTCCATTTTAATGATTAACGTGAATAAAGCCAATAACATATAACTGAGGTCATATGACATGAGGGACATTAGATTGTGAGCCCCTTTGAGGGACAGCTAGTGACATGACTATGGACTTTGTAAGGCACTGCACAATATGTCAGTACTATTTAAATACTGTGTAATAATATTATATTTGCCTAGGAGCAAACTGCACCCCAGGTGAATGCATTTGTTGTCTTTGGGGTGCTGTTCTTTCTCCAAACCCTGTTTTCCCCTGTTAGCATGGGATACCTTTAAAGGGGAACATGATATTTGGTAAAGGCAAGCAGGTAACTGTAAATTCAATATAGGCTTGAATTACACTACCCTTTATGTGAAATTTAACTGCTTTCCTCCTAGGCATCATAGGAAACATTTCTGCAATTTCAGATCTCCCATCCTGAACCATCTTGGTCTGGTGATACTGGCTGCACATAAATGCTGGTTGTATTGACAATTCGGATCCATCACTAAACCCAAGAGCAGAATTGTTCAAATGCCACCACAAAGCATTCTGTAAGAGAAAATCCTCCAATCATCATTCTGAAGGATGAGGATTTCCCGAGAGCTCCAGCAGGCCTCTTGGTTTCCCCCTTTATTATTTTTACTATTGTTTTTATTAAACCGTATTTATAAAACTTTAACATATTACACAGCACTGTACATAAATAAGGGTAGCAAGATGGATGCAGACAGTGACACAGGAGAAGGAGAGGACCCTGCCCCGAAGAGCCTAATAAAATGAATCTTTTAGCTTTTAATAAAAGCAAACAAATTCTTACCTATAAAAGTGTTTTGCGACCTATATGTTCTTTAATATGCTGTATATGATGTGCACATAGCTAAAATACAAGTAGTTTTATTGGATTTATATCAATTATGTTTGTTATCCTGAGTCCCACAGTTTTTCTAGGCTTTGGCCTAAAGCACTTGAGGATTGGAGAAAAGGGCAGCATTATGGCATATTAAATCCTGCTCAGTGGATGAGAAATCTCTGAACACTGACTGACTGCTGCATAGAAAAGATACATAGCTAATGAAGGTCCTGAATATCATTAGTGCAATTTATTGCATCCGCCAAATTAAAAATCCACATATTTTCAGAAAACAAATCCCTGCAGGTCAGCTATAGTCATTGCAATGATGCTAACATTGCCAATTTAAACTTTGCACAACCTTACAGTAAGGGAACATCATCCAGGTGGTGGCACCTTACTGGCTTAAGACCACCTCTCCATCTTCCTGCTGGACTGATTCAGGTCAGTGAGCTATTTCCACATTCTTAGATTAAAAGCTCTTCTGGGTAGGGTGCTCTCCTCCTCCTGTGTTAACTCTCTGCGTCTGTCTGTCATTTGCAACCCCCTATTTAATGTACAACGCTGTGTAATATGCTAAATAAATACTGTTTAATTATAATAAATACAAGTGTATCATTATCAATAGCATTCCATGCTGCTGCAGACCAACAAACCAGATTGCACAAAATTTTTGTGCCTATTGCATTGCACAGAAATGCATGGCAGTACCTTACCATACATTCTTTTCGGCGTGCGTTTGGATTTCCTTTGTCAATTAATGGTTACCCAGTGAACAAATGCACGCCTTCCATGTTATTGCATGCCTTTCCATTTGTTAACACAACATTAGAATAAGATGTAAGGGGTGTGAAGCTGAAGGATTTATTTTCATATGTATGCTATGGTGAAGCAATACAGTAGGCCTGATTTATTAAAGCTGTCCGAGACTGGAAACTATGCACTCTTGTTGGTAAACCTGGAAAGGATCTGGTCCCGGATTGAAAACATTTCTAACAAATCCATTCCAGGTTTGCTGGATCACCCAGCTTCACTGATGAAAGTGTATCCTCTCCAGTCTTGGAGGGCTTTAATAAATCAGGCCCAGTGTGTGTAGTACTGTACCATACATGCATTGGTGCACTTAGTGGCATTCAGTTACAATGCCACCCTATTGCACCTAAACTGCAGCAAGCCATAGTGCAGCAAATAGGATGATTTATGGTGTGCTGACTCTGCACCCATTTACTATTGTTAATGAGATATGGGAAGGCTTCAGTAGCCCTCTTTTGTAGCTCTAGTAGTACCTTCATTTTCAGTTGTTAGAATGTTTGGGAAGTAATCCTGCAGGAACATACAGGAATCATTCTTCATGCAAGTGTAGTATGCATGTTGTAATTAGCTATGTTTCACAGGTTAGTGTTAAACCCCACTGGTGATTACACATGATGTCAGACGAGTGCATCATCTCCTATTCTTTAGTGTTGCAATTTGTCAGCTCTCTAGCCCAAATTCCATTATCATCATAAACCGGGTCCCTTGCCAAGTGGGGAGCACAATGACGCAGTATTTTCTGCAAATCACAGGCTCCCTGCTGATGATAATTGCTGTTCTTTATGCAGGAGACAAATTAAACTGTTAGCTATTGCCTCGGAAGAGTTATTTTTGTTTGGTGGCTAAACTGTTTACAGAAATAAACTGAATCTTAAGTGACTAACTCTTAACTGTTACCATCACCGCTATCATTTAAAGACCAGCTTAGTTAATTAAGCTGATAACGAAAATTAAACATACCCTGACACTTTGGAAACAAATGCATGGAAAAAAATGTCTTCAGGCATACTTATTTGCTGCTTGATCTGTTTGGTTTGAATCACCTTTGAGCAGAACTAAACTCCATTTCTAAAGCTAAGCCCTTTGCCATAATGTTCAAGTATACACAGCATTTTTCCCATTTTGGCAGACTTTCTTTGCCGTATCAGTACTACACTCAATCACTGCCACTCATATCTTTGCCGAGTCTTTTTCTGAGTTTGGAATCTTTTTGCCACCTTGACTGGTTGAGTTTGGATGACATGACTCTAGTGCAAAATAATCCCTAAAATGTACTGTGTGTGCAGATCAGTGTTCATTCAGAAAATACAGTCAGCTTTTGTTGCTGAAGACATACATACCCTGCTCTACAAAAAAAGCCTACTTGACAGCATTGCGATTTTAGTAACATGAGTACAATTGCTCAAAACTTTTAACGTGGACCCAGTGCTAGATGTACTTTTCATGTTAAAGTATACCTGTTCGCAGGTTTTGTACACTAAAGTATTTGAAATCATATGTCTGGTTCATATCATGGAAATTGTTAATCTTTTAAAGCAGAGCTAAAGTAAAAAAAAAAAAAAGCACACTTACCTTTATTTATGCAGATCCCTCGATGAGGTCCTTCTCCGACCTGGAAATCTCTTTAATCTCGGCTCGGAGGAAGTACCATCTTTTTGCTATGTCAGCCAAACAAGCACTGGGCAGGTACAAAATCGGGTGACATAGCCAGGGGACAAAAGAGAGCTGATCTCACTGCGCATGCCTGATCATCATCTCTTTCAAATGCCCCTTCTGCACATGCCCACGATCACAGCGAAGAGCCTCCCAGGATGCGGGATGTAGTTATCCTGGCAGGCTTTGAGCTCCAATTCAGTCCTGATTGCAGTAGCTGCACCCTTTAAAAAAAAATCAATTACATTTTTGCTTTACATACTAGGGTTGTCTACCCTTTTATGTAAAGTAAAAAATTTGAGTTTAAGTCCTTTAAGCTTTAACATTATTGGACAGGCAAACATTAGATCTTCCTTCAAGCAGCGCCTATAGAAAAAGGGAATATACTTGAACAAATGACAATGTGAATTTGACAAAGTGTATATATGTTCATAATCTAAATACCAAAAAAATGCAGATTTGTCAAATGTAAATAGTAAGCCCACCCTACATTCACCACTAGATTAGAATGAGATGTTCTAGGTTAGGTGCTATGATTAGAACTTCCTTAGTGACAATGTTAGGGTAGATCCTGTTTTATTTAAATCTTAGATATTCTTGGTGTTCTCTTTGATATTGACTTCTTTAGTGTCATAATGCCATGATCAAAGCTTTATAAGACCTTCCTAAATATAGTTGAGATTGGCAAGGGGCTTAAAAGAATCTTTAAATTATTTTAACTCTTCATTGAACTGTAAAGAAAATAACTTAAGTAGCTTAAATTTCAATCTGTCCAGGACCTTCTGTCCTAACAAATTCTGCTTTAAAGCTGCCAATCAGATGCTAAAAGAAGTTTCCAGCAACCCAAAAAATGTATTGTGGGATCTGCAGGTATCTGTTGCAACAGTTAGTATCAAATTGCATTCATCTACAAATTGAATCAATTCAACCTGCATGCATGTTAAAAAGACTTTGCCGTTTATAATGCAAAAACCGTATGCAATAAATTGTGGTTGATTTCCCTTTTTAGAGGTTGGGTTATTCTGCATTATATCAAAATGTGCTTGATGAAAATTTTAAGAGTATGGTCCTGATTTAATAAAGCTTGCCAAGGCTGGAGAGGATACACTTTTATCAGTGAAGCTGGGTGATCCAGCAAACCTTGAATGGATTTCTTAAATCATGTGTAATTTGTTGCCAAATATTTTCAGTCCTGGATCAGATCCATTTCAGGTTTCCTGGATCACCCAGGTTCACCGATAAAAGTGTATCCTCTGCAGTCTTGGAAAGCTTTAATAAATCAGGACCCATCTGTCTGAAAGTCCAAGTTTAACTAGATCTGGATCTTCTAACCATGATAATAGTTAGAAGCACACTAGCAAATTCATTAAGAAACATATGTATGTTTACGGACTGACCAAGTCAAAGCCCTAATTTGAATTCCATTTACGTGTTACGGTAGAAGAGAAAAAACACAAATATTTTGCTAACTTAACAAGTTTTTAAATGCTGTTTGCCATCATAGACTGAAGGGCAGTTATACAAGATGTCCACAAGAAAAAAATTCTGTTATTGGGATATACTGTCTTCTGAGGTCAACTTTTTCTACAGTACATAATTACATTTATTGATATATTTGTTGAAAACTATTTTGATGCTAAATTTCTCTCCACGGAGAGACACAGAATTCTGGAACTGAAAGGCCCTGTTCAAATTGAGCACTGTGTAACCCTGTAAAACTTCTTGACGTCCAGACCCAGGGTAAACTCACAATGTCAACTAGCATATCAAGACATCCCCTACTACATAACTATGCTTAACCTTACAATCTGATAGTTGTCTAATCCCATGGCCTCTACTACCCACTGAAGCTCAAGCACTTTGCAGTTAAATGGCACTAAATATATATATATACATACACATATCCACAGCTCACAGTGGTGGTCATAGGGACGAATGTCACCTTTAAAGATTGCCAAAAAGATCATTGGTGCCAAATAAACTGATTAGAGAGGTCCAAATAACTCATTGCTGAAGGAACCCCTAGCATCCTCTGGAAGAACATAATTGAGAAACACGGTCCAAGGTATTTTATAGGCCAGACGAGGTTAGTTATCCAAAGCTGTTGCTCTGTCGGTCAGGTAAGCACAATCAAACGTTGGTTTCTGTACCTAATGTCTTTAGGTTATCCCCCTACATAATATACATTGATGAATATGTAATGCCACATAAAGATTTGAACTGAGCTATTCATGTGTCCTCTGTGGGACTTGCTGTAATCTTACCTATTTGATTTTAATTGCAGACCTCAGCTCTACAGGATGCTGTTAGGAAACAGCCGAATGATGCAGCACATGTCACCAGGGAAAATCCAGGGAATAAGTAAGATAGCTCTGTTATTTTTCCTTTTACCACAATTCCCAATAAGAAATTGTGAAGGAACAGGCCATTTTTAAGCCCGAGAATAGTATACCAAAGGCAGTAGATCCTAGATACCGCTGATAACGGTATTTATAGTCTGTGTTAAATTCATTGGGTTATAACACCCATTGCCTACCATTTAATGAATATGTGGAATCGACAATGGGGACCTGTGTGAATGAGAACCACACATAAGTAACACAGCAAAAAAATGGGATATATATTGCAGTCTGTCAGTAGATTTACCAGCAGTTTTTGATTTTACTAGGCTTCCCCATAACAAACATTTACCAGTAGAAATTCTTCCAGCAATTAAGAGTTGAGAGAAACCATAAACGCTGACATGGGTGCCTAGAAAGTTCAGCTTTCATTCACATTGTTTAAAACTGAACTCCAATTACATTTTTTTGAAATACAATATAATAATATAATAATAGCTTTAAGATAATTGTAGGTCCATCATGACACACCATAGGTCCATCATGACAGTGAGGATACCATTACTGTGATGATTTATTACATAAACTAGGAGTTTTTGGTGGTAGCGTCAATTTTGTACAGAATCCTGATTATTGGGCTCCTTTGTGAACCACCGAGTGCTAAAATACAGAATCCATCAGACTTCCCTAATTGATGAGATAAATGGAAAAACCTCTGTTTCATTGCCAATATTTTAAATAATACTATCATGGTCAGAAGTTAAAATAAACTTTAATACTACAAAGTATTATGCTGCAGATATACCGTATAATTTTCATTTATAAATTACCCCAAAGTACAGGCTGATTTTATATACCGTATTTGTGATTATGCATTTTCTGTGTCATTCCTAGCCAGCATCCAAATTCCGTATTGTAAGAAGTTTTTATGTGAACATTATTCTGTTCTGCAGGGAGAGATTTCAATTAAACATTTTTTCTTTCATGTGAACAGGGATATAGTTTAGCTAAGGGGTTTAAATTGTCTATTAGAAGCCAGTTTATTGCATGCCTGTTGTAGTTTAATCTAGTATTGAAAAATAAAGCCTCTGTGAAGAACATCAGCTCAGAAATGATTGAGGGGATTTAAGGAGAAGGGGACCACAGAAGTGAGCAGTGATGGACTAGGAATGAGAAGGAGACTTTGTACTCTGACTGATAGCAGATTGAATAAACGGAACACATATACTTTATGTCTCTTGACCAATAATAATAAGGATAGGCTGTGGTTAAAAAAAGGTAAATGATTTGTTGACTGTTATATATTGAGAACTAAAACTTACTATGTACTGTATTTGAAAGGTCCTAAAATTGCTATAGGTAAACATAAAAAAAAACATTTTTAGTGCTTTTTTACACATTTCAGAACTGCCTTATATATTTGTGACATAGATTCAGTTTTACGAATGTTGTATTGTTTTTCCAAAAATACAAGAGTAAAAGACCATATACACCAAAATTAGGTTCAATACTCTATAGTGTTTCTCAAAAGAATAAATAGAGCCAGGAGATAAAACATTGTTTTAGTACATTATTGTTAAAGACCATACTGGTCCAAATTATAGGAGAGCTGTATACCGTAGTGTGGTTTCTGCTGACAGGTCAGTCAAGATTAGTCCATATGGATACAATGCTTCAGAAGAGAATCCATGTTCATGCTTTATTGTGAACTGGTAAGGGTTGTAAAGGACTCACTACTAGTTCACTTCTTGAAGGTACCATTAGTGAAATTTTTGTAGCTTAATAATGATGAATAACAAGTTAAAGTTAACAGGTTATAATGAAATGCTAACTATTATTGTATTATAACTAAAGAATAAACTACAGTATTTTTATATTTGGATAAAGTGGTTGGGGATGATTTGCCTCGGTCTGTGTTCTTGTTAGGAAGACTCACTGTCCCTAATTGTCCTATCACCAGAACAAAATCTTCATTGCATTGTGTTTTCTTTCGAGGCGGTAAGTTCTGTTGAGATACATTTGAATTTCAATTTTGAATTTGAAATTCGGCTTCTTGCTATGTTTTGCATTTAAAACAGCACTGTATTCAAATGCAAAATTCAACATTTAATAACAAGGCTCCTGTGCACATGTCCGTAGTCAAATATCATGAGCAGTATGCCCAGACTCACTTTTCCAAGTAATAGAGTCAAGGTTTGCAGGAACAGTTTGTAAGTCCACAGCTAGTTCAGTCCTGATCTTTGAATTTGCACATCCTTGCATGCTCTGCACACACTAAAACATTGGAGTATTTTGTACTATGTAAATTACAGCTGAATTCCAGGCAACTATGTTTACTAATGAAATGCATACAGTTGACACGCCCTGTAAAAATGCCAGGTTTTTGTGATATAAAAAATTAGACCAGAGTAAATCATTTCAAAACTTTTCCCACCTTTATTGTTACCTATAATCTGTACGATTCAATTAAAAAACAAGTCTGTTAGGGGAAAAATATAAAAATAAATAATGTACGATAAGCTGGTTGCATAATTGTGCACATAAAGTATTACCTTGTCAAAGAACCTTTTAAGTACAGCATTCCGGGTTGAGTCTATCAGCATGGTACATCTTGACTTCCTTGTAAATGGACATCCAAATCAAAAAAACAATGGCTTCACCAGAAGAAAATTAAAGTTTTGGAATGGCCCAGCCAGAGCCCAGACCAACATCCGATAGAAAATCTGTGGATTGAACTAAAGAGGGGTGTGCACAAGAGATACCCCTGCAAATAGACAGATTTGGGTGCTGGACCAACCCCTGCTTATGACTGCCCCACCTCTCTATCACACTTCTTTCTCTTCTGACAAGCATGCCTTTTGTCAACACATGAACCAGTTGGCTTCTTGTACTGTTTCTTACTCCTATATTAGAGCCCTGAAGTACAAGGACTGCAAATCGCAAAGACCAGACTAAATTTTGTTACTTTCACTGCTTTTTTTGCTTCTTTATTTGTGCCTTTTATTACTGCCTGGAGTTCATTTTCAAGTAAATACTAGTAAGAACCTGTTACAGACTAGCACAAAACATCTCACATTTAAAAATGATTTTCAACAATCTGTTGCTTATGTTTTTGCTTTTTTTTTCACACAAGCAAAATGACTGTGTGAAAATTGTACTTTTTATGTCTCTCATCTTTTAATGCAGGTAAATGTAGTGGCGGGCAGCTGTCATTTTGAAAATGGCCAGTTACATAAAACTCTTCTACATAAACTAGATGAAATGTATGTTTATATCTCATGCACAGTAACATTTGATTTTTTTTTTCCAGAGTAAAGAAGTCAGAAAAAAAGAAAATGCCGGTTAAAAAGATTTCTAAAGCAAATGTGTCCCCCAAAACAAACATGGAACGGAGAAGCTAAAGTGTT
The DNA here is from genome assembly GCF_032062135.1 of Pyxicephalus adspersus. Taxonomy (NCBI): domain Eukaryota; kingdom Metazoa; phylum Chordata; class Amphibia; order Anura; family Pyxicephalidae; genus Pyxicephalus; species Pyxicephalus adspersus. The sequence continues at coordinate 24,039,411 of NC_092858.1, forward strand.
GTTGAGGAGATCCTTTATGTACTTTAACTAATAGGGACTTTTACAATTATTTAAGCACCAGCCAACAAAAATGTGCCTTTATTTCTTTATTCAGGGCATGTTGCCCGACCAAACCAAGAACCCGGCACCAAAATCTGCCAGCAAAGTACAGCCTACTAAAAGACCAATAACCTACAGTATTTGTACTTACTTATTTTTTAACTGGGATCTCTACTCTTGGGCAGGCAAACAATAGTAATTTATCAAAACCTGAAGCACAAGTCTTGTTCCTACTTTGGAAAAAATAATACCTAATCTGTGTATATCATAGGCCTCATTGTGATTCCCATCACTACATGGATTTGTTCCTGGTCCATATCATCATGAAGCAAAATTGAGTAAGGCAGCTGTTTTCGTTCTATTCAGGCATCCACCTTCTTGCTCTCTGCATGTCCATCTGCTGCTGATCACAAGATTGTACAAGTACACGAGTATGCAACCAAGACTTTATATGCGCAGGTGGCTGTATGTGTTTGCACCAATTGTGCACCTACATTATGGGCAGGGCATAGGATTGGGAGGGCTATGACAGTCCCCTATATTCTGGCAGATTTTGCTGGATCCTTAACATGTTTACCTGCCCTTCTGCCCAGCATTCATTCTGTTTGCCTTTCAGGATTTTTTACTCCAACCTGTTCACAGCTCTTTATCCTGTCTACATCCTGCTCTGACCTTGACTTGTTCTCGACTCTGCAGCTTGTCTGCCAAGTACCCTGACCTTAGCCTGTCCAACACTCTGCTTTTGCCTGCTGCCTGCTCTGAACTCATCCTGTTTAAGACTACAACTCCTGCTGTCTGTGGCCTAAGTCTGCCTTGAATTTGTCCAGTTAGCTATTTCTACACCAAAGTCATCTGTTTCTGCTCTCCTCCGGTGGGGAAATCTGGGGGCTGCACCCAGGGATGGCCACTAGGGTTGCTGGCCCATCACCCCTTGTGCTCTGGTGTCAGTTAGATTTATTTCCGTAGATAAATCCTGCATCACCTGCCAAGGAGCAAATCCCTACAACAGAAGTCTACCAATAAAGTTACACTGTTTTTGCCCTTAAATAGCTATACATTAAACACAGCTTGAAACAGCTTAATCTTAGCCCAGAGCTGACAATCTTTATGGATATTGGAAGCACTATTACTGAATATTTGCACAGGTGAAAAGAGAAGTTGTTATTCTACACCAGCCCCTATGCATAGGTTCAACAACTCACTGTGTTCATATCTCCTGGTCCTAATTGATTCCAGATTCAGCTTCCTAACTTTAAAGGAAAACTTGTGACAATTAAGGGATCTCTTTTCACTTGGGGGTGCTATTTCAAACCAAGTGCCTCCTGGAGCCCTAAAATGAACATGCATAAGCCAGTTCCGGGGGGACTTACACAGCATTGATATTGGCATTTGGCAGCACCTCAATTTATACCTGCCAACTCCAAAACTAAAACTGTCATACTATTCCACCCTGACCCCCTCCCTTCCTTGCACCCCAATTTCTCCTAAATTCGGAGGTGTAGGAAACCATAAATGTAGGTACACGAGGTAGACACTTGTGACTAACATCCCCTAAAATGTCAGCACTGTGACAATATTACATGAAAAGCTATATCATAACTTGTCGCACTGTCACACATAACTGTCTGCTTCCCTTCCTTGAACCCTAATTTCTCTGGAGCCGGGAGGTACACATAAACAAAATTATAGGTGCAAATGGGAGACACTTGTGGCTAATACCCCCCACTACTGTAATTACTATTACAATAAACATAAATGTGTTGATTGATCCCTTTAATTCAACCTACATATGTCTCTAAACGTGTCGTGTAATTATGTAAGGATAACTGAGTATTGTGATACCAATGGGCATTTCTTGCACCCCTCACTTTAGTTTGCATTCTAACATACAGAATTGCCCCCTGCTCAAACTGCAGCCATGTCCAGTTGCATTGCCAGCTGGGCCTAACTGGTATGGTCAAAAGAAAAAAAGCATTGACTATTGCAGGCTCTGTATATCTCTTGGCACTGGTTTCCTGTATATTAGACAAAACATCTGCAGACTAATGGTGTCAACAAATCATGGCTCCTCTCTGTTTTTTTAAGTTTCACCCATATTATTGTACATGCAGCTCTAAAGGACAAAACCACAAGCCTTTAGAAAATTTTCTGCTGTAGAGGAAACTGTTCTAAGGAAATATGTCTGCCATTACCAATAATGCCTGTTGCTTAGTTCCATGGCTGATCTAAGGTCTTCAATATTTTCCAAATCCCTGAACAACAAAAAGTAAAAGATTCTGACTTTGGTTGATGGATGATTTTTCCAAAGTAATGAGGCAAAATACAATAAGTTAATATTTTCAGGAAGAAGTCAGCAATATTCCTACATGTCTGTCTAGGATATTGTGTCTTTTAATATGAGGATTACCGATACCTCTTAGCAGTGATGAGAATCTATCAGAAAATGAAATGGTTTTGTATATAATCCCTTATATGTTTTAATGCCTAGACATCGTCCAAGTTCCACTCCAATTTAACAGTGGAGCTCAGCCAAATCTCGGTTTCATTTTGGCATCAATGTTTCCTGACTTTGCTGTTTACACATACTTGATCATTAAAATATTATTTCCTTAGCATTTTTTTTTCCGTAACATTGAAATTCTGCAGAAATAAATTTTTTTATAAACCATACATGCTGTGACTAAATCCCTTTTTGAATGATATTTTTGTCATGATTATCTAGGAGGTTTATTGGTGAGTCGTGATTATATTTTATTAGTCTCCAGAAAGC
>NC_092858.1:24042297-24069861 GCF_032062135.1 Pyxicephalus adspersus
TCAGCCTTCTTCTTATTAGGTCAGTTTGGAAGTGAAAAATTAGATGAAATAGAGGATTGTTAGCTCAGCCAGGGCAAAAATGGCCTACAAGTATAAGTGGAGGGTCAAGAAGTGTATGCTGGGGCACACACAGAATGAAGAAGAAACTACGCCTGAATATAACAAAGGATGGACCTTGTTTTATACAGTCATAATTAATGGTTTTATTTGTCATTTGCATTGTTCAGTTTTTTTAAGTTAATTGGTATGATTACCAGCAGCTTGGAGGAGAGATACCACTCATTTCCGATAGCTCACTAGGAATATTCTCCAATGGCAGCTTAGTGTGAGGAGAAGAGAACAAGTGGGTGCACTTGCCTGCTTACTTACTTTTACAGTGTAAATAGACCCCTCTTCAAAACAAGCTGCCATAAGAGACCCGCTCTTCTTTCTGTGTCATTTATCATGTAACAGGTCATGTGAATAAAGATGGGAAAAATTACCGAGTTGGTGAATAGGGGGAGGGAACCTCAGCTTCTTAACAGCCACTTGCCTGCCAGCCCTATTCCATGCCCCCAAGAAATGTATGCAAGTATAGTCTTCCTCTCACTATATTTGTTAATAGTTTGTTAATATGTTCCACCCGAAAGAAAAGGCCCAATGGATAATCAAAGAGGAGTGGACTCCTATTTGCCCAGCCTGAGGTTACATGTAGTGTATCTGTGGGAAGAAGAGAAAGAGGGAGTGGAAGCCAGGCTTTTGAAGGGCAACCAGAGGTAAATTTAAAAACACAACATTTTATTGTTCCAACAACATAATTTAAAAGACTGAGAGCTCTGTCTCTATAAATGAATTCCAGGCTAACTTTTCGCAAAAAGTTTCACCACTAGTTTTGCAAAAAATAGCAATATGGTGTAGTATCATACTGGGTTAGCGATGGAGGTATGGTGTCCCCAAACCAGCTTCCTCAGGGGTAAGGGGGGACTTAGTATTATTGCTGGGGCATTTTAGCACATTAGGGGCCTTGTAATACTGAATTGCTACTTGTAAGTGATTTGATAGTAAGACCGATATCAGTTTGAACGTATATTTTTGTTGTATGTGGGTGAGCAGTGGCAGCCGTCCAAAAAGGGCTCTTTGAAGGGCAACTTTGGTTGACTTTCAAAAGTCTGGCTTTCCCTCCTTCTTTCTCTTCCTCCCACAGATACACTATATTTGTTAATAATACTTGCTTGGTAACAGATGAAAAAAGAGATTTGTCCAACAAGGGGAAAGCACAGCCCCTCACGCTTTGAATGTCATAGAGCACTTCCCTTCCAGGACTATCTTATTTTCTTATTCTCTGTTCTGATCTTGCTCTTCCTTACATAATATGTAGCATAATGGGGAGCAGAGATGGGGAATATTATTTGTAATAACGTTAAGCAGTATTTATATAGTGCCAACATATTACGCAGTGCTGTACATTAAATAGGGGTTGCAAATGACAGACAGATACAGACAGTGGCACAGGAGAAGGAGAGGACCCTGCCCAGAAGACCTCACACATAAAACTACAATAGAAGTATTTAAGGTATGCTGCAACATTTATTTATATTTTGTCATTGAGTGTTTAATGTAACACTTTAGGAATACATACCAGCCAACAATCAGACAGGTAAAATCAATACTTAATACAATCCCTTATACATTATTTAACATGTTTGCTTTTCATCCTGAACCGCAATGGCTTCAATCTGTCTTGGTAATAGGTGTTCTTGATTTCTGTACAATGAAATGGTAAGTCTACCCAAAAAGAGTGCTAAATCCCTTATGGATTTTGGTGGTGAGATCTCCCTTGTGTGTTGCCAGTCTATATGCCATCTAAATATATATAATAGATTAAAAATCATCTGCCAGAGTTGGACATACTTTTTTAAGGCTACAGGAGATAAGCAGATATGGGATCTCAATATTGGGGTCTCCTTGCTAGAATCCAAAAGAGACTGAAGTCTGGGATATGGCAAGGAGGAAACTGAAAATGACAAATCGTTGGTACATTATTGATGTAGAAATATGTATATTATTTACCTCTGTGAGCTTTATTTATAAAATGGGGAATCAGACATTCCCCCAAACATTCATTCATGGGAATCTTCCAGGTTCATGAGTTTCAATGTCAGTAATTGATTCCCACCACGAATTGTCTGAGGGAATTTCAGATTCCCTGTTTTATCAATAGTGCCCTGTGTGGTATGTTTAAGTTGTTTTTTGCAACATGATGTAGGTGCACTTTAATGACATTTTCTTTGGAAACATTGCCTATGTTCTAGTCACTCTATTTTTATGCTGTTCTCCATGTTGTTATTTTGCATTGCCAAGATGCCAATATGTTTTGCATGCCGTCACAATACAAAGGGCAGTATTGAATTATACAAATCACATGTTTCTAAAGAAGGGTAATTTGTCTGACAGATTAGCACATTCAATGACCTGCTGCCAACATAAATGTTTGCTTTTCACACATTGAAAGTTTTAAACTAGAAGTAACTCTGTAAAGACTAAAACCTACCCTTGTTGACAGGGTCTGCCCAAACCTTTTAAGAACCTAAGTTAAATTTGATTTGCCTCCAAGCCCCTCAACCCCTCCTAAATGGCATAGCCACTTCATTATGATTTACTAGTAGACTTTAACATATCCCATAAACCTGAATTAAAAATGAATGTATGTTTGGTAAAATGAAATAATATTATTATTATTCAGTATTTATATAGCGCCATCATATTATGTGGCTGGTGCAAAGTCCATAGACATGTCACTAACAGTCCCTCAAAGGGGCTTGCAATCTAATGTCCCTGCCTCCGTCATATGTCTTTAATGCAGTCCAAGGTCAATTTCAAGGGGAAGCCAATTAATCTAACTGCATGTTTTTGGAATGTGGGAGGAAACGCGAGTACCTGGAGGAAACTCACCCAAACAGGCGGAGAACCTGCAAACTCCATGCAGATAGTGTCCTTGCTGAGATCTGAACCTGGCACCTAGCACTGCAAAGGCCAGAGCACTTACCTCTGTGCCACCATAAAGTAAATTAAACTAAATGAAAAGAAACTGAAAAGAAATGTAGGCTTGCATGATTTTAAAGGTAAAGTGGACCAAGAATTAGATATATTTTCTATGTCGCCTGCCTATGTTGAATACCAAGTAATGTGTAAGTGTAATAAACACATGTATAGGTTACCTTTAATAGAGCCCACAGTACTCCGCCATTCTAATAACGCCTAAATTTCCTTTTCTCTCTTAAAGGGCAGAGCCATCTTGAATAGGCAATCAACCAGAGTCATAACCTACTTAAAGAACTTAGATGTTGGCTCAGAAATGGCACAATCATATAGATTTTGTACCTGTATAGTTCTTGGCTGTGTTTCCGACACATCACCCCTCTACTGCAGCCTTTTAGCTTGTAGCTTGGTACAAACATATAGTGACTGGGATAGGCAAAGACTGCGAAAATGCCTCCTCTTTACTCAAAAGACTAAGGGCATTATCTTAGAATTCATTGCAAGGCAACGCTGTTCAAGCCCTAAATCTACTTCCTGTGTAACCTTATTGTATTTGGTGGTTAAGAACCCTGATGCTAGACTGCTAATAAGAAACACCGGGTATAACCACTCCCTACTGAAAACTGAACAAACCTTTAGGTGCAGGGGGAAGGTTAAGTATGAGGGTGAGGAGTAAGGGAGTAAGGGAGTAAGGGTGGGCAGCATGGTGGCCCAGGGGTTAGCACTTTGGCCTTTGCAGCACTAGGACCTAGGTTCAAATCCCAGCCAGGACACTATCTGCATGGAGTTTGCAGGTTCTCCCCGTGTCTGTGTGGGTTTCCTCCGGGTACCCCAGTTTCCTCCCACATCCCAAAAACATGCAGTTAGGTTAATTAGCTTCCCCCTAAATTGATCTTAGACTACATATATGACTATAGTAGGGGCATTAGATTGTGAGCTCCTTTGAGGGACAGTTAGTGACATGACTGTGGACTTTGTACAGTGCTGCATAATGTGATAGTGCTATATAAATACTGTATAATAATAATAAAGGGATACATTATAACTTGGAACATGGTTGCCTACACTGAAGTACATGTTTGTTCTTCATGCTAAAAACTCTACAGAAAAGGATTCCGGAAATGCTTGATCGGGTATGCTGCCTATGTGCACCTCAAGCTTTATTTCTCAGTGTTAACTGGAGTGTACCTTTAAAGCAGAATAAAGCCCCCCAAAAAAACTAAAATCGCTCAGGTAGATATTTTTTGCTATAAAAGACATATTTTTTTCTTAGCCCTGGGTGGCATTTTATTTTTTACTACACAGCATGGGATATTCTTCATGCATTGTAGAGCCAGGTCTATTCCCATCAGTACCAGAATTGGACCTAGATGCCAGGGACAATGTAACTGCATTATCATTGGCCACCCAATAGACAAAGTGGATCACAGTTGATCCAGAAAATTCAGCAGTGAGAATGGCGATTTTGGGGATGCAAAGGTGGCAGGACCCCAGACCTGTTATCTGTGCAGGGCCCAGAAAATGTGTTCCATAATTGTCAAATATGTTGTGCATATATTGGATCCTGAATTTTGCAATAGACTAACCCCCACCAGCCCAGGTTTAGATCTGCTATAAAAACATTCAATATTACAATATTTCAATATTCATATTACATTCAATCTGACCACATCACATGGCGTGTTTACAGAAGTTTTTCCTTGAAGCTAGAGATGCTACAAAACTTTTTGGTCACTGTGAGTTCTAGTAACTTGTAACTTTTTCAATGTGAAGATAAATTTAAGAACTCAAGGATTTTTGTCAGAATTCTTTTGTTGTTTGTATGAGATTAAAACACTAATAATAGCCTTCTCTAAGCTGCCTATATTTTTTCATAGGATTTTACTAACAGAATGAAATCTTAATGGTTTATGTCCCTCTTGGCTTGAAACATTTACCTTCTATTAAGAAAAAGAGGGCAGACAATTGAGAGAAGTGGTGATAAGAGTGCCATAGGGAAATAAACATGAATATATTTTCCATTTACAATAAAGTATAATTAAGATTTTCATTTCTGTCCTACCTGTTAGTTACTGTAAAACTAAAGATTTCATTTTAAGTAAAGTTACAATGCAATTAAAAATACTGCAGAGTGACCCTTAAACTGAACCTGTCATAAAAATTAACCCATCTTACTTGACAAAAGATTAAAAAAATGAAAAGTTTGTTTTTTTACAATTGTTACCCAGAAATATGTCTGCATTATACATCTCCCACGTTCTCCTTATGTATACGAGGGGGTGCTGAGAAGTTACTGGCTTTGCCCACTTCCAGATGAAATAAAAAAATGAGTGTGGGGGCATATGACAGCCTCTAATATCTTAGTATGTAACTGTGCAAATATCAGGTCTTTGCGATTCCTAAAACTGTTTTTTTCTTTTAGTGAGAAGCTGTGATGGCACTAGCAAGTTTCACATGGTTGGAGTAACGGGCCGTCATGAAGTTTTTGTTTCTCCAGGGAAAGTCAGCAATAGACATTCACAGTGAGATGTCACAAACACTGGGGGAGAAGTGTCCTTCCTACAGCAAAACCTGGATATCTCGTTTCAAGACTGGGTATTTCACCATTGAAGATGAGCCCCGCAGTGGGCGCCCCTCCAACCTCAACTGACCTGGCAACCTGCGATGCTGTCCATGAGCTGATTATTGAGGACCGGCGAATATCCGCAATAAAGATAGCCTAGATACTTGACATCTCACGGGCAGCGTGTTAGGTTTGTTATCACCACTATCCTAGACATGCGCAAGCTTTCAGCGAAGTGAGTGCCGAAATGTTTGAACAGTGATCAGAAGAAGGAACGAGTTGAAGCATCCAAAGCTGCTTTGGCCCATTTTGAAGCTGCTCAGGACTTTTTGGCTAGGTTAGTGACTGAGAATGAAACCTGGTCCACATCTCTGATCCTGAAAACCAAGGAACAGTCAAAGGAATGGCGCCACAGCACAATCTAAGGACAATTTTTGGGGGATGCCAATCAACCTAACTGCATGTTTTTGAAATTTGGGGGAAAATTGGAGTCTCCAGAGGAAACACACTCAAACAGGGAGAACATACCAACATCAAATTTTTATTTTTTTGCAGTTCGATAATGCAAACCATTAAACATTGCAAAAGATTTAGTATTCTGTGAGCTGACCAGTTACTTTACCCTCCCTAGCAGTAACCCCGAGAGTGACTCGGGGTAGAAAAAAGTTGCTACAAGTGGTAATCCCGAGTCAATCTCGGGGTTGGAACACCTAGGGAAGGTTAGTAAATAGAGTGCTTACCTGATCCGCCGGGGTCCCGCACCGTCCAGCGTACCTGATGAGTCACCGGGGGAGTTCCCAGTGACCTCAGTGCGTGTGTATGTCCCGGCCAGGCAGGGCGGGAAATTCAAAATCCATTTGTATTGCATTCAATACAAAATAACTGTATTGAATGCAATACATTGGATTTTTATGTGTAAAAAAAAACTTTTAGGTCATCAGGGAACCCCTCCTATAGTTACTATATCTACAGCTCACAGTACATTAGTGTGGTAGTCAGTAGGCAGAATCCCTCTAAATTGATGGCTATTGGGAGGGCTGCAACCCTTGCACATAGCAAAAAAAGATCATTATTTATGAAAGAATATTGTATCAGTTAAACTAACCTGAGAGTCACAAATTGCTCATTGATCAAGGAACCCTTAGCAACTCATGTAGGAACCCTGGTTGAGAAACACTGATATAGACAAAGCCATGCCATATCAGGGTTGTGGGATGAATCTGGGAAGTAAGCAATTTATTAAAGTGTATGTGAGAATATAGTGTGTCTTGTCAGATCGCGGAGTAGGAAGGAGGACTGGATTGGTGCCTAAAGAAAATCATTTAGAATTTGATTCATATTATATGCTTGTCTTCTGAGGTTTATTTTAAGAGCATACTCAATGTTAGAGAGTGTTACAGTGTGTGAAAGGATAATTACACATAGAGAAGAAAGATACTTTTTAAAAGAAGGTTTTTAGGTAGGAGTATGAAGAAGTAACTCTAGTGAAGGATAGCAGAAGGTTATGTACACCATACAGTATGCATTTAAGGCGGTATCTGGAAATTAGATGTGATCTGGTTGTTAGCACTGCTCGAGTCTTTAGAAGATGCGGTTGTTTTGCAGTCTGCATAGTGTGGTACAATAATTGGGGAGGACATTGTAGTACTTCATGTTCATAACCTGATTTCCTAAAAAGGGACCAGGGATGGTTTTAAAGAAAATGAAGATCTGGGCAAAAAGTAGAAGCCCTAAATGCAAAGCATCCCAACTTCGTACACATATGGCCATTCTGTCATTTGGACCAGGGGTGTAGTTGCAAAAAAAGAAGAGGGAGCACGGTACCTGCCTGCCCCACTACACCAATTCCTGTGTCACTCAAAGCGGAAGACACTTCCCCCAGAGTGACGTCATGATACCAGGTCTGAGCATGCCATGGGAGATTGGGCGGGTAGTATCCAGAGACATAACCCACCCATCGCTCTGAGCCTGAGATCTGTACAGGGGACATGGTCCGCAGCTCCGGTCAGTGCGGCCCCCCAGTGGGGTCCTTCTCCTGACCCCACGGGGGGGTGGAGACAGACCGGCCAGAGCCATTGACCACCAAAGATTTTGTAAAAAAAAGCGTGCCCACTCCCGAAAAGTGAGGGCACGGCGTTCCCACTCGTGCCGGCCTCACTACACCCGTGGAAAAGATGGGGACCTGGGCAATGTCTCTCTTTTACCCTACCCTAAAACGTGTCCTGATAAGGAGCTTTGAGTCTGCAGTGGTGAACATCAGTACAATGTTTTGCCAAAACCAGATAAGTTCCTCCATATACCAACCTTAGAGGATGCCTGTGCTGATCAAAAGATCTAAATGACAGCAGTCTGATTTGACAGCACAGTGTAATATAACAACACAAAGGGTCTGAAAGCTCTCCAAGACTGGAGTAGATAGACAATTATAGATTTGAAATGGATTTCTTAAAAATCACTTACTATTAGTTTGAAAATAGTTTCAATCCTGCATCAGATCTATTCCAGGTTTGCTATCTCACTCGGGTTTTCCATGATATTCTATCTTTTCCAGTGTTAGGGAGCTTTAAAAAACTAGGCCCAAACAGTTTCTGTTTTTGTCCCCTGCAGTAAATAACTAATTTGGGGATAATTAGAAATAAGTCCACACTTCCTATTATTTCCTAAAATTTGCAAGAGTTGTGGTTCTAACACCAAATGTAATACAAACTTTTCACTTCCAAAGAAAAAATAGAACAAAAAAGGCCTACATTGGGAACTCAGCCTGTCACATTAACCATCATATTATCTGCAATTTCTGTCACTTGACAGAAATCAGGCAGCAGCGAGAGATGGAATGTTTGCCTTGCAATAATATTACCTCTATTCTTCTGTAGCTTAGGAAAGAGAATCAGCCTGAAATTTATATTTATAGATATTTATATTAGGAGTACATGAGTGCTGTATTGTAAACACACAGAGGGTGCAGGTAACAATACATCATTCTGAGCCAATGATTGTATAACTTGGGTAAGTAATTTGTTTTAAAGATTATTTTTGTAAAATCTGATTATCCCTAAACACCGCGACATTGGAGCTGCATAACTGAGGAAAAGAAATGGAAGGCCATAGAGAGGAGTTACAAATCTCAAATATCATGCAGTTCATCTCATCTGTCACTGCAAGCTGCTGGAATCTATAAAATGATTTTTGCTTATGAAATGACTGAGTATTATGATATTATAAAATGTGACTTTATTTTATTAAGCAGCTGGGAATTTGTGGCACTATAAAGCTGGATTGCTTACATGTAGACAGCAAAGGGCTGCTAAGATGCTGAAAAGATCAGCAGTGCAACAAAAAATTTTATTTTATGTTTTACTTCATTTATTTTATTAAGAGGACATTTAATTGTTCATTATACACAATGTACGTACACAGGATTTATTAAACTGGCAATTTATCCAGAATTTGCAGGGGATTATTCAATGAGAATGCTGCAGATTGGTCTCACAAAAGTAAACATTACCTGGAATCACTTTTTACAAAAAAAAAAAAAAAAAAAAAAAAAAGAAAAGAAACAACTAAACAATATTTTTCTAATCCATGTTAAACTTGTCAGCACAAACGTTTTTAGTTACAAGAAACTGAAAGCAGTAATGAAAGAGATAGCCAGAAAATTAACATTTCCAAAGGGGCACATCAATGGCAACTTCTATATTTTTCCCTTTTCCATATAGTCTATGTTATATAGTAGTAAATGCCACATTGTGCACTAAATCACCATGCCCAATGGTATTAAAAGTGAAACTATGCCTTTCCCATGCAATGCAAATCAACAAGTTTATTCATTTGCCACTTTCTTGGCTGAAACATATTCACCTTGCTCCCAGTCATTAGAGGCAAATAAAGTATTCCCATTGCATAACCCAAGCCAGGGTATGGAGTTTATAAAGAGGCCAATCACCAAGCACAAAAACAAGGAAAGGGATGGACAATAGCAAAAATCTATTGTCCATAGTTGGAACTTTTTGTCACTCTACTAAAAGTATGTTACTTTTGCCTTTCACTTTTATTTCAATTCCAATTATTTTATTTTTGACCGCCTCACATGATGCTTTGTTCAGGCATAGTTGCCAATCACTAGGCAATAACATGTGTAGTCATTGCTCCATGTGAGTTTGGACAAGAATATTTTGGCATTTTGCAATGGTTGAGGAGGGGCAGGAACATAGGGACAATATACATGGTTTAGGTAAACTATGGCAGCTAGCCATGGGACAAGTGAACACCTGAGCTGCATATTTATTCTGGGTCAGTGTTTCATAAAGTATTTAAGGCAATTTAGATCTGTGCTGGGTGTTAACAACCTTTACATTATGGCAGACAATTATCAAAGAACAGGCTGACCCCACAACCTAATTTGCCTGTTTTTTTTTGGTCTAGTGAAATGTTTTGCAGTACATTGCATTATAGGTGTGTTGCTTTCTTGGGTTGGGGTGGCATTTAAAATGAATTGCACCACAACACAGCATGCTTTTAAGTTTTAGTTATTACCATGTGCTGCAGTTATGCATAGGTTCCCAATAAGATCTTTATGGGTTTTTAAAGGGAGGGGATCAAAACACCAACCTATAGCTTTTTTAAGTAATGGCAGATTATTTAATCTCTCACACTAAGCGCTGGAGCAAATTTTATTACCAGATCTGGCTTTGTGGCATACACACATTTTTTGCAAGCGAGTTGATTTTTAAAACTAGAGTCCACTGGCAATTCTGCAACTTTTATAAGAAACTCAGGTTTGCATGTCATTCCAATATACAATATCTTTGAATTATGTTCTCTGTAATCTTGCCATCATATGTCTGTCTTTCAGCTTGCTGAGGCCACTAATTAGCTCTTATATAATAAGCCATCTGTGTAGATGTAATTAAAGGCGCTATAGCACAAGCAAACACATTGTGCATGAGAATATTTTGCCAGAACTTTGTCCTGTGTAAATGAAATCAATGTTCTTGGGTTTGTCCTTGCTTAGAAAGAGACAGCACAAAAGTGAAGTGTTAAATGTTCTAATAAGATTGTATATGTTTGTAATTGCAATATTTCAGGATTGTTTTTTACATTACAACACTTGTGTAGAAGACGAAGGACACTCAAAGCTATTAAAGAAGAACTCCAGCCATCAGTAAGCGTACATAATCTAAGGCTATGTGTATTTACTTTTAATGATTTTGACAGCAGCAGCTGCATTACCTGAAATTAAATGAAGGGTCCTCTTAGTTGAGTTCACATGGGGATATTGGATTATATTTATATTCAACTGCAATCAATACTTTCCTGAGGTCATGACCACCCAGAACAACTTGATCTTACAGACATTTTCTACTATAGCCCAAAAGTTTTTGGAACTTTATTACATAAGCTGCATTGAGAAAAACAGGATACATAGAAGTTTGTTTTTTACTTTAATGGAGACTTATTAGCACTTTATTGACAAGCTCATATTGTGTGCAGGTTGGGGTGTTACATTAATTATTATAATACAGTATTTATTTACCGTTAACATATTATGCATCGCTGTACATTAAATAGGGGGTGCAGATACAAACAATGACACAGGTGGAGGAGAGGACCCTAGCCAGAAGAGCTACATTTAATCTTCTATGTCTTTTTTTGTTTCTTTGGGGTTCAGTTTCCATCAGGCCCCCTTAAGCCTATGTTCATGCAGGTTCATTATTGAAAGAATTGGACTCCTGTGTATAGGAACAGGAAATGGATCATTCCAGACCAGCCAATGAAGATTCGGAACCAGGTGAAGATAGTGGCACCCCGGACGCAATAAGGACAGGGAAGTGTAATTAGGAAATTGCAATCAGACAAGTATGTTTTATTGTAGAAGTGACACATCCCTCATCGCCTTTCCCTGTACCTGCCTGGTGCAATTTTTTAATGATCAGGTTTAGTTCCACTTTAAAGAAATATTTTATTGGTTTACCTTTCAAAATAAAAAAAATGGCAAAAAACATTTGCACATATCATCTTATATACATTAACATTTTGCCAAAGGTGAGATATCTATGTGCTGTTATGTCAACTAGAATAATAAAATTTGTTATACACTTAGGATTTGTTTTGATTCCCAACTTCTCTGCACACTAGGTTCAGACAGGAGCAATATAGAAATAGAATGGTTGTCATTGCTCATCTCCTAAAAATGATAGTTACCTTTCTGATAAGCAAACCCTCTGGCTACAATGTCAATATCAATGAAGTTTCCCATTCATTCAAGTCATGGTATATCTAGTAGTTATTAGTCACATTCAACTGGACTTGGGCTTGTTCTTGTTTTGTTAAAGAGGTTTTATAAATAGACCAAGACACTTTTTCAGTTCTAATGACCATGGATTATGACAAAGGCAGATGTTCATTGCTCAAGAAAAAGATGGAAGGTGTGAATGTTGTGCTCCTTCACTTTCTAAGAGGCATTGAAGGTGTATAAACAAACCACAATGCTTTCTGTTTTTCTGGATCCATTGTATGCACAAAAAACATTCCACAAAGTTTTTAAACTATAGAAAAAAAATTTGTATGGGGCGATCATGACCTCAACCAGCTATCGTACACAGCCATTGATTGCATCCTGATAAAAATGTATTCCACTTATCATCATGCACATTTTTCTTTATTTAGGGACAGCATTCAGTTGTGAGGACATTTCAGTTTAGGAAAAGCTTTTGTTCAGAATCAATAAAAAGTGCACAGATCAGGTGACCTAGGTTGGAAAAAAAAACTTGCCAATCTAACTGTACATGAGTAAGATCAGCAAATTTTTTTCCTGCAAAAAAGCTCCTTCTGCGCATGCCCGAAATGCTCAAGCATGAGCAGAAGGAGCACCCAAGAGCCTCCCGGGATGCTTGACGTAGGTATCCCGGGAGGCTTTGTGCTTCCATTCATTCTTGATCTCTCAGGCAATCCAGAATTAGAATCCAGAATTTTTTTTTTTTTAAAAGGTGTTGCACTTAAAAAAAACATAAAAACCCCAGAATTTTACCTTAACATAAAAGGGTTGTCTACCCTTTTATGTAAAGTAAAATTTCTGAGTTTAGGTACGCTTTAAAAGCTTTGAGTGACATAAATATAAGTTTACACTACAGGCAATTACAGTCATATATAATCTTACTAGAACACAAACCACATGTAACACTTCGCTGTGAAAGGATAAACCCAAGATAATGTTCTTCCCTCTGATCTTTTCAAATGCCTTTAGAATATATTGATGTGTAGTATTTAATATTTTGACACTTGGTGGAATTTAAGGATTGATTGGGTCTGATTTATTAAAGCTCTCCAAGCCTGGAGAGAATACATTTTCATCAGTGAACCTGGGTGATCCACCAAATCTGAAATGGATCTGGTCCAGGATTAAAATCATTTGCTAACAAATAGCAAAGGTTTTTTAGAATACCATTCCAGGTTTGTTGTATCACCCAGCTTCACTGATGAAAGTGTATCCTCTCCAGCCTTGGAGACCTGCCGGCGTCCTGCGTCGTCCATTGCCTCGATCCCTGTCGTCTTTCTTCTTCCTCTGCTTCTTCTGCATAAGATGAGTCACCGGTGAGTTCCCGGTGACGTCAGTGCGTGTGTACATTGCCGCGGGGCAGGACGGGAAATTCAAAATCTATTTGGATTGCATTCAATACAAAATAACTGTATTGAATGCAATACATTGGATTTATATCTGTAAAAGCAGTACATTGTTTTCATAAACATTTATTTTACAGTATAATGTAATAGTATTACATTTGTTTTTTAAAAAAAAATGTTTAAAAATTAAAAAAAAAAATTAAATGTATTATTTTTACATGTTTTTGTGTTTCAAACTTTATTATACTCATACTATTATATTATACTGTAAAATAAATTTTCACGAAAAACAATGTACCGCTTTTAGACATATAAATCCAGACATAAATGTACTGCTAGGGAGGTTAATAAATCAGGGCCATTGGGTAAAACAATGAAATGTCTATATTACATGAACAGTCTGATTGAATGTGACTAAGGCTATGTTGAGGCTTTGGGTGAGGTTGTGGTGTGGTTATCGCCTCCTCACGCCACTAAGCCACCATGCCAGGGGAGACGCTCGCAGTAGCATCTATCCATGGCAGCCCAATAGAGAGTGAAAGGGGACAGTACTGTGTGCGTCAGTATCAATCAGTTTTTCTTGGTGTTAAATCTGCAAACGCTGGCTCTTTAGGAATCAAGGCTGTGGTGTGGTTGACCAAACATCTGCCGGGAGCTGCACTGGTCCGAACCTACCCTAACCTACTGCTACTAGATATATTTTGGCTACAATGCTTACCCAGCCCCTCTCTCTAGGGTAATACATGGGAGATAATGTTAAAAAATCTTATATGTTTTTGAGTAGGTGATGTAAAGAAAAACTTCAGCATTATAGCTACGTAAAAGGCATAATTTAGAAATATGACAGTTTTCATATTTTCTCAAGCTTCTGCTTCCATTGTCAGTGAAATCCATATCAACAGTGACCAACATGGTCGAATACCTCCTGTAATTTTAATCTCTTTTTTTTGGCACATTTTTCACTTTATAAAGCTTTAGTATAAAGCAGAGTATAAAAGAGCAAGTATAAAGCTGTTTGCTGCCCATGCCGGATTTGGGGCACATCCACATGATGGTGATTGCAACTGCAGGTAAATAGAACTATTTGATTTCATATTACCTTGCAGATCCTTCTCCAGTATAGTGTTTGGCAATACCTGATACACTTTTCTTTTTATACAATAAATGGCGACACATCAAAGTTTTCTTCTTTTTTTATACATACATCATTTACCAGTCATCTCCTCTGGTATGTCCCGCTCACTGAAGATATGAGTGGTTATAGATTTACAAGGATGAATTTTAAAGCCGCATAGTTTATGAGCTAAGAAATTATTCTTGTATCAAGGGTCTAGAAGTTTCATTATGAAATGTGGACATCTCATTTTTATGATAATTATGTTTTTATCTTAAACATATGCTTTTAAACCAGAAAGACTATTATATTTAATACTTTTTCTCATTTTTTATTGATTTTTTTATTGAATATATCATCAATTTTTTATCTTCATTACTAGCATCATTATGGAATGTACATTATTTCTTCTTCATTTTTTCCATTGGTATCTGATTAATTTAGTCATTTCATATTACATTGATTGTTTGATGTAAGCTCTGATCTTTTTAAATACCTTTAAAATATATTGATGTGTACAATGTGTTCCATTTTATCAGATATACATTTATAGCATTATACGAAAGGTTTGCTTTTGTTACTTATTTATCATTGATTAGATCTAATTCTTTCTTTCTGTTTCTCGTAGCCCTGATGAAGGGTCAATGTTTTCAGACTCCCTTTGGCTGTTTTATATTCCATTGTTTTATATATATATATATACATTTTTTAACCCTTGCCTAGAGCTAAGGGTTTTCTGGTTCACAATGATATGGTAGGCTTGAAGTCCACTCTGGCGTCTTAATTGCTTGTTAAATTCAGTGTTAAAAATGCTTACTCGGAATGGAGTAAACACTTGGTGTAGGTGTTCTTACATTGAGTTCTGGCCCTGATAACACTCGGGGTTAACATTGGAGAAGTTAATTGTCTTCTAATGCAGGAAAAAGCTTTTTAACATTTTTAGAATGACAATAGAACTTCATTAAAGAAAAATCAAAATCTTTTTTGGATGAGCTACCCATATTTCAAAGATAGTAGTAAATGATTTCAGTTTCTTACCTTTCTGTGTTAAAGAATTGTTTTTTTTTGGCATACTATGTTAATTTCTAGACTAGTTTTTGAAATCTTCTTGGAAAAAGAGTAAGACTAGGTTCATACAGGCAGTGGGAACAGAGAATCCCAGGTGACTCCTAGCGGTGGGCACCTCTGCAGCCATCCCAACCATTGCACTGGTTCCTAATAATTAGACGTTTCAATATTATAAAAATACATAAATAAACATTGGTGATGTAGCTTTTGAAATACAGCCATGGTTACAAAATACAATAATGAACATGGGACACGGGAGTGAGGATGCAGTAACTGCACTGCAGCCTCACCATGTGCTCAATTCACAATGCCAACAAACCAGGGTAACTATACTTATTTATTTATTTGAAGTAGGAGTTATTTTCAATTTGGTCCAAATAAATATGGAAAATATGGTCACATGACTGAGTCATATGTGTCTGCAGTTCACACGGGTAGAGAATAAATTTTTGGGCGAATTCTATACCACTACATATCCCCCCACCTCCTAGATTGTAAGCTCTTCAGGGCAGCGTCCTATCCTCCTCCTGTGTCACTGTCTGTGTCTGTCACTTGCAACCCCTATTTAATGTACAGCGCTGTGTGATATGTTGGCGCTATATAAATCCTGTTTATCATTGATATTAATAATAATATTAACACTTCAGCTTCCAAACTATATCATATAAACTGACAGATTTTAGAAAATCACGGTGATTGGAACACAAAAGACATTTTACCAGCAATAAAATACCTGTCACTTAGTACCTAAAAAAACAAAATGTAACCTGAAAGCACACTTTAGATACCTGCCCTCCAGCTACACTCAATATTTTATTCTACTGTCTACTACAGGACACAGTACCAACTACTAAACCAGCGGATAGAACCAAAGCTGGACTTGTGATGATCAGCAAAGTGTTTGGTGGAACGTGTAATTATTTTTTTTTTTTTAGAATTAAAAAAAAAGATAATGACAGTGTTGCTTTAAATTACAAAATAGCTTGTGTTGCATTTAATATATATATATATATATATATATATATATATTTAATTTTAGAGCAGCCATTGCCAACCATAGTTCTGTTGGATCATAGGGCTCCAACAGAGCCAATAGGATGATCTTAGTTATCTTTGCAGCTGTCTAGAGCTGTGGCATTTCCACTACAACTGTAAAGAGAATTATTTCTTGATTATTGGGGGCATTCCTCCCATGGACGCTAAATGGGCCTGATTTATTAAAGCTCTCCAAGGCAAGAGAGGATACACTTTCATCAGTGAAACTGGGTGATCCAGCAAACCTGGAATGGATCCGGGCCAGGATTCAAAACATTTGGGAGCAAAAGACAAAAGACTTTAAAGAAATCCATTCCAGGTTTGCTGGATTACCCAGGTTACTGACGAAAGTGTATCTTCTCCAGCCTTGTATTTTACTAATTCAAGCCCAATGGATTAATTTTAACAGAGGTGCCCTGAGACTTTTATTGCAAGGATTCCTCTGGGGTAAAAAAGGAAGACTGACCTAGAGGGTAAGTGGCATTTTCCTTTCTGGCTCATTTTATTTACTGTATGATGTACACAGCAGTTCATGAATTTAAACTTTTTTCTCATTGATAAAAAGGAAAGGCACATGCTTCCAGATGTCACCTGTCATCCTCCCCCTGCAATGGAGAGCCCTGATCCCCCCTGGGCTCATCTATAGGCTGAGCAGCCCCCAGCAACACATATGTGATGCAGGAGGGAGCAGATAGGGTGGGCTGGATGGTGCTGGTGTGAGGAGGAGAGCAGCATCCCAATGAGGGCTGGGCTAATGCAAATCACTGCAATAGCAGCAGAAGGAAAGCAGCTGCAGCCTACACTCAGCAGATCAGGAGCAGCTCAGCCAGTTGGGGAGGCCAGGGAGATATACAACAAAGACCCTGCCTGTCTGGCTGCACAATACCATCCTGCACACAAGACATTTACTGCCTGGCCCCATTCATTTCCTCTGAAATCAAGACAATAGAGGGGCAATAGCAGCAAGAAGCAAATAAGGTAAGTTTGTAAAACTCATTGCCCTATGCATTGCTATGATGAATGCCAAGCTAATGTGTATAGAGGAAGAATGAGAGCTGGTGATGCCCTGTGTGCCCTGCAGGCAGAGCTGGTCTGATCATCACGTTTCATTGCATTGATATAGTCATTGAGCTGTGCTGCAATTCACAAGCTAACATTTATTGCAGCTTCTAGCAAAAGATCTATGCCCTGCTGTATTTTTGTTGCAAATATATGTGTGCTGAAAAGTAAATATTGATGCAATGATTCTATTTAGTATACAATTATTCTATTTATGATACAATGATTCTATTTAGGATACAATGATTCTATTTCTATATATATAATATGTACACACACATGCATTTTATGTTTGATGATCACATGCAGACAGTGACACTAGCAGGCTGCCTTCCATAGTTCTAGAATATAATGGTCCAGCTGATGCAGACTCCATATCCTGCAATCATCTCTGAGCACAGTGACAATGCATACAGGAGCTTCTGTTCATTATGGTCAGGCCCCTTTGATGATACAACTATGAGATAATTGACCCTGATGGTTTCCTGATGATGGTGTGGACAGGACAGACAATAGTTCTCTAGTCTGGCAGCTTTATTATATACAACCTCTTTTTATTAGATAAGGGTAATACTGCAAAACTTGTGTGCCCATCAAAAAGCCCTCCCATTGCCCATTGCTCAATCCTCTGCACACATTTGCATTTGGGAGAAAGGCTTTAAATTCCAGAAGCTGCTTCCTTCCATGGGTTAAGAATGTGCCTTGGCATTGCAGAATACTGATTAGACAAAGAAATACAGTTCTGACACTCATCCTAAAAAAAAAAATCCTCTTCAAGTGGTGTTCAATCATCAGCTGCTGTTGGACATTCTTGTAGGGGGAATGAGATCACCATTTTATTACTCTGCATCTGATGTGTTAATGTGAGACTTGTGCATGAGCTGTATTGATTTATAAAACATTGCTGCATCTAAAATGGGCCAGAGCGGAAAAAAATCTCCATTTGGTGGATTGCAGCAGATCAAATGCTAGTGCGGAATATACAGTAACTGCACAAGTGATGGGCAAAAGGGAGTTGTCCTTCCTTTATACCTTTCTTTAGTACTTTGCCTGGTGAACTGATGGACATGAATGGGGGTAGACAGGACAGGATATATCTGTGCATTATGTGTTAATTGTACATCATTGCTTTTGCATCCCTCCCCCTCCTTATAACATTCAGTGTCTGCCTTAACATCCCCCTATAACACTCCAGCAGCTCTATGTCTGCATTTACATCCTCCCCTTATATCACTCCACCATCCCTGTCTGTATTATATCCTGCAACTGCATGATCAGCACATTGTATTGGGAAAGAATGGGAATAGGGCAGGTGCTGCACCCTCCCCTATTGCATGCATTCTAATGTATTGTTAGCCCCGTTAGAACCTCACCAGGTTCTCTGACACTAAATTGTCATATATTCAATCAATCAAATATATTTGCATTAATCTGACGCAGCTGTAAGGATCATTCCAAAATCCTAAAATCTGTTTTTTCATTTTTGGACACTATTGAGTCATTCACTGGTAGCATGGGCACTGTCGGAGCAATATAGATCCCCAAATATTCAGAAAGCAATGAGCAGCTTTAGGAAGCCCAAAAGCTTCATGAGAATGTGATGTCAGAAGGGGCTTTAGCTTTAAACAGCCATCAGTAGACATTTAGCGAGCTTTAGTACTTCTATGGGAGCTATATGTCTGCCGAAGCCTGCCGTGTTTAAAGCTGCAACCTGCATTGCTGCTAAAGGAGTCTTGTGCTAAAATATATTTGGGCAGCTATTGCTCACTGACCTGTGCAAATGCTACTTGTATGGCTGTTATGCTGATTTTCTAATACTTCCATATTGACATAGGAGCAAGTATCCAGACTAGGGTGGTGATATCTCCTTACCACCATACTACTTCTAGGTCAGACGACATTGAAGCCATTCATAAATAAGACAGTGGCAGGTTCTTTTTCCATGGGTTTCCTTTAGGTCGACCCTGTGGCAAGGCAACAAATAGAATAAAGCTTTCTGGTGGGCAGTGTCTTCCATTTACATGGTTGGTTTGCTATACAACACTTGTGTTGTATAGCAGGATCGCTGTTCCCCGCTTTGGTAGGTCCCACTGGCCACTTAGGGTCTGATTTATTAAAATTATCCAAGGCTGGGGAGGATACACTTTCATCAATGAAGCTGGGTGATCCAGCAAACATGGAATGGATCTGATCCAGGATTCAAACCTTTTGCTTGCAAAACACAAATCCATTCCAGTATTTCTGGATCACCCATGTCTGGAAAGCTTTAATAAATCAGGCCCTTAGTCTCTACTTTTTCTTATGGTGATGTATGGGCCAGCAGGAGATACCAGGGATTTGCCACTCATAGAAGTATTAAATACTGCTGGGGTGACCAACGCCCATAAGAAGAGTGAAGTCTTCATCCACTGGACAAGTAAGTATATATAATCTTTTTTTGTAGGGGGAATATATTTGACTGTAAGTTCATGCAGTATAATATTTTATAAAAGATTCCTCTTTTATCATTAAAAATAATTCCTTGAGTTCCTGTCCAGTAACTTTGGTGAGATGATGTGGCCAGATGGTTCCTCAGTCTCCTCTTCCCTAATGATGAGACTGAAATGTTGTAACTTTGTAGCAAGTCACTAGATGAGGGACTGCACTAAAGGTGCGTACACACTTCCAATTTTTATCGTTCCAATCGAACGACGAACGATCGATTGGGCAAAAAATCGTTCGTAAAAAAGTAACCAACGACGCCGACGAACGAGGAAAGTCCCTGGAAACAAACGACCGGACCGGCGGATCGGATTGGACGACGATCGTTGAACATCGTTCGTGTGTACGGTCGTTCGTTGATCGTCCATGTTCAGAGCATGCGTGATGAACGAACGTCCGTTCACTTTCCTGTCGTGCACATAGTTCCTCTATCGCTTAAACGATCGTATCTATTGTGTGTACAATATCTACGAACGATCGTGTCTTTATCTCTATGTGCAGGATCGGTGCTATACGATCGTTCATATATATCGTGCATGAACGTTCGTCGTTCGTTTTCCAACGATAATAATTGGAAGTGTGTATGTAGCTTAAGGGACTGATCAATGTCAGACATTTTAGAACAAATAATAATAAAGAACAAAGCAATAATTACATGTGTACAAGGATTTACATAACTGTAGTATCTGTTGGCCATCATTCATCGTTCAGGAATTGATACTGACCCTGGATGATGGCTGAACAAAGATGGTGGAACAAAGATGGCCCCGTCCTAGGGAGAAAAGCAGATGAAGGGGGTAGTACTATGATCCATGTGGAAGGAAGATTTAAAGTTAATCAGAATACAGGACTATTGGTGAATGTGTGTTCTATATTGGAAATCAATTCCAGGGTTGATTTACATGTCTTAGTTCTTGCACTAAGCTGGGAATCTTGTCTTGCAGTATGACATATGGTGTATGGTGTAGCGGGAAGTCTTGGGGGTCCGTGCTTTTTTGTTGTTGTTTACAACAGAATAATATCTTGTGTGATTAAATGAACTAGAAAAATGGTCTGACATCTGGTCTTAAAAATTGCTTGAAAGGTTTTAATATACAGGAGGCCTTAAAGCATCATTACGCTTGTTTATCTAATTTGTTAAACAGCCACGGAAAAGGTAGAATACCCCCCAGCAACCAGAAATCATCATTTAAAGCTCCCTGCACACATTGCAATTTACCTGTACAATCTCTTTTAGATTTGCTAAATCCTCTTTAGTGCAAGGACCTACCTGATACAAACTCATTGGACATTTTAGGCAGGTCTCTTTTTTTTATAGATTTGAGTTCAATCTGTAGTTGATTGTATCAACATTGTATGCTCTGATTGTGTATGTAAGCTTAAGGCTAAGAACACGTTCGATAATTGTTCATGCATTGTGCAGTCATTTCTCATTGGAAAAGATCGTGAAAGATCCTTTCCAATGAGAAACAACTGCACGATGCATGAACGAGATCTGTACATACAGGGGGGAGAATGACGGAGCGATACCCCGCTTGGCTCTCTCCCCTTCACTTGCATTACAATCGTTTGTCGTGTCGTCCATGGATCCGCCAGGTCAGTTATTTCGATGAGCGGTTTACACACGCCAGATTCTCGACTGATATCAGCCCTGAGCCAATCAACGGAGGTAACCATTGCACGTGTATACGTAGCCTTAAGCTGCGTACACACTTCCAATAATTATCGTTGGAAACGAATGACCGATCAGCCGAAAATCGTTCACAAAAAAGGTGACCAACGACGCCAACGAACGAAGATTGTCATTGGAAATGACCGACCATCACTGCGGATCTGTTTGGCCAACGATCGTTTGCTATCTATCTTGTGTACAGTCGTTCAGTGATCGTGCATGTTTCTGCAATACAATTTCTTCTTTACATGTCACTCCCTGCATCGTTCAAATGATTGTATCAAGCGTGTGTACTTTATTGGTTGATAATATTTGAACGATCATATCGTTACAGCATATTCCGTAAATATCGGTATGGAATACGGAACAGCATTACAGAATTGTGCACAATAGGATCGTTCAAATGTGGTTGTGCATAATCGTTGATCGGTCGTAATCGTTCATTTTCTAACGATAATTATTGGAAGTGTGTACAAGATGGGTCAATATATGTTTCTGAACTTTTTTAATTTTGGTCGTTTTGCTCCTGCTTGTTCAATTAGCCTCTAAACTATTTATCATAAACTATTATAATAAATGACTTAAAATTAGTAATGTTACAAGCTTTTGAATAACCATGGCCATCAAGGTTCTCAATACCACCTTAGCAAATGATGTCTGTGAGGAAGGAAACATTTTGTGCGACCAGGCATGTACAGCCTTTCATAATTAGGTTATTTATTGTAATAATCGTGACCAACGTTGGCCCTTTTCATGTCAAATGGCCATGTCAGAACATAATCTGTTCATCAGATTTGATGCTATACACAAATAAAGTCAAAGGCTGTTATGCAGGGATGACTTTGGTCTCCCCTGTAAATAAGGGTTGGATTCGGGGATTGGTGGAGTCTTCTGGCCTTTATCAGTGCCTGTTTGGATGTAATTCATTGCTCATTATTAGAGTTGCTTTAAATGTCAATTGGAAATGTTTATAATTATATTAGTTGGTCAATATAATTCTAGTGAATATGACTATACCTGGTGTGTATTGGGGCCATTATCTTCTTTGCTTTTGCAGTTCCAATATTCTTATAAATAGTTCCTTATTCTTGAGGACTTCCCTGGCTAATAGTAATATTTAGGGCACAGGCACGCTGACACACAGGCTGGAGACACACAACCTCATGAATGAGCAGCAAAATCTGAAATGGTGTAGGCTGCTGATCCATATTACATTGGAAACATCTGGGCAGGAGTTCATATTAATCAGGGTTGACCATTAAGGTCACACAGTTTTTATTATTAATCCTGTGGCGTTTACTCCATCACTCAATATTTGTGTTCTATAGTTCATATCAAACAATTACCAAGTTATATAGTAATTGATAAACCCATTACAATAGTTCCTTCAGATGAAGCCTTTGTGGTGAAACGCGTCAAGGACAGTAAATGGAAATTTGGTATGATTGAAAAATGATGTTTGTAAACTCCAGCAAGAAAATATGGACATTCTTTTAATGTTTGTGTAGTCTTATCATTTAGAAAAAGGTTTTGTATCAACTCAAAAAATTGTATGGAATTATTTTCTTTTAAGCAAAGACTACGTTTCTTTTTGAATAAATATTCAAATATTACTGCTTAGCATAAAAAAATCCCATTCCAAACAATCTCTTTCAACGTGTTATAATAGTAATGTTTACTTTCAGTGAGAAATCCCAGGTACTATTTATAGTGAGTAGTTAGTCCTTCACACACTCATGTTTTTCCTTCTACAACAGCATGAATATTATTCAGCGTGAATATTTCATTATAAACTGTTCCAGGGTTATGCAGTAAAACCTCCTGATGTTCCTACACAGATTGAGGCCATCCACAAGGCAGCCTAGGATTTGGTGGATGTCCAAGTAGAATAGCTACAACCATCCTTCTGCAGAAAACCAGGTGTAAGCATGGTGGCTCAGTGGTTAGCACAATGGGTGCAGCGCTAGGTCCCAGGTTTGAATCTTGGCCAGGACACTATCTGCTTGGAGTTTGTAGGTTCTACCCATGTTTGCGTGGGTTTTTTCCCACATCCAAAAAAAAAAGCAATTCGATTATTTGGCTTCTCCAAAAACTTGACCTTAGACTGAGTTAATAATATGACTATGGTAGAGATATTAGATTTAAAGTCCCTTTGAGGGACAGTTAATGACATGACTATGGACTTTGTAAAGCTTTGTGTAATATGTCAGCGCTGTATAAATATTAGTTATTAAAGAGTGGTCAGTGGTCAATGGATACATAGGACAACACTTGCTCCACACTCTCTAATATATATATAATAAATAGTTATATAAAATATATAAATACCTTGTGAACTACAGAGCACAATGTTGTATTCAGAGCAAAAATAGGGTAGTTGATAATAGGACAGAAATAGGGAATGTGAAGTGAATAAACACATCCTGCACAAACTCCTTCCAACATACAACATGGTACTTGTCCTACGGTAGCACCCTGCATTACTGTAGACAGAACAAATCCTAACACACCACGTTCCAGTCCAACGTTTCACTTGAGTTCTATGAAGACTGAAATGTTATTTAAGGGACATAGAGGTCCCCTTTCTTTTTCAAGGTGATACATAGGAAAAAACACTTTAAATTCTGGATACCACAATATTCAGCAATTACTGTTATAGGTGATGGTTACTGTATTTTTTTCCAATTTTGTTACAAAATATATATATATTATTGTTTGTTTTATTCCAGATGTGATGACTGTTTTGTTTTTGTTGGGTTTGTATTGTTTGTTCAAAGTGAAGGACAAATAATGTTTCAGTCTTGTAAGTAATAAGTTTGTTTAGTTTCACAGTATCACATTTGGATTTCAATTTGCAAGATCAGTGGATACAAGCACATTCCTGTGGTTTATGCATTGCTTTTTGTTGTAACAGTTTAATTATATTAAGAGAAATCTATCCACATTGTATGTACTGTATGTAGTCAGACAAGGACTGAACATAAACTCTCCATTTATGCTGCTTGCTTAGCATCTTAGCTAGATTTACAATCTTTTCACATTTAGATAGTGTGTTATCCAGTGGCATAAAACAGTTTTTCTCAAATTTAAAGTTTTTTTGCACAAAATGACCATCGGCTGATGTGGCCACATGTTTGGTAACTGAACTTTGGGAAAGCATACATTTGCAATTAAGTTTCCCTATTATTTTATGAATGATTGACGTCTGATCAACGATTATGCATGATTATTTTGAACGATCGTATAGTGCACGATTCTGTACATGCTGTAACGATACGATCATTCAAATATAATCCACCAATAATCTACACACACTACATACGATCGTTTGAATGATGCAGGTAGTGACGTGTACTAGAGAAAGTGTATCACAGAACAATCCACAATCACTGAATGACCGTAGACACAGATTGCCAACAATTGTCACCCAATCAGATCACCCGTTTCCAGTGACTTTCCTCGTTCGACGGTGTGGTTGGCCAGTCGTTGTTCACTTTTTTTGTTAAAGATTTTTGGGTGATCAGTCGTCAATCGTTCGTTTCCAAGGACAATTATTGCACGTGTGTACGTAGCCTTAGCTGGTACAGTTGTGTATACTATTGTAGACCTGACTATACCAAACTACCATTTAAACAATAAAGTACAGCCCATGAAACATTCAACATTTGAAACATTTCAGTATATTTAAACAGGCAAACAAAAATTCTTTACGGAAAGCACTTCCTACAGACTAAGATAGTATACTGGAATCAAAGCAAATTTCAATATTTTATCCAAAATTTTCAATAGATAATAAATGATAGATAATTGATAGGGTACTGTGGAAAAAATGTAAGAACACACTTGGCCTTAGAAAAAACTTGTTAAGGATGTTTTAGATAACTTTTTAAATGTCATCAAATCTTTGAAATTTTGATCACTTCTCCATGCAGCTTTCTTTAGTTACACAATTTATGTTTATCCTTACAAAAACTGCTAATTAGAAGTCCCTCCATAACATTTCCAGGGATTCAAGTCAGGACTTTGAATACACCATTCCATAAGGTTTCATTTTCTAGTTTTGTGGTATAAAATATTAGGCACATTTTCTAAGTGTTTCTATTCAGATATATCATCTTTTACCTGTAGGAACTATTTAAATAAATAAGCTGTTCAAACATGTTGCACATTGTCAATAGGAGCTGTAATCAAGTTCACTTTCACATGACAGTATGTGTCCAAAAATATGTAAACAGCCCACTGAATTATCTTGTGGTAACAGGTTGCAGCCCATTTTTTTAATTCCAGCACTGGGCCTGATTTAATAAAGTGGATACACTTTCATGAGTAAAGCTGGGTGACCCATCAAACCTGAAAAAAAATTCTAGCTAGCAAATGTTTTGAATCCTGGACCAGATCGATTACAGGTTTGATGGATCACCCAGCTTCACTGATGAAAGTTTATCCTCCCCAGCCTTGGAGAGTTTTAATAAATCAGGCCCATTGTATAACCTTGTGCCATTAATGTACAGCGCTGCGTAATAAGTTGGCGCTATATAAATGCTGTTTATTATTATTATTATTATTATTATTAATAATAATAATAATAATAATAATAATAATGTCTAAAAAAACAGATTTGACAGATTTGTTTGGAGTAGGGAAACTTGGAGAAGCATGTTCAAAGCTTCAATCTCAACCCTATCTTTACTAAACACCAGATTTTTTCATCCAGTATTTTTACTTGATCTCAAAAATACTCTTTCTTGAATGGGCATAAATAGGTATTCTAACATCATGTGATGAAGTTATATTGGTGAAACAATGGCTTATTTTGTTAGTTTTTTAAATATGTTAATAATTCACATTTTCTATGTAAGGGAAAATAGGCTCAAAAAGGAGGTCCCTGGATTAAATGGTCATATAGGGCTCCTTTATGGAGGGGTTTGCCCCAGTTTGAGAATTTACAATATAATGAAGCTTCTGCATGTATATATGTAATATGCAATGTGTTGATAGTATATTAAGAGTTCTGGCTGTCTTAGCTTGGTGATTGCTTGCACTTAGTGAGGTTGATTTACAATTTAGGATAAAGATCTGAAGACCCAGTGATTATAGGGGGTATCAGCCTTGGAGAAATAACTAGGATCCTGCAGGGTAGAATGGCCTGAATCTTACGACCTAGCCCAACCAGAGCTTGGACCCAGTCAACTTGGAAGGAAAGAAGAAGGCCCTTTGATGGTCATTAGGGTCTGGAAGACCATCCAGGTGTGAGTTGGGGGGAGTGAAACCCACAAGGTAAATCTATGAGAAGATAGATGGCTTGCAAGTGCTACAAAATTCAGGAACATCATTCAAAGTGTTATTCCACCCCAACGAAGAGAAAAGAGAGGACAATGATAGTGACTTCCTATCCACAGAGGCAGATAAATACTTACAATACCATGTCAACTAGTTTGGAGGCTGGCGGTGGTGAAGGGCTTCAGGTTTTGACATCATATCCCTCCCTCCTGCCAATTGTGATCCATTCAGTAAAACCCCCAGACACTAAACTATACGTATGGACTGAGCCGGCGCATATTTGTTGCCCCACTAGAAAATAGAATCAGGGAACATAAGCCAGTTCGACAGGGGTGAGTATTACAATTGCATAGTTAGTGAAAAGTTCACCAGATGGTATGGGTGCAAATAAAAATTGAAACAGACTTTCAGCCATATGTCTGGTGCTCTTTTCATTCTACACAACTTAAAGTATTGTGAAAAGCTTTCCCAGAAAAGTTAAGTCCCTATTGTATTATGACCTTATTCCAATCACTGGGACTTCAGTCCTAAATATTTCTGTAGGCAGTCTTAATTCAGCCAGCCTGACATAATTCTGATTTTCTTTGGTGCGATGTTAAGATATCCATATATAAAGTGATTGCAGATATGATTGATATCAGTCACCCCTTATCA
>NC_092858.1:24070030-24072362 GCF_032062135.1 Pyxicephalus adspersus
TGAAAAGTGTGAACCATCTTGTCCTTTCCCTGGTTGTTGCTATATTTCAAGAAGAGAGGTGAATATGTAAAGATTAAAATATATGGTAAATGCTTCAGCTTCTTGAGTATTTGTAAATCTCAGTCCTTAGATTCAAAAACCCCATTTACCATCATATCCAGGTCATGCACACCTTATGACCTCTCCTAAAACTACATAATGGCCAAGTAACACAGACTAAAACAGAATGTGGAGACTAGGTATGAACCACGAAAAAAGAACAATTATTAGATGATGCAGACATAGCCATGTTCGTAAATGCATGAATAGTGTGAACTGAGCACTTGGAGAAAATGGATAAAAGAAGAGCAGCAAAACGAATAGTACAGTGGAGACAAGAGGGTCAGAGAGGCCCTGATTTATTAAAGGGAGTAAAAGCCACCTGATTTATTAAAGCTCTCCAAGGCTGGAGAGAATACACTTTCATCAGTGAAGCTGGGTAATCCAGCAAACCCAGGAATGGATTTCCTAAAAGTCATTAGCTATTTGTTAGCAAATGTTTTCAATCCTGAACCAGATCCGTTTTAGGTTTGCTGGATCACCCAGCTTCACTGATAAAAGTGTATTCTCTCCAGCCTTGGAGGAAGCCCCAGAAAGAGTTGGATGTATGATATGGAACAGTGTTTCTTAACCAGGATTCTGTTGAACCCCAGGGTTCCTCAAGCGGTAGCTAGGGGTTCCTTGAGCAATCGGAAATTTGGGATTCTCTGTTCAGTTTAGACAATATCAATAATCTTTTTGGCTATCTGTAAGAAGGGCATTCTTCCCACTAGCCAGTGTTCTTCCTAATGACCACCACACTAATATACTGTGAGCTGTGGATATAGTAACTATAACAGGGGTTCCTGAAGACCTGAAACTTATTTCAAGGGTTCCCCCAAGTTAAAAAGATTTCAAAATGCTGTACTAGTGGATATTAGAAAGATTAGAATAAGAAATTGGGAACATAAGGAGTCTGATAGAATGTAATAAAAAAGTACTGTGAAACAAGCCAAGGTCAACAGAGTATTGTGGTACTGGAAGAAGAAGAACATGCCCTGGTATAGAACCCACCTTGGAGGAGCAGGACACCTTCAAGGTCCTCACTTGCTTGTCAGTAAGTTCTAAAGCAGTTACTCCGCACTAAAGCAAAGACAGATCATTAGTGTAACCCTCCCCCCATCTAAGTTCAGCTGAGCAGGTTTTTTTTAGCTGTATCTAAAATACATTTAATTAATTAAACTACATAGTGGATTTTTTATATTAGATTTTAGCTTTCAGGGCCCATACAAAGGATTACACAGTGCATCTGTTTGCATCTCCTGAATTTCCAGGACCCCTTAGTGAAGAGGGAGCCAGCTTATGGAAGAATAAAGGCTGCAGAATCAGTGCCGACATATGCTCTGACCTTCATTTGGGTTTTTGTAAACTGGCTTTATTCACTTCTTTTGTCCTTAGTGTTAGGGAGAACTGGGCAAGAAGCGGTAATTCAGACACCCCATTTTACTGCCTATCTCTATAGGCTTTCTGTATTTGTATGCCCACTTATACCCCCAGCTTCCTTTCAATATTCTTAATTGATGATGTACGTAGACCCTCACCTTGTCACACTACTGGTATAGTGGAGAATTTGCATACCGTTCAGACTGGAATGCTTATTCACATTGTTAGCTTGCCTTTCTATATATATAGCTGGCATGAATACAGACAGCTAAACCCCAATTTAATCTTCGGTACGGATCCATCCTTTTCTACACATAAATAATTCTACAGGTGCAGATTGTGCCCTATTTTCGATCTCCCACCGAAGGTTTTACATTCCTGGTATATAAAGGAGACTGTTATAATGATTATAAGGTTACATTTGCTTTTAAAAATACACTCCATTTGCTTCGGGAAATGTTGCACCTCTGTTATCACTCAGAAAGAAGCCATTCATCTAGCCTACAGAGAGCATTAAAAAACATTTATTATATTTAAAGAATTATTGGAAAGAGGCTGCAGATCAAAAACAGCAACTCGGCCCATTGAATGCTGTTAGTTCCCAATGTGTAAATTGGTAAGTAGCATTTAATATTCAGTAATAGTACTTTAGAACTCTTGTGAGTTTACCAAGCGTCCACATTACATACACATATTTTCATAGCTTTTAAGGAATTTAAATTTTGGAAAAACCTGGTAGTCCAGTGTTTTAAAATGAGGTTCACATTTTTTTGGCCCTTTCCACTTGATTTTGACAATAAATGTTTGTTGTAGCAGTGAGATTTTTCCTTTGTTTTATCACATTTGTGTAATACATTGGCGTTATATAAAT
>NC_092858.1:24073031-24090742 GCF_032062135.1 Pyxicephalus adspersus
CTATTGTAAAAATAAATATATGTTGGCACTTTATTAAAAAAAAGATAATAACTGCCAATGCCCATGTAGTATATTGCTGATGCACTTAAAGCCTCAATCGGTGCAATGCTGATCTTCCAAAATGTGTTAGTTAATTCCAGTGCACACTGCATATATAGTCAAATCAAGATCAGGATGATTTGGTGACAGTTCCAACATAGAAAAGATGTTTTAAAGAACTTTTCCCAAAATTCAGCGTATAATCCTTATAATAATGATATATGTGTAATTCCCCTGTCCATTCCCTACATGTGTGGACAGGGTACAGAAGGTGCTTGTACAGTGTTCTCCCCAGAATCTTTTTAAGCTGGGTGGCATAGAGCTGTAGGTGGGTGGCATAGAGCTGTAGGTGGGTGCCCGGCCCTCTTCTGTGACCAACAGCCCACCAGCTGTTTTTGGGTGGTTACTGAAAAGTGTTGGGTAGTACTGCTAAAAGGAGCCGGGGAGAACACTGTTGTAACTTTTTCCCCTAAACTTTGTTTCTGTTACAAGGTGTGTATGTTATCTAATGATTACTATTTTAGATCTATCTAGAGATCAGTTTTAGTAAGTATGGTTTATATTCATTCAGTTCAAAAATGCCCTTTGATGCTTGGAACTAGGGATAGAGTCGCCAGAACCCAAATGGTCACCTGTGGAGTGACAAGCTTTGTTATTCACATAATAAACACAGCTAGAGGTCTGACAGTACAGAGGCTATTGATCACCACGTTGCTTGTCTTTTTTATTCACTGAAGTGCTAAAGACAGAACTAGGCTTAGCAAAGGGATCAATAATAACCAGGGTTCTAGCTGTGTCCATCATACAGTGCACTTATGTACTATATTAAACAAAGTGTATTAATGTAGTGTTAGTGTTCAGACTATGCATGCTAAATTATTTACATGTAAACAAGCAGTAAGTGCACTTTTCTTTTAAAACATTCACCTCTCTAGGTGCAGGCATTATGGAGAAACCTGTCTTTAGTTTCACTACAAAATTACAGAAATATATATTCTCCATTTCTTTCTAATATAGCAAAATCCTGGCAGGCTTACAAATAGATAAAGTGTTTCACACTGGTTTACTGCACAGATCTGGAAAAAATACACAATGCACACCAAGATTCATGTAAGAATATTCATGGTTCTTATAATAAGACAATATTTTCTTGTCCTGGGTTTCAGCTTTGGGTTCTCCCATTTACCCAGTCATTATCAAAAAACCTTTCCACTTAACATTAGAGAGAACTGAGCAGGCTAAATGAGGTCTACAATGGAGGAAAAAAAAAATGGGGAATTTTTTTTATTAATTTGCAAGTGAATAGTTTATCCAACTAGCCATTTACCAAATACCTAATTTCAGCTTTGGTTCATGACATAAATATATACATTTGTTAATGCGTCCATTATATTATCCACTTATGTCAACACAGTAGCAAGAAGGGTTAAGATTACTTTTGATCGTTTGATTCCCCTGTGAACAATTTTGCTGTGTTCATAGAACATTGGTATGTGGACATAGAGCTGACAAGAAGGATATTGTATTCTCTTCTGTTTACAGATAACTCCTCTGGAGAGATCTGTGCTGTCATTTCATCAAGAAATACATTTTCCAATAAACTTCTTATAATATGATGCTGCATGTGTAGAATAGTTTGTAGATAAAATAAATGAAATAAACAAGTAAGGAGTATTAGGAAGGGTTATGTTATTGGTGAGGTATGTGTCCAAAAAAATAATCCACATGAATATGTATAAGTTATAATACTACATGCAATACTACGTAATGTTTTTATTTACAGTAAATAGTATAATATTGATTCAAAATGTTATGTAATTTTTTCAAAGATCTGATACATATAGCAGCCATTCTTTATTACACATTATCTACAATCCAAATACAAGATTGGAACTAAACCCAGAGAATTCAATGAACTATATGAAAATCCAGGAAACTGTAGTGGATATAGTGCAAATCTAGAGATCCCCGGAGCAAAGAATTTCAATGGTTTGAATGTAGGAGCGTCTTATTCACCAAGATAAGAGTGGTGCTAGGTACATTTATATGCAGGCTCATGTGCTGGCCTATTCTTGGCTTTTACGTCCTGTCTTCCTGTCTATGAGCTAATGAAGCCATTAGGAAAACAGGTCATGGTTGTGATCACTTAACTATGAGCCAGATATAGAAAAACAATATTTATTACATCTAGATAATATTTCCTTTTCCATTTCAGACATATACCTTTGAAACAGTTTCAGCACATTAGGTCACATTAATTGAAATTACAATTGCAGTGGCTTCTCTGTCCACGTGGAGACGGAGGCACTAGGGTGGGTTTACATGAGCGTAAGGGCCATCATTATCCTGGATGAACTACTTGCACACAGATAGCAAGAAATGCTTCATGTTAATCCTGTGCAACATTATGGTAGTTTAAATTAAAAGTATGTACATTACTTTACATGTTTATATAATTTAAATGAGTTAGCATTCAATTAATTTGAGGACACGTTCATTGAGATATATGATTTTAGATTGGACTGGATGTTGATAGGGTAAATTTTGCAAAGTGGCATTTTAGCAAATGGATCTTCTCCATAAATCATTGCTCAATATGAAAAGTGCCTACATAGATAATAAAATGTATATGTGAGATGGAGTACCTGTAACCAGCCTCCTGAGGTGAGTGGGTAAATGAGTAAATCAGTCTTGTACTCCAAATAGAAAAGGATATTTTTGGTAACCAAGCTTTGTAGTTGCATGCACTGTGGTTGCATTTCATGTTGTTCTCGGAGCAGCTCAACTCACCCTGCTTCCCTATCCCAGCAGTGATTGAAATTCATCTTTCCAATTTTAATATAGTGCTTCCCAACAGGGGTTCTGTGAGATCCTATGGTACCTTTCGAGCTTACTTGTGGCTAATTGGGGCTAGATGATTCTCCCAGCTACACTGATTAGTAATGTTAAAAATACCAAGGTTTTTATTGTACTGTCATTTCAAGTTATTCATTTACAGAAAATTATTTTGTAGGGGCTTGGTAACAAAATCATCTGCACTGGGTGTAAAATATACTTCGTATGCCACATTCTTTTATTTAAAACATTCTTCAAGTTATTGAACATGCTAATATACCATGGGGCTGTAGGTAAAATACTATAAGCAGAGTACCCTGGAACCTAAAACTTATTTCAAGGGTTCCTCAGAGGTAAACAGGTGAAACGCTGCTCTAATAAAAAACACCGAATGCAATGCTCTGGGAAGGGGGAGATACATCTGAATAAAGCTCTTATTAAAAATTCTTAACTTTTTTTTTTTCAATTCACTCACCTCAGATGGCATCCTTTTTCCTATTATGTCAATAATGTTACTTTTTGTAGCATAAAACCAGACATACCATCTGGAACAAACAATAACGTAGAGGCTCTAAAAAAGCGTTATATAAAAGTCAAGTATCTTAACACTTTGTATATGATTATATTATATATTCGCCTGTACAAGCTAAATTTCAAATGCCCCCTCCCCCCCCCTACGCCCCTGCCCCTACTTATCTTTGCCACTTTTTTTATAACTCATAACAGTTATGCACCAAACCCGTAAATTGTCCATATGGTATTTTTTGTAACTAAATCTTATACATACTGATGCCCCTTAGGCAACACTGTGCAGAGTCTTGGCTCTGAATATGTGTTCAGAATTCCGTGTCTTCCAGACCAGAGAATCTTAGTTATATATTGACCATTTCCAACGTACAAACAGTGAAAGTGGAATATAGCAGCTTACAGACTAGACAATGATTGGTTAAAGGTAGAACAATATGCTATACATACAGGAATTAATAAAATACAAGAAATTTGTTCCTAAAGTGAATCTGGGATTTTTATGGACATTCATATATATTGGAATGTTAATACTTTATTTATATCTATTAAAACCAGCACAACAAAAATATATACAACATAATATTATACAGTAGAACTCCAGTTATCTGGAACTCAGATAACCGGCACCCGACCGGCAACCAGCTCTGTTTTCTTGATTTCTCCTGCAGCCCTAGCAGAGCTGTGCATGTGTTCTGCATCCAAGAACACCACAGCTTTACTAGGGCTGTGGGAGCAATCAGGAGAGCAGAGCTGTCAGGATAGCACTCTGCTGATTGCTCCACTCCGTGATTGGCTGATTGGCTGAGAAAAGAGAAACGCTTGAGCCATCATCAGGTTTTTCCTTTTCTGAGCCATTCAGCACTAGAGGTGGATAGGGACAAGTCTCCCCATTCAAGTCTAGTGCTAAATGGCTGAGAAACCTCAGTTTCAGAGCAACCTCAGTTAACCCGAAACTACACTTATCCAGATTCGGTAATTCCCCGTGGGTGCCAAACAACCAATGTTCTAATATATATATATATAATGTGGGAAACAAACAAAGCAAATCAGTCACACTAATATACTAATGCTATCTAGCATTTACCATGATCTCTTCCCCTCCTGTAGGCATTCATTCTTGGCTTGTACAGAAACCCATATTAATGGTCCAATAGTGGGGATCTGGAGGGAGCAGGCAAGCCTTGACACTCCACTGTAGTATCAGAACATGTTCCATGCAGAACAACCCAGCATTTGTGTTGTCTGCAGTAATAAAAAGGACAATACCTCTGTGTGCAATGACCACTTCGCACTTTTTCTGGAATTTCTTGTAGCCTGAATAGAGGACACACACATTTGCTGAGAATGTATTTTTTCTCAGTTTTGCATGTGGCCCACTTTCTTCTGTTCTGTTCACAGATGTAAGTGCCACGTTAAAATCCATTCTGATCCTGCTGGGTTGAACACCATACTACTAACTGTGCTTTAATCAATCCCTATATGTGTACTCAGATCTTGTGGAACTGTGTTGTGTAGTTGTGTCTGTTGTTGTAGTCATACAAGATCTTCTTCTAATGCCGGTGCATTGCAAACCCTCATGTCTGTATATCACTTGACACTGCACTAATTAGGATGCAATCAGAACTGGCAATTATACCTGTAATTAGATTTATAAGAGACAGCATTTATTTGCAAAAATAATTTGATGTAATATTTCATTTTGAAGCAAACCTGTACTGAAATAGGGAGTAATGCCATATGTATACAAAATTCTACTTTTTGTGGGTAGATTTAATTAATAATTCCGCTCAATTAAGCCAGATTTTTTGTGGTGTCCCAAGTGTATCTGCAGATCGGATATAGATTAAAAAATGATTGCATTTGATGACCACTCAGGTAAAGAAAATGATAAATTAACCAGCTCATAAAAGTGGTCAATGTGCAGCTTTAACAGATGTGCATAGCTTGTAAAGACAATGTCCATTCATTGCAAATAGTCAAAGAGGAATGGGCTATTGTGCCGCAGCAGATGGCCCACATGTCACATGAAGCTCGTGAGCATTGATGGGAGATTCCCATCCCAGTTCCAGCCTATAGTGATGGTCAGCGTTATTTAAAATGGTAAATATATGTGCTCTTCAGATGTGCAGATGTCCCCAGAACATCCACCTACCTATCAAAGCTTCTTCAAATCAACAGCCTACAAAATGTTTAAGCAACCAACCATTAAATGCAGGTTTTGCTATCTGTATTATTTGCTTCTTCATATATTCTTCCTGCACGGGGCAGTACCTACATTTTTATCATTTGCTCATCTAAAACTGATATGGAAGACAATTTAATTCAGTAATACATAATGTCAGAATGGGAAAGGGAAAAGCAGCAGAGTCAATTGTTCTGCCTTTGTTGTGTGCAAACAAAGAACGTGTTAATGGAAGAAGAGAGCAAATCTAAATAATAGCCAAGTGCCGGGTGGTGCACCTAGTTAAAAAGAGTTGGGGAGAACACTATATATATATATATATATATATATGCTACCATAATATTTGTATTTATTGTGTATATATATATATATATATTTGTTTTGTTTATATGTATATACACATAGTATAGTACATATGTGTATGTAGGTTTTTGCAGTGTAACTTCTTATTACAGTTCATACTTCTATTTCTAGAGATTTTCTTCTTTTGTGATCCATAGTACATATGGATGTTTCAGCAAGGAGCTAAGCAACAAATGTAGTATATATTTGGCCTAGCACTGTGATGTGGGTGTTGTATCTGGGGTATACAGTATGTACCAAGCAATAAATAGATGGTCTCTGATAGTGGATGCAATTTTTTATAAATCACCTTTCAGCTTTAACAAACACTATGGAGTCTATAAAACAAGGAATCTGACACGACCTGAAATATTCCTTGGTGGAGAATCAATGCCATTCAAAGACATGAACCTGGAAGATTCTCCACCAGGGAATGTTTTAGGAAATGTTCATTGCTTTATGAATAGACCCTTATAAACCAATACTGTATATCTAACAGCATTGTGTTTGGCAGTGAGTGAATGGAGTCTGATACCATTTATGTATTTTTTTTATTCCTTGTGGCCATCATATATTAAGCAGTGTTCCTTGGTGCATTTAAGCCACAATCACAACATTCAAAGGATGGTAAGGTGAGATTTGATTTTGTGGAAGTGAAATCCCCGGCCGCCAGAGATAGACGGAGACTTGGAAGATATGACAAGTCTCTGAGGATTATAAATAGATCTGAAATGTCAAAACAAAATCAGATGAGAACTGTAGCTATAAGTCAGTGTTACTGAGTAAAGTGTTCTGCTGTAGGATGTTCAGTTTTGGGATACTGAAGGGGGGATCAGTGCAATTTACAGAATTGGTTTTAGTGGAAATTATTTAACAAATGAAGCAGTTTAAACCAACACTTTGTAATTCATAGCAACCAATAGAAGATTTCATTTTCTTAAATCTGCCTGACAGCCGTGACACATTGCATTTCCATGGGTTATATTACCATTTTATTGGGTGGCTCCCTGAGGGTTTACCTTGTAAACATAGGTAAAGATTCTATGACATTGTTTAATGAATTTATTTATATAAAACCTTGCATTCCATAGGTCACTGAAATGTAATTAGGTCCTGCAGTCCATCTTACATTTTAATGTCCCTACCTAATTCCTGCATATATCCACAAACAATTTTTTTATCTGGTATATGGGTGGAATTAAAGCAATGGGAAGCCAAATGGCATACAGCATCCCAGCAGACACTATCTTGTCATTACTAGCTTGCATAACATTGCTTGTAACATGGAAGTCCAATTTGCAATGCAGTTTCGATGGGATTATGGTTGTTCCTATTCTGTGTTACCAGGAGCAGCAGGCAAGACATATGCTAGAACAATGTAAATCTTCAGACAGGGGGTCGGCTCAAATGGCAGACAAAAACATAATAAAAGCATAGGCACAGAGAAACAAAATCTAGATTACAGGCAGGTAATAAGAGCAAATTACAGAGCATTGATGAACATAAGTAACAGATAACAGGCAATATTTCAAGAGTTCCTGTGCTTTGCCTTCATGGTCCCACTTACCTTTCTGACCCGATAGAAAAATACTCCCCCCGCCGCTCTCTCCGCTCCCCCAATGACCTACTAATGACTTCCTCACTCATCACACACACAGATACAAGACTTTTCTAGAGCTGTCCCAACTCTATGGAATGGTCTTCCTCGTCCTATTCGGCTTGCCCCTACTTTCTGCTCATTTAAAAGAGCACTCAAAACCCATTTTTAAACTTGCCTACCCATCTTCTTTTGTCTTTTGAAACCATCACTACTTCCCACCACTACATATTCCCCCTCCTATTGTATGTAAATTCTCCCACCTACTAGATTGTAAGCTCTTCTGGGCAGGTTCCTCTCCTTCATCGCTGTCTGTATCTGTCTGTCATTTGCAACCCCTACTTCATGTACACCGCTGCGTAATATGTTGGCGCTATATAAATCCTGTTTATTATGAATAATAAAAGAGTCAGAAGGAACATAATCATCCAGGATATGAAAAAGACAAAGCTGTTCCAGGTCTTGCTTTAAAGTCCGCTAATAAGAACAGGTGTGCACAGCAAAGAACCGAGCTGCAGTGCTGAGTAACAATCAGGAGAAGATGGAATTTCTA
Organism: Pyxicephalus adspersus; assembly: GCF_032062135.1. NCBI lineage: Eukaryota > Metazoa > Chordata > Amphibia > Anura > Pyxicephalidae > Pyxicephalus > Pyxicephalus adspersus. The sequence goes on from NC_092858.1 coordinate 24,081,108, forward strand.
TCAAATTCTTTCTGGTTAGACATAATTAACCTTTGTGTGATACACTCTTCATCTTGCTATAGTCCAGGCAAGTGGCTTAATACTATAGTAAGTAACATACATATTTGGAAGATGCCTTGTGATTCTGTTCAGCCAGTCTTTTTATACAAATTTCATATCAAACAACATAGCCAAATTGGAACTCTTTGGAAATAGCAGCCCAGCTTGATCCAGGACAAAGCCTATCTGGTTAGCCTCCATGTATACGGCTGAGGTCAAACTTATGCCTAACCCTTCAATATGTAGGTTTCCTGTGTTAGACTGACAGCTGAATATAAAACATGCAAGCTCTTTGGGGCAGGGTCCTCTCCTCCTGTGTCACTGTCTGTATTCCTCTGTCATTTGCAACCCCTATTTATTGTACAGCGCTGCTAAAAATTTTGGCGCTATATAAACCTGTTTAATAATAATATTAATAATTGGTATATTTTATCTGCCTAGGGCTTTGGGTTTAACATCAAGTGCTGCATATATGTGCTCATATCATATAAGCATTTATGCCAGTTCATACTATACATCAAATTCTGTCCTACAAAACCAAAGCTGTGTGAAATTTGGTATACTGATAAACACATTTATATTCTCCTGAGTCCTCTATTAGGATCTGCCTGTTGTTGGTCCATCTTCCTTTTCTCTGCTTCTTCTAGTATCACTTCTTCTTCATGAATTATTCCTGCAGTCAGCTCTTACCCTGTGAATTATACATCCATTCTAAAGGAGAAATGGTGTGGGGGTGCTGACAAGGGAACACTTAAAGGTAGTAAAATAATCTAGTTCTTAAAGATCCGAGGAAAGTAACGTGTGTAGGCTCTGTTCATTCAAATTATTTGTAGATCTTCTAAAAAAAAAAATAAAAAAGAATGATTTGTAGATGGTCAGAGCACTGTGTATGCGTAACGATTGCTATTTAAAAAATGAAATAAGTATTTTTCACCTTTTTTCCTCCTTTGCTACATCTCATTGCCACTGATCTTTGCAGCCACTTATTGTGCACATCTGTGCATTCTAGCAATGACTGCATGGCATTTCTGATGAAGATAAAAGACGACCATACTTCTGTAATTCATTCTGAAATAGTCACTTGCAGTTCCTATTAAGTCCTAAGTCTGTGTGATAGAGTAACAGGAGCACATTTGGGAGACAAGAACAGATAATACCAAGATGACCAGGGCTTTTTTTAATGAAGGCTGCAGATATAAAAAGAAATGTAATTTATTTTAAATAAAATTGTAAAGTAAAGCTGTAGCCACCTATTAAAAATATACATATGTGCTCCAAAGCAGTAGGTCCCACGCCATCCCAGCTTCCTTTTTTATTCCATTGTGGACTAGATAATGGGCATGGCAATCTTCTTTCTTCTTTATATGTCACGCCAATTCACATTCAGTAAGATCAGGTGATATGTCTTCCTAAAAAAAAAAAAAAAATATAGTGCCAATCTCACTTTGCATGCCTAAGATTTTTTTTTTTACACTCCAGGAAAGCCCTTTATCTCAGGCATTGACCCCCCCCCGCTAATTCTACAAATATCTAATGGTCTTGTCAAATGTCCAAATGTCCATAAAGCACTCCCAACTCTTGCCTATGCCTATCTACCATAGATGCCCCAAAATAGTCATGACATTTATTATCATTAGTGAACCCAATCTGTACATCCCACTGTACATGCCACATCCCAAATGAACATAGAAAATACAATTTGTGGTAGACCACCAATTTAAAGCCAACAATACCAAAAACCTTTACTGGTATCATATAATAAAACTTACTTTATTAGATAACATAAAAATTTCTTAAATATAAAAAACATGATTAAAATTATTCATTGCAAACTAGATACTCCTATTGGGGTTTCCCTTATGGAGGTAATCCCAATTCTCTTTCTATGAATTTTGTGGATAATCTTATATAAATTAATATCTGCAAAATGCATAGAAAGAGAATTGGGCTTACCCCCATAGGGGAAATAAGTTTTTCTATTTTAATATTACCTTGATGTGTTGGTATTGCTTTCCATGTTGGAGCGTTCTGTAATGAGAGGCAACAATGAAGTTATGCTTTGCATTTTTTAATAACTTCATGTCACACTAAACAATACTTATCAGCCCTTTCACAGCACCATATATTTTTCTCTGAATTACTTATTTTTTTTTTTTTACTCTTGGCAGAAAAACAGAATTTATTTAGGAGATGTGTACAGCAGTTTCATTGTATTAGCAATACAATGAGAGTCGGATTCATTAATGATTCAGTGACAAATACATGTGAAGGCAGTGTTAGTCATAGTGTTTCTGGAAATAGTAACACTGGAAATGAGAAGGAAAGGTTGTTCATTGCAGCCCACGATAAGTCTTTTGTGTGAAACATTATGTGACAATCATTACTATTTATAAGCTGAAAGGAATTTCTATTTTTCTGCTGAAAAACCTGTTTTTTTTAATTCACAGAATCTCTGCAATGTCCCTGGGGAGAGACATGGAACTCGAACATTTTGATGAGCGTGACAAAGCGCAAAGGTACAGCAAAGGGTCCAGAGCAAATGGCTTGCCAAGCCCAACCCATAGCGCCCATTGTAGTTTTTACCGGACCCGTACTTTGCAAGCCCTGAGCTCAGAGAAGAAGGCCAAGAAAGTCCGATTCTACCGCAATGGTGACCGATATTTCAAAGGGATTGTCTACGCCATTTCTCCGGATCGCTTCCGGTCTTTTGAGGCTCTCCTAGCTGATCTGACCAGAACTCTTTCTGATAATGTGAATTTACCACAAGGAGTGAGAACAATCTATACTGTAGATGGAAACAGAAAGATCATCTCCATGGATCAGCTTGTTGAAGGTCAGTTTAGCCTTTTTATGCCCACAGGGGTATTTAACAGTTGGTGTCAATAAACTTACCCTATTTGCTCCCTTTTGTACCAATAAAAGAGTTTTATCTAACAAGTGATCAATAAAAAAAAATCCCGTCAGTAATCTTGTAAGCTGATAACTTTTTGTGTTCTCTGCCCTCTCTATTAACTGTGGGACAGGAACTGTGGAGGGATTTGAAGGCAAAGCACAGGAGCTTGAATTTGATTCTAAGGTGAAATGGAAGCCAAGGAAGGGAACAACAAAGAGATGCAGCAGAAGAGGAGCGGTGGGAAGGTTGGATGAGTCTGGCTGCAGCATTCATAATAGATTTTAGCGGAGAGAGTCGGGTTAGTGGAATACCAGAGATGAGGAGGTTACAGTAGTCCAGACGAGAGATGATAAGAGCGTGTACAAGGAGTTTGGTGATTTTGGAGATGTTGTGTAGATGAAAATGACAGGAGCCGGAAATGTTCTGAATATGGCGGGTAAATGAGAGGGCAGAATCAAAGGTGACACCAAGACAACGTGCCTGAGGGAGGGCCGAATAACAGTGTTATTAAAAGGAATATGTCAGGAGGGGGATTTGGAATTTGAGGGGGGAATGATGATGAGTTCTGTTTTATCCTGGTTGAGTTTCAGGAATCGGTCAGACATCCATGACGAGATGGCTGACAGGCAGCATGAGACCTTATCCAGGACTGAAAGAGACAAGTCAGGGGTGGACAGATAGATTTGAGTGTCATCAGCATACAGATAGTACTGTAAGCCAAAGGAGGATATGAGACTGCCGAGAGAGGAGGTGTACAGAGAGAAGAGGACTGGTCCAAGGAAACTTGAAAGGAGCAGTCAGACAGATAGGAAGCAAACCAAGAGAGAGCAGTGTCACTAATACCAATGGAGCGCATGATTTGTATTAGAAGGGGGTGATCAACAGTGTCAAAAGCAGAGGAAAGATCAAGGAGAAGGAGGAGAGAAAAGTTGCCTTGAGACTTAGCTCTGATGAGGTCATTGGCCACTTTAGTAAGTTTTACTGCAGAAACAAAAGTGTTGTCATCCTGTTACAGGAAATAGAATAAATTAACTGACACACTGACAGGATCTACAAGTAATTAAACTACGGTACAGGAAGGTCCAAGAAACACAAAAACGGCTGTGTTAATGTTTCTAACAACCTGCTTTATATGTGTCATTTTTATTATTTGCTCATAGCCAAATTTTAAGTAAATCTTTCCTAAAGCCTAAACCAGCCCTGCACATTTTTGTTTTTTCCTACTTTAAAGGAAAATTGTTTAGCCAAAATATAGAGGCTGACTTTTTCTTCTAAAATGCCTGTCTGCTAGTTTTATAATTTGCATATATTTATAATTTGCATAGTTTTATAATTTGCATACTTGTTTGGGGTAAGTGATGTAAAACATTTTGAAGCCGTTAGACCAGGCATGTCCAAAGTCCGGCCAATTGTGGCCCATGTTCAGATTTCCACCAGCCCACAGCTTCTGTCATAAAATCAATAATATTTGGCCCGCCAGCACAGTTGACCACAGTGTAAAATACACGCATACAAAAAAGCTATTTTATATTTCATTAGAGTTAATCAACTACCTTGCAATTATCGGCCCGCTATTGGGTGGGCATAATTGGCAGGACAGGAGTCCCGATGTGTGCACAGGGAATCCCCTACATCATTATAGTGGGCATGTGCTGTGCAGAACGCGCACGGACCATGCCCACTCTGATTCCAAGAACGTGCTGTGCACGGAGCCCGCACTGACACTTACCTTGTGCACAGGGAATCCCTCACGTCACCCTGGTGGATGTGTGCTGTGTGAACCCACGCAGATCACGCCCACACTAACTCTGAGTACGTGCTGAATGGTCGGCCCCCACACATTTTCACCTCACCAAATCTGGGCCTCTTTGCAAAAAGTTTGGACACTCCACTTTTCCTGTACTGGCTATTTGTTTTTTTTGGATACATTGCACAGTATATGCACCATGTTGTGTAGAGCCTGGCTTTTGACATGGCACCACCAGGGACAATGTAACTCCTGCGCACGCACAGCCACATCATCGGTGGCTGTCCGATGGCCGAAGAGAATCACCATGGACCACGGTGGATTTGGAGGTGAAGGTGGTAGCTTCAGAAGAGCGGTGACAGAAGATCAGTGATCTTCATCCTGGTTCATGTCATTGCAGCCTGCAAAAAAGTTAGAAGCATTTGTGCCAGCTTTCACCCCTACAATTGCCTGCTGCCGACAATGTGCAGCAAAGCAGAAGTGATCCGTGTTTCATTTCCATTCATTTGCTAAATTAGACCAGTGAAATGTGGCTTGCAGTGCTTAGTTTTGTTTAAATAGCTGGAAAATATTTGAGTTTTCCTCCATGGCTATTACATTTATATAAAATGTTAGGAATGAATAAATGATATTTTTAAAGTACATTAAAAGCCAAAACTTTTATTTTTATGAAGTAGGGAAGGGTTGTTCTTCTACTATCTGTGTCACATTTGGTAAATGCCACCTGTCCTGTAGGAACAACAGAAGGTGGGAGAAAATCTTATTATGTACAGAATATCCCCTCTTAGATAGTTGTTCTTAGATAGTAAATTAATATCTCCTTGTAACTGCAATAAACTGAGATCTCAAACAATATTATCACCTTTCAAATCCTATTATGTGGACTACAAAACATAGAGCCTCTTGATAATAGAGAAGAATATAGAGGATATTGTTTGTAGACCTGACCTTGGCTGTCAATGCTGGTCTACCATGGAAGCAACACAGTGACTTTTGCGTTGTCACCCTAGTCAGAAAGTATGTTACTGGCAGGATCCCCTGGTGAAAATAAAAGCACAAAAAGCCTGATAAAAGAAAACTAATACAACCGTCATATCTGGAGGAATTGTAAGCTGCAATATGGTACATTCCACAAATAGGATAATATCTACCCCTCTATACTGGTGAAGATTGTCAGGGATCCGAACTCCAAAATGTAACAGTTGTCACTTTAGCAGGAGGTTGGAAGAAAGCTGCCAAAGGGTTAACCTGTTCTGGCGACAACTGTTTAGGAGGGGAAAATTCCTAACTATGGAATTATTTTCTTTGGATTACTATTGCATCTCCAGGACAGGAAATGATAGAAAATATTTGCAAAGAGTTTCAGAGAGCAAAATTAAACTGTCCATTTCACCCTTCCCCAATCTATACCAAACTGAAAAGGACGTTTTGGCTGTTCACACACTCAAAGCTGGGTGGATAATTCTACCCATGGAACCTACATCAATTCTGTGAACCCACATTAGTGTGCCAAGTTCTGAAATTTTGTTATCCGCTTCAGCAGTAGAGGTTAGGACTCACCACCCACCTGGGAGGTAAGTACTATATTACGTACCTCTATATAGCTCTTCTTTTGTTGAGGGCGTTTGTATTCTTTTTAATTGCATTCTTTTAAATCAATTCTTACATGTTGTTGGCTCATTAAAATAGTTCAAATGTTCTTGGGTCAATAATTTTAATATGTTCTATATCAGCCATTATAACCAGGATTCACTGGAAACCTAGGGTTCCTCTAGAAGTGGCCGACTGTGCCCTCAATTTATGGTGCCTGCAAAGTTCCAGGTATAACACAACTTAGCAGAACCACAAGCATAACAATAATTTTTGCTGCCCTTTGTAAGGTGCACAATGGCCATAATGGTAGGGGGCCTTTTCCCAATTACCCTAATTTAATGATTTTAGCAAAAGTTTCCCAAGACCTAAATATAATAATAATATAATAATCTTAAAAGTTCCTCTGGAATAAACAGTTTGGGAAAGGCTAGTCTATATGTTTTTAGATCTAACATAATATTGTGGTCTAATAAGTAAGTAGGACACTTTGCTAAACTGGATCCATTTATTCCTCAATGATCTGTCATTCAGGATGTAAATTTCTTATAGCCGTGTCCACTTTATTGGTTTACTTTATTGGTAATCGGAGTCACTTATACACCAGAGGGTATTGATAATTCATTAGGCAAAGTTTACAGTTACACTGGGTTCCTTCAGATTTTGGACTCGGTGTACTGACCTACTTTACAGCAGTGAGTTTGATTACAGAGAAGGAGGCCCGATATAGGATGGAGATAATAATGAAATCAGTAATCTGAAATGTATACGTGGAATCAGGTGGTCTCTTTGGCATCCTATAATATATTCGGACTCCAAACATATTTCTTGGTTCTGTTGGATGCCAGTAATATTAATAAAATTATTATAGTACTAAGTGTTACACTACACTTTCAGATGTACCTACTACTTCAGTTACATTGTTCTGTTATAAGAAATGTATTTAAAACAAGATCCCAGTAAAAAGTAATCTCGACTCAGATTCAGGGGTATGGCAGGAATTCTTGTGTTCTGCAGATGATTATATTTCATATAGTATTACATCAATACAGAGCTGGTTGTACAGCCTGATTATTGTGTGTTCAATAAACCATGCAATATAACAATGACCTTTTTCCCAGCATCTAAATGCAGAGTTAAAATACTTATGATTTAAATTCCCATTTATTCCAATGGACTGGTTTAGACGAGAGCCTTTTTTTCGAGCTGTAATGTGTATGAAAATACATTTCAAAACGCAGCATTTGCAAAGTGTTAAAATGCCCACAAATGCTTGAAATCCCCTTTAAATGCTCCAAATCCCTCATTGAACTGAATGTGGGTTTTTAACTGTTTTTATAAGTTTGTGTGAGTTTCTGGGGGTATATATGGGCATGTTGTGGGCATTTATGGGAGTTTTTTACTATTTTATATGTTCTCGGTCACATACCTTAGTTTTAAACACTTAAAAACTGATACAAAAGCTGCATGGGCAATATTAGCAACTAAAAGGAACATCAGTTTAGACTTAGCTTTATGAAGCAATTTATATACTATACTATGTAACGTATGAAGAGCTTTATAATAAACCTGAGTATCACGGCACTCATAACCCCAAATATATGAGCCACAATACTAGGTTTTTCATTGTGGGTGACATGTTGGAAAGGCCTCTCAATAATTACAAATAATAATTTATATTTCAGCTGGGGATCTCCTTTAGAAAGCCGGCTTCATGCCTCAGATGAATTAATAGGCTAAGCACATCTGTTGGAAGGACTTTAGGGGCAGCAGTAAACATGGCTGTTAACATACTCCGCAGTAAATCTGTCTAAAACTGGCCATAAATTTCATTTTACAAGCAAACAGCTTTGTTCTGTGTAATACACGGTGATTATAAGGCAAGTGAGTCGGGGATTTACTTGCTGGGGAGATAAAGTGCACCTGTCATGGGTGAATTATGTAGGCTGCCATTGCTGAACTGTTCTATTCCATGACATAGGGAGAAGGAATAGGTTTGTGACGTAATATTGAAATGAGACATTGCCATCAGCCAGCATTTTCAGCAATAGCAGCTTACATGTACTTTCATTTTATTCTGCTGCTTCTCTTTTCACAGTTCATGCACAAGGTTGAGGGGGTACGGGAGTAAACCTGTATATATTAAACTGCAGCAGAAAAAAAACAGATTTCAAGGCTTTAAAAAACTTAGGTCTCAAGACTGAATGGTCAGAAATATAAACTGGTAGGCAGGTATACCATCAGGGATAACCTTGTATTATTATCACACAGTATTTATATAGCGCCATCATATTACGCAGCGCTGTACAAAGCCCATAGTCATGTCACTAGCTGACCCTCTAAAGGGTTCATAATCCAATGTCTCTACCATAGTCATATGTCTTTAATACAATCTAAGGTCAATTTTGGGGGAAGCCAATTAATTTAAGTGCATGTTTTTGGAATATGGGAGGAAACCCCACACAAACACAGGGAGAACCTGCAAACTCCATGCAGATATTGTCTGAGATTCGAAACCTGGGACCTAGCGTTGCAAAGGCCAGAGTGCCACCGTGCTGCCTTGTATCTGCATATTTAGCTGCTTGCCTGAAGTTCAGAGGTAAAATGGACTCAACAAAAAATAGTAATCTGCCCAATACATTTTTTTTGTAATTGTGCTATATTAATGTATCAAATTTTGCTGCTTGTTTTGATTGCATTCGCTGACATTCACTATAATTTCTGTAGCTTACCATTATATAACCTTTGTGACAATGTAGAATTCTAGAATTACTGCTATCCTTGGCATATAGCAAGCTGGGGAGGGTGTGAGGAGGGTGCTTGGAATAGTTGTTATCATTTATTTATTCAAATAGAAAAAAGACCAACAACTAGCTCTTACACTTGGGTATTATCCATATCCTAGATGGATATATTGCAGAACAATTAGATAACTCATATAAATGACATTCACTGTGCTTTCAGTTGTTTCCACAGTGCACAGACTAGAACAAACATTTTTAAGGCTCATTACTGGAAGAAGAATGGTCCCACAACGATTGTCTGTTAAAGAAAAAAAATCATATTTCATTAAAAAATAATGCAGGCAAACGATGATATGTAAATGTAATTTCTTGCACTGCACAGACACTTTTCAGTGTGAAACATTTGTTCAGTGAGATCCAACCCTAGAAATGCAAAAAGAGAAATAAATGCTGACACTCTCACTTTTGGTGGGGGATTGGGACTTGGAGTGTCTCAGCAGATAGATTTATGTAATTGGTAAACTTAAAGTAGATGTAAAGTCAAAAAGTCAATGTCTTTCGGTCCATTGGTCGCCAACCTTTCCGACCTCACGGACCACTAAATTTACTGATCTCGGACTGC
>NC_092858.1:24091545-24133372 GCF_032062135.1 Pyxicephalus adspersus
TAAATTGACATTTCTTGTCTTTCAGGTGAAAGTTATGTGTGTGGATCCATTGAGCCTTTCAAAAAACTGGATTACACAAAGAATGTAAATCCCAACTGGTCAGTGAATGTGAAGACCACATCCAGCCCCCGCGGAATGCAGCCTCTGGCATCTGCTAAGGCCGGCATTTCTGAGGGGAGAGAAGGCAAAGATTTTATCAGACCCAAACTTGTCACCATTATCAGGAGTGGGGTAAAACCACGAAAGGCTGTCCGCATTCTTCTGAACAAGAAAACAGCCCATTCTTTTGATCAAGTTCTCACTGATATAACCGACGCCATAAAGTTGGATTCTGGAGTGGTAAAACGTCTGTATACACTGGACGGGAAACAGGTAAGCCATAGAAACTTTGTATACAGATGAAATTTATGGAAATTCCATTTCTGGTGCTTCTGAGCCATTTAATTCAGTTACATGGAATGGTCCAAACCTCTTACAGTTGTAATTGTTTTACCATCACCAGTTACCAACACTTTTCTGAGTTATTCCAATGTTTTATTATTTCAATTGAAGAAAACTTGTAGCTTTTCTGAATCTAGTCAATTCATATGCCTTTTTCTAGAGAAAGAACATTTGAATGTACTTGGGAACCAATAATATTTTTATTAATTTTATTATTAATAATATTATTAATAATAAACAGGAGTTATATAGCGCCAACGCATTATGCAGCACTGTACATTAAATAGGGTTGCAAAAAACAGACAGATACAGACAGTGACTTAGGAGGAGGAGAGGATCCTTCCCAGAAGAGCTTACAATCTAGGAACTATAATTTATTATCAGTCTGCAGCTTAAAATGGACATTTCAGTAATTTTAGTTTGCAGAGTCTGCCTAACTAGATATCTGACATTTTGCAATATACAACAGTATACTTTGTAAAAGCTGTTATGTATTTTTAGAAAAGCATACATTTTTTACAGTCCATTGTCTGGGTTTGATTAAAGTAATAAATCTGCTGGAGGCAGAACAAATAATTTTCTCTGTCCTCTTTTTTGCATTGATTAGATTGGACCTTTATTAAAGCTCTCCAAGGCTGGAGAGGATACACTTTCATCCATGAAGCTGGGTGATCCAGCAATCCTGAAATGGTTCTGGTCCAGGATTGAAAACATTTGCTAACAAATAGCAAATGATTTATAGTAAATCCATTTCAGGTTTGCTGGATCACCCAGCTTCATGGATGAAAGTGTATCCTCTCCAGTCTGTGAGAGCTTTGTAGCAAGTCAAGGCAAGATTGCAGAAGGCCCTGATCTACGTCATGCTTGTAGACAAGGCAATAAATGCACAGACACTAGTAATAAAATAATTTTGTCATTATTGTTGTCATTATTGAGGCTGCATCTCTGTCCAAGACATAGTTACAAATCCTGAATAATGTTTGTACGAGAATGGAAAAACACAAACAGCCTTTGCAGGGGCAGTGCTGTGATTTATATTGCAAATATTAAAAATTATTTTTATTAATATTATTACTAAACAGGATTTATATAGCGCCAACATATTACACAGCGCTGTACATTAAATAGGGGTTGCAAATGACAGACGAATACAGACAGTGATACAGGAGGAGAGGACCGTGTCTCGAAGAGCTTACAATCTAGTAGGTGGGGGAATTAGCACACAATAGGACCTTGTAAGTCTTATGCCTACATTAAATTTAAGGTGAAATAAAATATATCTGATGTTAGGTCCACTACATTGGAATAAAATGTTTTGCTGCATATTTTAACCGAAAAATGTCATTCTGCTCAACACCAGCAGGCCCGGCAAAGGGACACTGAGGGCTTTGAAAGAAACAAAGATGATTGTTCCATCATAGAATTAGTCACTTGTCTTCCTTTTCCGTTAGAGTGAGATTAGCAGATTATTAAGAATATTAAAGAGGATCAAAGCATAAACAACCTAATGTTTTCTCATAATTGGATTACATTGTCTTCATCTATGACCGAGATCTCATCAAAAAAAAGTGTCACACAATTCACAGAGGGCAATCCATTCAATCTTATCTAATTCTACTCGATTGTGCTTGCAATGGCGGACATCGGGAGGTGCAAAGTGTGCCGCTGCACACTTTAGCTACAAGGGGTCCCCAAGGGACTCTAAGTTTGTACTGCACAGAGACCCACTGTTGGCTATGGCAGTAGCGATTAGCAATTGGCCACTAGGTCTGAGCACTTTATTATTTAAGCAACCACTGGGTATTTTGTGTCTGATGTGATGCAGAGAGGGGCAATAGGAGAATGGTAAGTGTATGTAGGTCAGGGGAAAAGTTCCCAGACATAGAACAATTATCTGACAATGTAGATCATTTTCTAGTTATAGTTAAGGTGTATTCGAATTGCATGCATTTCCTACACTGTTTCTATTTTTTCTAAATAATGCAGGCTGAGGGCAGTAGAGATAATGGCCCTGATTTATAAAAGCTCTCCAAGGCTAGAGGGAACACACTTTCATCAGTAAAGCTGGGTGATCCAGCAAACCTGGAATGGATCTGGTCCAGGTTTCAAAATATTTGCTAACAAACCCAGGTTTGCTGGATCACCCAGCTTTGCTGATGAAAGTGTATTCTCTTTAGCCTTGGAGAGCTTTTATAAATCAGACCCAATTACTCCAGATCTGTCCTGCAGAGTTCCTGTTCTCACATGCTGTATGTAAGGGAAAATGACCCACATCAGCTCTCCAATGTGGCATCAGCAGGGTTCACATAACAAAGGACTCTGCTACCCACAGTGCCGGATACCTCAGCCCCAGGCAGCTACAGAACATCGGAATGGAAAATCACAGTGTCAGGATTTGCAACTGTGAGTTAAGTTTTAAATCATTTGTCCTACCCCAGATTTCCTCCATGAAGTCTGTTCATATAAACCTAACTATAGTTTGGTTCTGCTTGAATTTCTAAAAAATATTTAAGCCGGAATGTGTGGAACATAGTGATTCCAGATATGGAACATTTCTGGTATTTGGCATTTCCAGATAAAGGTTATTTACTTTATTAAAACTAAACTAGGGGAAATTTTTTTACAAGACACTATATATACAGATCACTGTCCAAAGCAATCACATGTTTTTTTGGGCACTGACCACAATATATACATAATATATACCAGTTCTTATTAACCTTTTAAAATCTTGTCATTGAGGAGAACATCCGCAATGAAATATGAACAATTAAAAGCTTGGTAAAATGTATTATGTGGCTTCATCCTACCCATAGAATGGGGTTTGTCACTCAGCCAGAAGTCTTCTAGCTTTTAACTTGCTCATTTATTATTTTTAGCTACAAAGTTATGGATGTCTTTATTGAATGTCTTTTTTTCTTTTTATAGCCAGTCATGTTTCATTTGTAGCTCAGTGCTGGCCTCATTTCCCAAAAGAATGATCTGTATCACAGCAAGATTCACATTTTTCAGCAAATTCTATGTTTTGTGAACCCCACTGACTTTATTTTTCAGATGGACCTATACCTACCAGCCTTTTGTAAACCTTCTTCCATGGCTTTATTTCTGAAAAGCCTAATACACTTGTGATCCAAGCATCTTTATATGCTGTGTGATTGCATAATATAAGGGGGATTTACAGATTGCCAATCCTTTGGCTGTTCTTTGTAGTGCTAGTGAACACTACCCAACACTACCCAGTGGCAACCTAAGCAACAGACTAGTAGGAAGGCAACTAACATCTTTATAGTTTTGCAATTGGCTAAAATTGCTACCTCCTTCCCAAAAGAGATCGTGGGCATTTGGTGTGTGATGGCACCATGCCAGTACAGACAATGCAGAATTGGGTGGCTTCCCTGTGATTCCTTATGAATGTCAACCAAAGGATTGGGGGAGTTTGGTTGAGGGTGGAATACTGCTGTCTGTGAAAAAAAGATGAATGTAAAGGGCAGTGAATGAGATGAAATCCTCATATGAATGTCCCCTTATGTGCGTTACACATGTCAAATCCGCACTCTGAGTGCACTCTTGTCAATGTTGTTGCCCAGACAGGAGAAAGATGGTCCGATCTGTTTGCAGCAGCACAGCAATGAATCAGTGATATATGGTGGCCATTAGTAATCATGTCAGGTCTCTAGCAGACTCCACTGGGCTCACCAGCTGAAAACAAATTACTACTGATTCAGTGGATTTAGCATTAGTTCACAGAGCAGCAGCACCGTGATCGAGCCTGTATATTTCTTTTAATTAATTTCACTCCTGTTCTCTATCCAGCCCAATAACCAATATAATGTCATTTTAATTCTTGGCACTCTTGCTTCTGTTAGCTTTCAGTGGAGAGGGATGTGTTCAGCATTTTTTGTAGAAATATGCTTACGGCTATTATGCTCCAACATAGTCATATAAAGTTCCTGTTGATCATTCAATATATTTTAGGTGTTTGCCACTATAACACATAATATAATTGCTTACTGGCAAGGGAATCAAATAGTAAAAAAAACTTTTATGAGCCGATTCTCTAGCAGTAATTTGAAAGTTTTGTAAGTAGCATTACTGTTCTACAACTAGTGAGCAGACTGGCAGCTTCCATATGAGGTCTTTAGAATAAGTCAAACATATCCAGGATACATTCAGTTAGTAATCTATGGGAAGTTTCATTATGGTGACACTGAGTCTTGTATTGTATACATGTGTGTTAAAACATGACAGTTATTCAAACAACCTCAGACTCGAACTACACGTCCAACGCCATCCTACAGAAACACCTAAAGGGAGAAATTATATAACAGAAACCAATATTCTGCAGGAATTTGTAACTGTCTGTTCTATTTATGATAAAGTTCAAAAGATAACCATAAATCGGTGTAGGAGGTAGTGGTGGTCTCCTCAAGTTAGATTCCACGTTTGGCTATCCTGTACATTGGCAGATATGGCTGTACTCGAGATCATCCAATAACAGGCTGCCATATGGCTTGCCTATCTCCATTTTATACAGAAGGCTGTGGACAACGTGAAGATTGACATTGCTGCAACGCTCTATAAAATACCGTAAGGTCAGGAAAAGAGATTAGAGCTTAATTATAAGGACAGTTGGATTAAAAAAGAAGCACACATTGCTTGCCTAAAACTTACTAGAGAAAAAGTACTTGAGGTATAGTACTTGAGAAAGTATTTTGAGAAAAGTGCTTGAGAGCATTGTGACTGTTAAACAAGTGAAAACACATCTATCATTTTCAGTTATATACCACATTTTGTTTCCCATTGTTGTGTAAACATTTGCCTTTTTCACAGCACAATTAGAGACAATTGGAACAGAAAACGTGATTTAGACTTCCCTGATGTTATTCAAGTACCCTAAAAGTGGCTATGGGAACCATTTCTAGTGATTTTTTTACCCAAAATAATAATTTAAACTTTTTTAAGAAAAAGTTATCTATATTTACGAATCCAGACATATTTTTCGACTCATCTATACTAGTAGTAAAGAAATCCTCTTTACATCTTTAGTACAGGAAATGCTGGGTCATATTTATAGAAAGGAGTATAACAGAATCTTGGTTGGCCATACTGTGAATTGCAGTGGGGAATGTCCATGCTTCCTGTGCACAACAACTGTGATATAGAGGGCAACAGCACTGCCTACCATGTCAATAAAAAGGTGATGATCATGACCAAATAAAAGCTCTAATCCTAATGTCATTGGGTACATCTTCCAGGTGGAAACAAAGGTATTGAGCATGATGGGCATGAACCTTGGGAATTCTTGGACTCCATCGCCTATGTCTCATATTGGTCTATATACCAGTATTTTGCCATGCAAACTTTACTGATCATGCTGCCTTTTATTTGCTTTCATATGCCAGTTTTGTATATGGATATTTTGTATAAAATAATGATTTAAGGGAATAAGGGCTTTCTCATACAATGCATTTACAAAATGATTTGGTTACCAACCCCTAACTACCAATGGTAATATGCTTTTAGGGTATCAAGTCTAATTTGCTTTTATTAGCTGCCCTTGTAGCAGAGCAGTGAAAGAATATTGCCGATTGGTTTATGGTACACTAATACCAAAAGACTATTTATATTCCCTACTTATATCACTTAAAATTCAGCAATATTATTATCTTGACAGTGTACCAGATTGTCTTTATGCTCATGCAATGTGTTTCTTTTTAAAAATAAATGGTGTTTGTTTAAAAAAATGATATAATTTGCTCCCTCTCATATAAATAACATGTTCTAAAGGTTGTCGGAGGACGCTCCGGGTCTTTCCATACTTTTTTCTGAAACGGTCGGTTTTATCGTGTCGCCGTGGTAACCCGGTTGTCTGCTAGTTGCCAAGAAACAGCTCCTTCAGGATGGAATACAAGAACGTACTAAGTGATTTCATTCTTGGCAGGCATATGCTGATAGAGATTGGATATTTTTGTAGCTAATTGCTTCTCTCAGCAGCCTGTACCGTAGTTCCTGACTACATAACATTACCGTTTATGTATGTGTAAACCTGTCATTCCCATATGGGAATGGTGGAAATATATCTTGGTGGCCTGGAAACCCCTTTTATGCACTTTTTCATGGCAGAGCTTTATATCTTTATGTTGGGCAGAAATATTTAAATTTTAACCTTGTATCAGTTTTTCACTGCTACGTCCAGTCCTTAAAGAGTACCTAAACTCAGAATTTTTACATTAGATTAAAATAAGTGCAACACCCTTTTTTTATGAAACAAAAAAGGTGCAGAACCGCCCCTTTAATTCTTGATGGCTATGGTGATTAAGAATGAATGGGAGCGCAGAGCCTCTCGGGATACTTACGTCATGCATCCCGGGATGTTCTTGGGTGCTGGGGCATGCGCAGAAGGACCCCTTGCATCAGTAAAAAAAAATTGCTGATCTCACGCATGCATTTTTTTTCGCAATCTACGTCACCCAATCTTGCGCCTTTGCAATGCCCGATGGGGTGACGCAGGAAGAAGAACCCAGAAGAAGAGAGACGAAGATATCGGCGCCCGGCACAGGGTAGGACAGATATCAGGACAACACCGGCCCCGTTGGAAGAAACCTCCCAACGGATAGACTGCTCTGTGGGATTGAAGGTAAGTGTGATTGGTGTGTTTTGAGTTTACTTCTGCTTTAAGCTTTCTATGAACCCTCACATATGTATCATTTTCTCTTTTTAAGTTATTCCATGTTCAGAAATTAATATTTTGTATTCAGCCTAAATCTTGCTGACATATGAAATGTTGGCAGGTGAATTTGGTGACCACCAAAAGCCAAAATATGGTCGCTGTGTGGAATAAAATTTTAGGAAATAATTGTATCTGTTGCCTAAAATTGCAATTTTGGGATTATGAGGTGCAAATTTCAAGTTCAAAACAGCAGCACAAGTCAAAGGTAGGCTTCTTTATTGTAGGTGCCAAGATCTTAGAGCTGGCTTTCAGTGCCTTTTCTTTAACTGTTTAGGATAAATAGGATCCTTTAAGGGTAATTAAGAGTTTAGTATTGTATTGTTTGTTTTTGAGTCCTCAATGTCGGGGATCCTGAAACAAAAACCCTTGTGATGCTGTGAAAAAAGTGAAAGTGCAAAAACACCTCACCACAAATGTGCACTAGGGTGTTTTTTATGATCCTCCTCTTGTCCCTGACCACCAGGGACCCCACTCCCCCAACACTCCAGACAGGGGGACTGGGTTACTTGACCCACCTGGCAGAAACCAGGCAGGTCCTGTTCTCTGTGGGCTTGACAGAAGCCTACCCACCAGATACTAAGTTGGGGGATTCCCTGCAGGAAGACTCCCACTGATGGAAAATACCCAACCATAAGGCCAGGGAGTTTTCCAAGAACGGCAGGGCTGGGCCCATTAAGTAACCAGCACCCTTTGTTCTAACTGACATGAACATGCACGTGACAGTGATAGGGTTTAGGATAGGATTAGGGGTTATGGTTAGGTTGAAGGTTAAGCAATTTTTTAATGATTTTTATGGAAGAAATTTTATAGGTTGTATAAAAGGAAGAGTCGATACAGCCATGGTAAAGAGACTCTTCAGAGCAAAGTGACAGTGTTTGTTAAAAGGTTTCACCCCAGCTCAAAGGTATCGCCCTTCCAGCAATTTTCCTCCTTTAAATTTTCCATAACACCATAATTCTCCTTGTCGGCTGGATAAAAATAACACCACCCCCTCTGCCGCTAAGCCTGAGTACTTTTACATTGAAAGAAATGATGTCTTCCCTATACCTGAATGGGCTGTTTTGTGCCAGTTAAGGTAAAGTCTAAAATAGTATGGGATCTCAAGAGAGGTTAGTACCAGTTAGTTAAGGGAGCCTTTATTCCAGACAATTGGCTCTTTATGCCAAACCCCCTTAGGCCTATTTGACTGTGCTTCCAAGGGCTTCCATTCAACAGAAAGCAAGTAGCAATTGACAACCATTTTGTACATGCAAATGTTTTGCCGTTACCATGTGGTTCCCAGAAGCAGCATGTTGTCTCTGGCCACGTGGTTGGATTTCCCTCTCGAGGGCATTGGGCCTGATTTATTAACGCTCTCTAACTTGAGAGGATAGACTATCATGAGAGACCTGGGTAATCCAGCAAATCTGAAATTGATCTGGTTCGGGATTGCCAACTAATAGCAAAACAGCATTCCAGTTTTTCTTTATCACCCAGGATTACTCATGATAATCTATCTTTTCCAGTCTTGGAGAGCTTTAATGAATAACACCCAATGTGTACAAATGTAGTGTGATTTGCTGCTCCAGCAGTATTATTATTATTAATATTCTTATTATTAATAATAAACAGGATTTATATAGGGCCAACATATTATGCAGCGCTGTACATTAAATAGGGGTTGAAAATGACAGACTAATACAGACAGTGAGAGCTTACAATCTAGGAGGTGGGGGAATTTACACACAATAGGAGGGGGATATGTAGTGGTGAGAAGTAGTGATGGTTTCAAAAAGACAGAAGAAGACGGGTAGGCAAGTTTGAATAAATGGGTTTTGAGTGCTCTTTTAAATGAGCAGAAAGTAGGATCAAGCCGAATAGGACGAGGAAGACCATTCCAGAGAGTTGGGGCAGCTCTAGAGAAGTCTTGTATCTGTGTGTGTGATGAGGTTATGAGTGAGGAAGTCATTAGTAGGTCATTGGAGGAGAGAAGAGAGCGGCTGGGGGAGTATTTTTTTACCAGGTCAGAAATGTAAGTGGTACAAGAACTGTGTAGGTATTAGAAGGCAAGCACAGGAGCTTGAATTTGATTCTAAGGTGAAATGGAAGCCAGTGTAGAGATCTGCAAAGAGAGAGCAGTAGTTTCCAAAGCACCAAAATAGAGCTAACCACACATCAGTAAGAGGTCTTATACATGGGGCTATATTGCCAGCCTTAAGTATTTGCAGACTTTTTTTGTAATGTAGAGCAAAGTATTGATAAATATACTCCAGCAACCCATGGGAACCAGTCTGATTTCCCTTTTCAGTGTACAGCCATCAGAATACTGAAAAGGCAATATTAGCCTACTGGTTGTTGTGACCTTTAGAACATTACACATTGATCTATTCCTCATAAACTCTGGTTATGTGAATAGTCGGTATAGGAGTCTTGGAATTACCTGACAGCAAAAATGATTTTGAAATAGAATATATGAATTATTGCAATCAGGTATTGTTACAGACAACTGCCACAGGTCACAGCGGTGGAAGATTTCCAGTACCTGGAAGTAAGCTAGACCTCAAAGCTCATTACAGATTGGGTAATGAGAAATTGCAGCTGTGCAAATAGTCCATGTTATGTCTGGAAAATGTTTTGTCAATGAGTTGGATGTTTTGTCAAAATGGTAACATTGTGAAAGCCATGAAATATTAAAAGAAATATTTTCTTAATATTGCATTTTATCTCAGCTTTGCTATGGTACTTTTCAGAAAAGGAAAATTCTTTTGTGTGAGATAGATAATGAATGTTCTGTAGTCAATAATAACCCTGTGTATCTGTGCCAGTGTAAATGTCTAGGAGCTGATGTAATATAATATAGAAGTATATGAGATCACTTCATTCAGCAGACTGCTTGTAGCACATTGCTAAGGGATTTCATTCATTGACCACTCCTAAAACCTCCCATTGTTTCAATTATTATCTATGAACAGTTAAAATCCTCTTTCGTACAGAAAAGAGGAATGTTTGCTTTAATTTGACATTAGCATGGGATTCAGAAGTCTTGATAAAGTGTACAAAAACCAAAATGTTTGTTTTTAGGTTTAATAGAGTAGAGGAGAGTTCAGAGTTCTGCTAGCTTCTTTTCATGTTCCGATGGTGAAATTTCTTTTCCTGTCCTAGAACATTGGAGGAAATCTCCAAACTGAGGTCACTTTCTAATTTATCTTTGCCTGAGTATGTTTGCCTATTGAAAGAGTACTTCTTGTTCTGAGAAAAACTTCTAAAAATCCGAATTTCCCTTTAATTTCTTTGTTGCAGTGGTCATCAGGACAAACAGCAAGGGGTGTGAATCTCCCCAACTGGCACTCATAGCAATAAAATCTTGGCAGAAGGTCTAATAAATCCATCCACCATCCAAAAAATCCTCCTTCCGGGATAGTTTTCCCCCTCCTCATAGGTGGCAATTTATATCAGCAGCATTGGACTGCATTTGGCATCATTTTAACAATGCATATCAACTTGTTGCATATAATGAACATCAACATTAAACACAAAACTTGGTGCAAATCCAAAATTTCCAGCTGTTCCAGGCTGAATAAAATATTAAAAATGTTTTTTTGTGAATGATGTATCAGATTCCTGTTAATTATTAGAAGGCCATTCTTTCAATGAACAAATATTCTTAACATGTTCACAACCCCACCACTACCTTAAAGCTACTTATGTCCATACAACCGTCTTAGGGTGCCCATAAAATATTATTCCATTGCCTAGTTAGTCTACATGACTACCATTGGGATGAAAGCAGTAGTCTGTGTTTTCAGCACCTGGGGAAGGGAGAGGAATGTCACCCATGTTCTTGTGTTCTAGTATCTGAATATAGATGCCTAGTCCCAAAAACCTGCAAGGTTCTCACCTTGTCTAGGCTCAACATAGAACATGTTCTGAGAGTAAAGAGCAAAATATGCTGCATGCTCATATAGATATCTAAATGCTTTAAGATACAGGTTTCTGAATGATACAATAGCAAGGGATACAATGCTAAACGCAGGTTCAGTAGGTCGGAAAAGTCTACCAGAGTCCCAAACCCACTTTCTTAATCACACAGTTCAGTGTACACATTGTGGTACCAAGACATCTTCATAGAGTACAAACACTCTCCTGTCATCAATGTTCTTGGCCTTTCATCGTATTTTACCATTCAGCATTTAATAGCTAGTAGTACATTTGTTATTGCTAATTGGATTACATGATGGAACATGCAAGGCTAGACGCAGGCCTCTAAGACAATTTCTCAACCAGGGTTCATTCTACTGTGAGCTGTGGATATTGTAATTAAAGAATGGGTTCCCTGAAGACCTGAAAATAATTTCAAGGGGTTACCCCATGTTGAAAAAAGGTTGAGAAATACTGGACTAAGTTATACAGGTTTCTAAGTGTTTAGATGCAATATATGTGTAATGCAATAGTTGTTTGTTCAAAATATTTTCATTTGCAATAGTAAAATTGTATTCTTAACTTCATTTTCATTCCTATAGGTCTTTAGTTACGTTACGAGTCAATTAAAGATTTTGATTGGTTGCAAATGTTTATATTGGAACATTTTTCATACATTATTTCTTTAGTGGCGATGAATACAAAGGTGACGTGGGAACAGATTTCTGCTCTGTTTGATTAGTGAAATCACAGGGTAGGAGAACACAGCCCATCTTATCTTATACATGAAGTCATTTCCTTTGGAGCATGGTATATTTCCTGATTTGCTTTCCATGACATATTCAGAAATCGCAGTATATTTAATGTAAAATTAGATGATGGATTTATTAAACCTATCAAATGCAGCCAATCTTAATTTTGTTTGCACATTGGCTGACAGCTGTGTTTTCAAAAAAAGTAATTGTCACATAATAGCAATGGTTGAATGGCACACTTATTAATGCACCACAATATCAATGTCATTGTTTTATGTACATCTGTGAATTATGTTCTCCTCTTCGGCATTACATTAACATCCCATCTCTTGCTTTTCACGGGCCATTCATCATGTCATCATCTCAGCCAATGCATTTCTAAGTAACACATTCCTTGTGGGAAAGACAGTTAAGGGTCAAATGTTGACTGCAGCTGATATGTCCTTCTTGTTAATCATTTTCTATTTATTTGTGTTAACAGCTTTTTGTGTTTGACACATTAGAAAAAAATAGGTTTAGTCTACATGGATGTTTTCCCCAGAGTTTATTCAGAGGCTTTAAAAGTCCATGTTTGAAATTCCCATTCGAATGGGCTAATCTAACGGTTTCCTTGAGGCACAATTATGAGCCTTATCTATAACGTTGCTTGCAACATTTAAAAAATTAAAACGCAGGGTTAACGCCCAAAAACGCAGGTAAATGCTTCCATTGATTTCACGGGAAAAAACGAGGGAAAATGCGCTAAAGACATTTTCCAGCGTTTTAAAGGCAAGATTTAAAACGCTAATAAAAGTGCATAAAAATGCATATAAACGCAGTAGGAACGTTTACATGCGTTTTTAAAAACATCCGTGTAGACCCAGCCTTAGATTGGAGGTTTTACCACTTCAGGACCAGAGGATTTTTTCCCATGCATTTATTCATAAAACATGCATTTGAAGCCTAACAGTTACTTGAAACCCAGTAAATATTTTTAATATTTCTTTTCTTGTTGCAAAATGTTGCAATTTTAAAATTTTGTTGTATAGTATTTGTGCAACAGTTTTTCAAACCTATAACAAAGTACAATATTGTTGTCGTTTTGTTTGTAAGAGATAAATGACAAGATTACCTCAAATCAATTAATACCAAATATATCCAGCTTAAGTCTGCATTTACCTTAAGCAGCTTTCAGAAAGCGGCTCCTTTAGCTCTAGCTAGCCTAGCAGCATCAAGTGCTCCCCAACCTTAGCTATCCCTAGGGGTATACACTTTTTTTTTTTCTCAAAAAGTAAGAGCTAAACTTTGTTTTTATCTTACTTTATTTCTAACTCTTGCCCTTCATCCTGGTAGATCAAGCAAAGATTTTTTGTTTTCTTGACCATCATGTCGGGTTTCCACAGCTTTAAACTGCAGAAGAGTTCAGAGCTGACTGTGTCTGAGTTCAGGTAGCTTAGTAAAGTCTGTGAAAAGATGTATTCTTATACATATACTCAAGGGTGTAGCCTTGCCCACCCCACTACACCCCTGCCTATGTGTCACTCACAGGGGAAAAAACTTCCCCCAGAGTGATGTCATGATACCAGAACCCGCCCACACTCCAATTGCAGGCTCAGACACCCAGAGAGTGGGCA
Organism: Pyxicephalus adspersus; assembly: GCF_032062135.1. Classification (NCBI taxonomy): domain Eukaryota; kingdom Metazoa; phylum Chordata; class Amphibia; order Anura; family Pyxicephalidae; genus Pyxicephalus; species Pyxicephalus adspersus. The sequence continues at coordinate 24,104,982 of NC_092858.1, forward strand.
GGTTATGTTCAGAGAGACAACCCACCACCCCGAGCCTGCAATTCTATACAGGAGACGTGGTCAGTGGCTCTAGCCCGTGCGCCCCCCAGCGGGGTCCTTCTCCTGCCAGAGCTGCGGACCACCAATTAATTTTTTGCAAAATAAGAGTGGGCACGTGTGCCCATTCCCGAAAAAAAGTGAGGGCACGGTGTTCCCACCCATGCACACCCCACTACACCCCTGCATATACCCCCTTTGCTGGCTATCCTGGGCAGTTATCAAGCTTCCAGGAGCTGCAGGAGAGCCCAGGGACCATTCAAGGGAAGGCTTACATATCGTTGTTCCATAAACATAATCTAGTGGCTTTACAGCCACCGGGATCACTTCTGTATTAAAGGCAGGAACCACCTTTACAAATTGAAAACAGCATCATGGATATTGAAATCAATTGCAGGTCAGGTTAATAGTGACCTGGCCATTTATTTCAATAGATGTCATCCTGAAACTGCTAAACAGAAGTTAAAAAGGTATAAAGATGGGACGGGAAAGTCCAGAATAACTTTAGGCTGAGTTTGGTGGTTTTTGCAAGTAACACCACTGCCGTTAACTATATACTAACTTCCCCCCCCCCCCCCCCTGTCCTAAATATAATTAACATAGGAACAAATTGGTTTGTTCATTCCTCTTTTTTTCTGGTGCTTGCTTTCAGTAGTGTTTCGGTAGTCAGTAGTGTTTCAGTGGTGTTTTTTTTTTCTGGACACTACATACTGGCAACTGTTTGGTGCTTTCGAGCAGTAAACAATATTGTTCTAAACTTAAATCTTAAATGTGCTTACACTGCTAAGGAAAAGACAGAAAACATTTCAAGTATTCCCCCCAGAATTTTTTTTAGCTGGGTGGGAAGAAGCTGTAGGTCGGTGGTGGCCCAATTTTTCAGTAACCACCCAAAAACAGCCAGGTGGTTACAGAAAATGCTGGGTGGTACACCCGGCTAAAAGGGGCTGGTGAGAACACTGATATCTCAAGCCTGTGTATTGAACTTTATTTCCAGGAAGTTATAGAAAATTTCTCCAAAGTAAGGGCAATTCCTTAGTAGGTCATAATAGACAGTTGCCACTGGAACAAGTGTCCTTCTCATTTATGTTTTGGTAGAAGCTCACATTTTGGATTTTCCTTCAATTTTTTTTTCTAACAGTGTCCATAAGGACAGCTGGAATTCCAATTTAAATGGTAGGGTTTCACAATATGTTTGGGTTACCTTTTAGCGGTTGAGATCCAGGAATATATAGTTAGTTTTTTACTCTTTTTTTCAGCACTGAAAACTCCCAAGTTACACAACCCCAAGTTCTTGCAGCAGAAAACTGTCAATGACCTTTGTATATACTTTTGTTTTTTTTAAACATTCTATTTGCTTGAATTTTCCTTTTTTACCCAATCTTTATTAGGCCTAAAAAATTATGCAAGCCTTATCTAGCTATGGATGACTTTGGCATTACAAGCATAAACAGATCCTCAAATTAGTGAGTATTTTCTATAGGGATTCTAACATCTGAGCTGACTCAGAAAGATTTCTTCATAATTCAGTGTAATTAACATTTTGGAAACCAATTTACATCTATTTAGTTTCTGTGAAATACCTGACACATTTTCATGGCCACTGCTTTAGGGTGCATAGAGGAAGTACAGGGAAGGACATTTGCATTTCTATAAAAGATTGACTATGTCAGGCGATTTAAAAATGTATTCAATCATAATTGCATGCTAATAGTGTATTACTCTTTTCCTTAGTTTAAAAATGTTCAGCATTTTACAATAAGTGCTTGTGTTAGGTTACAAAAAGGAAAAGAATGTGTTGTGGTGTGTGCATTTTTATAGAGGTTTAGGTAACAGTTTCAAGAACATCTTACTTAGAATTGCTCTTTTTGTTTTGGGAAAAACACTGGTGGGAATAGAATAAGTGTAAAACTTTGTAGTTCCAATGTAAACTTCCAGCTTTGTAATGTTTTTCTGGTAATCTCACTCGAACGGCATAGCGATAGGAGGAGGTCCAGAGAAGAATTTCCAACTTCTACTTGCTTTGCTTACGAACAAGAAAAAGCAGAGGGCAGTACCTTTGCTGCCATGTCTTTAAAAAATTCTTGTGGTACAGTGTATTGGATAGAGGGGTGCCGGCAGAGCTAGGCAATCTAACCAGTTCCCCATCAAAGGTGGGGTGTTTGGGTGGCACAGTTAAAATCTTCAGAAAAAGCAGTATTGGTCAAAGTTATGTTACCTGGCCATGACCTCATAAGGGAAGATATACTTGCAGTTGGTGCCTAATGGAATGGATCATGCCAGTGCAGACTAGGCTGATTCTCTTTGATTTTTAAAATCAAATTGAAGGAATGAGAGATCTTTGCTTAGGGTCCTATCCTGCCTAGTAAAGGTACTCAAAAAGTTTTTGCTGGGCATACCTCTTTGCCATAGTCATACATCAGACTGTCCTCCCTTATTTTTGTACTTCTGTATTTTTCTCTTCTTTTTCTCCTGCAGTTCCTTTTCACTCATTTCCATACTCTTGACATTCTTATATGCTGTTACTAAAAAGTGCAGGATAGGAGAAAAGTTTACATTTCATGGCATTTTGTTACATGCCATTTAAAATGAAAACTTTCGGTAACAACATTTCTTACTGGCCTTTTTGTCAATTTCATTGGCCTTTAGTTTCATTACGACACATATTAACTGTGGTATTGTTTTAGTAAGTTTATTAATAAGTCACAACATTAATTTGATGATGGGAGAGTCGGACCGCAATGTAAAGTCTTCTCCAGCACACCCTTCCCATCTCAGTGAAGTTAATGTCTAATTTTCACAATTTTAGCCTAATGAATTCTGACATTGTCATCTTGGAATTTATCCATGCTATTGTGGATCGAAAATGAATTGATAGAAAACCTGGTCATTCTGTATATTCATTCGATTTTTTGGGCACATAACTTTGCTGAACAAACTGAAATATTCCCCCACAGGTTCGGGGAAGTTTTTGGCATATGGATTACTATATATACGGTAGATGCTTGTATCTTGGGCTGGATGGTGTGTGTGTTTAATTTCAGCAGTTGCATTACAACAGATTTAATCACTGGGATTAGAGAAGTATTGTGGCATTAAGTGAGCATTACTTTAGACTGAAACCCCTAAGATTATTAGGATTAGGTGAAATCTGTCTGGTGTTTTACTAATGAGGTTCTAGTATGTCACATACTGCTAAATGACTTAAAGGAAAATTCCTGTAGTTTAATGCCTGTGGTCTTGGAATGACTGTTCTTTAACGGTGTCATCTATGCATGATATCAATGATTTCTTTGTACTCCAAGATGAGGAGATATCATAGATCAGATATGCTGATTTAGGACTAGGGGGGAAGATACCTTGGGTCACTATCTTCACTGACATTTCCTTGGGTGTTAACATAGACTACACATAATTTACTGGGAAAATCTAAAACCTAGCTGGAAAGATAAATACTGGGGAAGCTCTAAGACACTAAGTGATTGATTGCAAGAAAACTTAAATGAACCTAGGGGGTTAGTAGAAAATCTATTTAAATAAGCACCAACCTAATGTAATTATATCTGAGCCATTATTTAGCACTGGGGATAATCACTAATCTTTGTATTGTGCCCTGTCTCAGCAGAGGTGGAGCTAAGAACCCAGAAGCAAAATTCTGCTATTATTTTTGCGCTGAGATTCAGAGCTTTTTAGAAAATATGAGTACTGGCAGCAAATGCTGCAAAATAAATTTCAGCCAAATAAATTTTTGACTGAAAGTTCCATCCATTCCAAGTAGGTTGTGTCCCTAAGTCAGAATAGGTTTAATATTTTACGACTGACTGGGCCCTTTCAATAGATCTTACTTTGTATAAATTAGTATCTCCTTGTTTTATGCTTTTTTCTTTTGGCATTTTTCATAAGGTTGCTCCATGCCTTAAAATGTGATTCGAAGGTTAGACATTAATCACAAGCCTGATGGGAGGTAATTTGTCTCCAGCTGACAGATTGTAAACTAAAAATATAGTAATTCTTTCCCGGATGATCTTGAGCAAGCAGAGCGTCAGTGTTCTGAACCATGTTCCTTGCAGCCAGTATGTTATTGTCAAACTGACTTAATGGTTGTCAGATTAGAAACCAGCGTGTTCATCACATTGATGCATTAGAAGACAATGCCCCCCTAGACACACTTCCCAGAAGTCAGGATTGGACTGGGTAATCAGAAGACTTGAACTCTGCAGCTTCAGTGACCCCCAAGTGAGTAAAATTGCTGCATTGCCTCCTACCAAGTTTTAGAAGTGACATAACAGCCGAGGAGCTTGTACATATTTGCAGATCACAGAGTCGGAGGTATAAGGAGGAATGGGGACATAGGGTTCTGCTGAACCACCAATGTAAGAAATACTGCAGAAAAATGAAATAGTTACATACCATATGGCATATTATGGATTTTCTTTACATTATAAATTATCTAGTGTGACAGCTAGTCTTGTGTGGTATCAGTGCTTTCATTCTATTTTCCTAATGTGGGGTTAAAGGGACAAGTGAGAGATGCAGGCCCTAGGAGATTGACAATCCCAAAAGTGTCTGTTTCCTATTGGATTTTTGGTGCACCAGTTTTAGTTATTGGAGCAATGTTTAGTGGGGGAATTAACCAGCAAAGGTGAGTATTTTGTGCCTTTAATAATAGGCAAATGTTATATGAAAAATATTTTGCAAGGTCACTTTAATTTTATGTTAAGCAGCATATACGTACCCTGCCATTACTTTACATCAGTATTCAATACTGGGGGTACAAAGTATATACCTGATATTTCCAGGTTTGGTGAAATAGTAGTCCATAGATCTGGTAAGCTCCTATTTCAATGATTGGTGACTAGGGATGAGCCAGCAAACGTATTAAATTCGGTCTTGCAGCGAATTGGGCTGCACTCGCTTACCAAACATGTAGGCAGGAACGGCCTTTGTAAATTCGGCCGGCAAGGCCCAATTTTTGGGACCTGCAAGACCATTCAGGGGAGCGGAGATGTCAGCTCCGCTTCACTGATTGCACTTGCAGTCCTGTGTTCCTGGATAAAGAAACTCTATCCAGGAACACATACTACAGGGTGGCAACAGCAATCAGGGGAGCGGAGCAGTTTTTACGAATGTATTTATGAATTCAGCCGCGATAATCCTTCTAAAGTGATTTCCGATGTTTTCGCAAAATTTGCGGACCCATCAGAACTTCGAGGAAATTTTCGCGGCATTCCAGCTCATCCCTATTGGTGACTTGCATGGGGAAGCTTTCCCTGATTTAGTAGATAAAGTGAAAGAAAAGTAGGTATTTTGTATTATCCAACATCGCATGTTTTTGGAATGTGGGTGGAAACCCACACAAACACGGGGAGAACCTGCAAACTCCATGCAGATATTGTCCTGGTCGATATTCAAACCTGGGACCTATTGTTGCAAAGGCCAGAGTGCTAACCACTGAGCCACTATTTGTACTGCATAAGCAAGAAAAAGTTCACTTTAAAAACAATCATGTTGATTTACCTAAATATATATGAATTTTAGCTAAGCAGCAAGTTTCCTGGTAGTCCAAAATGTGACATGAATTGCTGATATAAAAGGCACTCAACATGCAAGAGAGTTTGCAGACAGACAGAATCCACAGAAAGTCATTTATTTGAGAAACGGTGACATTTCTCTGTTTGGTCACAGCTGATTGGGTGGAAGAACTGTGCATGTCGGTTTCTGCAGATATCATTTCCCAAATTCCACATAAAGGCAAAAGGACGAGAGTGCCGAGATCAAGCAGAAACTACATTAACAATATCAACAATTTGATAATTCAGTGAGGTTTTAGCATTGGTAGAGCTATGGATGGTCTGCAGATGTAACACCTCGGATAATGAAGTCTTTGGCAGACAACCAGGAATTTCAACAATGCCCTGGTTTGCTATTGTTCAAAAATCAATTACTGTGTTGTGAAATATCACATGGTATTTTACTGGCCTACAAGCAGCTTAAAGGCCAACTCCACCCAGTTACATTTTAGCTTTGGGCTGTCAAATATTTCAGTACTGAGAGCTCTATATAGTAGTTTCTGTCTCTGGTCTGTTTCACAAAGTCATAATATAGGTCTCACTATAACACAGCCAGTTTTGTATTTATCTTTTTTATCTATTTTATCTAATACATTCAGAAGAAAGATATTTAGGAATCCCCGCAGCTGCTCAGATCTGGGAATTCTAGGGGGAGTTTAGGGAGAATATCTGGCAATAAGATACAACAAGCTAGCATGAAGGTTCTGTAACCTGCAGCCCTAGTGATGAACCACAACCCTGGTGCAACATAGAATATATGCTAATTTGCTAATATATTATTAAGAATATTAAGAATATTTTTATGTATTCTGTCCTGCTTGTTCACAATGTATATCAGAAGTTATCTGCTGACGTGATAGTAGATAATTATGGAGTAGATAGGAGGTATGCTAAGCATGAACATGGCAATTGGATGGATGGTAACATGGGGATAATAGGAACTCTGCTTCAATGTAAGGCTGTGTACACAACTGTAATTTTCATTGCTGGAAATGTTCTATCATGTTCGTTTCCATTGACAAAAGAGTGGCAGATGAACAAACTCTGTACACAGAGCGCCTGTTCTGTTCTATGGAGAGGGGATAGAGGGGAACTTGCGAGTGGCACTCTGCTGTGCTATTCTCCATTGACTTGTACTGTGGCCGTTCTCTGTATGTCATTCATGAATTCGTCTGCATGGATCCATGTACAACTTCAAGCGACCTCTGTACACATGTCAGATTTTCGCCTGAGACAAGCCCGATCGTTTATATTGGTCAACAATCATGTCATGTGTGTACAAAGCCTAAATCTGACCCAATCCCAGGTTAACTGTAGTACATGATAAGAAAATGCAAATGCAGCATAGGTCTAGGGAAATGGCTTGTAAAGGTATATGTAAATATTAACTTACCTGAATGGTTGGCTCAGTGGTTAGCTTTCTGGCCTTGGCAGTACTAGGTCACAGGTTCATATCCTGGCCAGCACACTATGTGCATGGATTTTGTATTGTCCCCCTGTGTCTGTGTGTGTTTTCTCTGAGCACTCCGGTTTCCTCCCACATCCCAAAAAACATGCAGTTAGGTTAAATTGCTTCCCCCTTAGACTACATTAGGTACATATGGGTAATGTAGGGACATTAGATCATGAGCCCCTTTGAGGGACAGCTAGTGACATGACTATGGACTTGAGTACAGCTCTGCGTAAAACGTTGGGGCCCTATAAATACTGTGTAATAATAATAATATACAAATGTTGACTTTCCTGTAAAAGTTGGGTTCGCTTTTAATACTTCTCAGTTTCTTATGCCTACCCAGTTTGGCCTATAAAGAGTCATCATACTAAGAAGGCAGAAATGGTGGGGATAGTGGCCAATATTGGCTTTTCAAGTTGAGATGTGAAAATAACCTATATTTCCTATATCTCTTTGGGTCATGTTTTGAACCTGTCATGTTTTTATGGCTGTTGGTGAGATTCACTGTGAGTGTTGTTTGCCCTCATGAGCATTGTCACTAAAACTGAATATAAGGGGAAATCCAAAAGAAGTAATGGGAAATCTTCCAATTGGGACAACTGTTCAGGGAATGTGTGTCTAAGAAATTTCTCCCTTAATTTGTAGTGCTTTTCTGTTACCTTCAGAAGGTGTAGGGAGGGGGAATTTCCCCAACAGGCCTAACTGTAACTGACTGGGGTTTTAACTCTTTACTACTTTATCCAAAAACACAATATTGACACATTACTACTTTTAATTAGCATAGGGGTAATTAATTAATCATGCTGGGATGTTATGGGAAATCTGTCATAAATTGTATCACTCCTCCAGCTTTGCACTGCTTTTGTTATGGGACAGCCAATATAACATTTCCATTGCAGTGTCATATTTTATAATGATGTTTGCTTAGATAAAATGTACTTTTATCTTCTGACCGGATAAATCCATGTGGAATCTAATTGTCTGCCACATATAGCACTTCTAATTTTCCTTTCTCCCAGTTTTCCTAAATCAGTCTATGTATTTATTTTAACTGACAAATGTAAGAAAAAAAACTGATCAGTGAACACAACTGTAAAAATGCAGCCAAGAGCTCGAATATTTCTGTCCAGTCAGCAGGTTTGTCATATGAGAACAATTATTTTTATGTTAACATTTACAAAATGCCAAATGATTCTGAGTACATCAGAGATTCAAAATAGAAACATTTATGAATTACAATCCAAAGTATTTCTTTCTGTTAAAATTCCCTAAAGAATCCATCAAATGGAGGCCTTCTGTAAGTTTATGGGCTGGGGTTATATCCTCTGAAAGCGCACTTAGTGGCATCCAGTAATGGCTTGGGAGGAACCAGCGATATAGTAAAATCTTTATGACTGTAGACCATTTATTTATTTATGTTTGAGTATATGATTTCATTGGAGTGGCCTGATTAGATGTTTTTCATATATGATATCAGCTACATATTAACAAATTCAAGTCTGGCAATGAGCTGTATACTGTAGTTCTGTAAAAATGTGTAAACTGCACATTTTGAAAGATTATATTATTCAGCTATACTTCGGTGGCCCGGGTTCACTTTAAGACTGACTGATGAACATATTAAATTATCAAGATCTTTTTATGTCTTGAAAATTGCTCTGCCCTTCTGGAGCAACAGGCCTAATTGTGCTCCTTCTCCTTCTGCAGACTTAATTACCTAAATAGGTCTCATGTTTGCTTGTGCCTGAAATATTAAACACAGTCATGTCTCCAACAGTGTTTAATAATGGGGTTGCTCCTAAGAAACATTAGCTTTTTTTTGTATTCAAGTCCAAAACCTCCTATTTACTAGTATCTCCATTTTTTTATGAGCTGTTTTGAGCAGCAGATTTTCCACTGTGCATCTTAAAATTTTAATGAATATTACCTCAAATGCCTAATATATTTAGACAGTGCAAGAAGGAGAAGGTGATTGGATAGGCAAAGCATTTGAATTCATTTGGTCTGACCAGGAGGGAGTCCCCAGCCATGTTTACCCTGGCTAGATGATTGTGCCATCAACTAAGCCGTGCTTCTTCCATTTCTAGTATGGGGACATTACCCTAATGATGTACAGTGTTCTCCCCAGCCCCTTTTAGCCGGGTGCACCACCTGGCACAATTCAGTAACCACCCAGCTGTTTTTGGGAGTATAGTAAAAAGTTGGGTCACAATACACCAGCTACCACCCGCCTACTGCTTCATGCCACCAAGCTTAAAAGAATTACTGGGGAGAATACTGATGTACAACATAGTATAAATTATGAGTGTCGCACAATTTAAGAAAGGCAAAGAAGAAAAAGTCTGGTGGAAGCAAAGTCATCTGTATTTGTGATATTATGTTATGTTTTACTCTGTGCAACGTAGTCAGCTACTGATTACCAATATACATTTTCTTACCTGCTGGCAAATTATATGTTTTTGTCCAATTAGTCCAGAGAAAAATAAATACCTATCACATAGTAAATCCAGCTTGGTGACTTGCCCCTTGCCTGTTGCATGTAGGTAACATATATAGTTCTCCTTCTTTCCCCAAGCTTGATATTGGACCGTAATGTATCAGCAACAGACTGTGAGGGGCATCTCTCTGCTCTCTTCTATTGCACATCAACAAATGTGAATAAAAGACTGCTGGGTGATCCTTAGTGCTACACTTTCGTTCTCGCTGTACAGGAGAATATATGAGGAGTCATCCAAGTCAAGTTATTTATAATAGCTGCTTTAATAATGCATTTAATGATATTTTATTAAATTTTTCTATATTCATTAGTGTTTTTTTATAAAATCTGCCTGGAATTTGCTTTCAAACCCAAGTGCAGGTTTTTATCACTGGGCAATGGAAGGTGCAAGCTAAGACAGGCTTCAAAAATGGCTCATATATTTTGTACATAAATAAAGTAGAAAGTCACAGTTTTTTCACTCAGTTGATTTCTGATCGTTGAAAACACAATTAACCAACATATCTTCCATGGCTAATACAGAAAAGCTATATTGCTTTAATTGACAAATCCAGTTGCTTGCAGAGATCCATGCCCTTCCTAATAAAATGACTTTCACAACTTTCTGCTTCCTTTGTGTATAGGTTTTTATTGTTGTCTGTGTCTTGTATGGGCAGATTTGCCTTTTATGTAATATTGTCTGTGTATTCCTGGCCCTGTAACACCCACACCCTCGTAGGAAGATCTTCTTGGTGAACCCCAGACAATGCTAAAAACCTAAAAGAAGCTTTGACTCTTCGTGCATCTTTTACTAGCTATGTGGTTGGAGTTGGGTTTGTGATACATACAGTAATGATGTTCAATAAGGCACTAGATTTCAATAGATTTTATTTCTGATCAATTATAGAGTGGCTAAAATGATGTAAAATGTCTTCTAATTGGTTGATGTACAATCACATTGCTTTTGTTTTCATTAAAAAGGCTCATAAATGTTAATTAGCTCCATCTGCTCAGCTCCACCCATGTCTAAACCAAGAGTTTAACTGTTCTCTCTGTGACCCTTTGTGAAACCAATCCTAATCCAACTCATTTCTCTGTAACTTCTGCATCCTTACTGCATTTTGCTCCGCTCCATTTTCCAAGACAATATCCGGTGCCAGAACACAGACATCATTTAATCTCTGGAATAAAATCAATGCGGTGACAGTCCATCTGGCACACAAGTAATGCTTGAAATTTAACTCCTCTTAACAACACAGACGTGCACAGATCTGCTATTTATTGTTACAGTATTTGGAGTTAAAGTGTTTGGAGACTAGATCTGGGTCAGTGATGACCGAGAAAGTGAAGTGCGCTAGAAGATACAGCTGTTCTCTCCCTCCTCCACCAGTGGCACTCAAAATAAACCTTCAGCTTTAATCCATTTTTATAAATGTTTAGATGAAACATCAGAACATGCTGTAGAATCCAGTAAAAGCTCTATGTTCTTACAGTAAGCATAAAAGTGACCCATTACATTACAACTTTGATATCCCAGAGTACATTTAATAGCTAAGTGTATGATTGGCCAATCAAACTTATTACTTATGCATTAGGATTGCTGTTCTCACTATTTGAAGTTTTATATCACTGATATAATATGTAAATGTGCTTTCCTAATATTATTAAAGATCCTAGGCACCATATCCAGTGTAAAGGATTCATGTGCAATCTTGTCTAACTCATGCTACCATCTATTTTCCTGTACCCCCTTCCCCCAGATTTTCCAATCGTTCCTCATTTTCCTCTTTTGCAACTTCCCTTTCCGTGTTCTATGCCCTGTCTTTGCACTCTATCCTCTATTTATACTTTGCACTGCTCCCTTTCTTTGACCTCTTGCCTTTTACTGCATCCTATCTTCTCCTCCCTTCTATTCCCTATGTTTGCATAATCCTTCTTTTTACAAAATTCCTGTCTCTTTACTTTTTTTACCGTATGAGCCGGTTTTAGCCGTACCCGAAGGTTTGCTTTGGAACAAATTCCGAAATTTGGCGAGGGCTGAAATTTTTTTTTTACTCTTTCAGTTATTTACTCAATTTCCTGTCTTCATACACATCCCTCTTTTTACTTCACCCCTATCCTTGCACACCTTACTTTCCTTAATCCATTCCCTGTCTTTGCATTTTACCCTCTACTTTTTATTTCTTTGAACTCTTCCATCTTTGCTCCTTATCTTTGTATTCATTCTTCTTTCTAGCTATATCTTCATTTTCTTTACACCATCCACTGCTTTGCACTTTGCACTTTGCACTTTTCCCTCTCTCCACTCTGTCCCTGACTTTAAATGGTTCTCTTTGGCTCAATAACTTTACCCTTATTTTGCTTTTTGTTCTCCTTTTTCGCCCCAAAATACAGTTTTCGGGAGAGTGAGGAAACATAGGGAGTAATTGCTCTTTATGGAAGGCAATCCATTTATTTTTTGCTTTATCTTCAGTGGCAGGCAGGGGACTCCCCACATACAGCTTGCAGTTAGTACAGTTAGTGGTACCCTTGCAGATGCTGGAGATCAAATACTGCTTACTTGGCACAACCTAGGTAAAAAAGGATAAACTGCACCACGGAAATCTTGTTATGCTTCTAAATGATTTATCTGCTTAATATTTTGTGGAATCTTCAGGCCTGGGTAGAGAATTCAATGTACAATTTGGGAGCTGGTGCACTTTAGGTGCCACATTGCACTTTTGGAGCAACCTGTGAAAGTAGCTTTAAATAACTTTAACAAATTGGGTTACAGCCATTGATTTTAGATTGGAATTTGGAGTTCTTTACACAGAGATTAAACCTGACATTCTTATAAACAGGAGAGTCAGGTAGGTTCAGATGACGCTACACTTTTAGTTAATGATTTTAAAAGAAAGATGAAAAAATGTGGCTTTTAAAGGTTTGCCGATCTGCTTTGCCCTTTTTATAAGAATGGGAAATAAACTTGTTGTGCAGCATGTGTTCTAGTTTGTTATTACCAAGTACAACAATGTCAGACAATGGATCTTGGGGTCTTAAATCCTGAGGATTTTGAATTTAAATCTTGGTCCCCATCTGGCAGCTTAATCATGTAAAAAAAATGTGGCTATCGGCTAAATGATAGTGGGAGAATAATATGACTGTTGCGTGGGGTAGCACACAAAGTTGTCTGGGAATGCAGCAAACAAAAAAAATAAGAGAGTTGTGTTTAGCTTTGTGGATAGGCTATGATTATATTGATAAGTATGGATTATGTGGTTAGTAATGAATGGGTCTCTGCACTCTTTAAGCACAACATTCAGATGGATTGGATTTGCTTCTGTATTGATTGAAAGATAATATATTCTATAAATTTTGTGGAAAATGGAAAAGCAGAATACAGTTATTTAAAAATACTAAATCAATCACCAATCATCTCTTATGATATTTGTTATAACAAGAGAACATAAAAAGTGCCAGTAAATCATATTTGTTTTATGTTTTAATGATACATTACTTCCTTTTATTCTATAATTATGTGTTCGGTTAGTCCCCATAAATACCATATCCATCGCAGAGAACTTTATATCCGTAACGCTTGTGGCTACAATTCATGCTCTGTTTAGAATGTCTTCCTTTGTAGCCACCACATTCTGTTGTAGAGCACTGAAACTACACGTGTAAACATCTACATCCATGATACGTAGATTACCAACTCCCCTTTTCTTTGGTTTTCCAACTCTTATCCCCTTTGATCAGTCTTTCTCAACCTTCTTCTTATTTCTCAATCCTTGAAATAATATTCAAAGTATCCCTGCTGTAATGGGTTAATTGGAACAGTAGAAATCATGGCCATCACATCAAATGCAACCCTTACTGAAAGCTAAAAAGATCACTAATGTTATGGCTCTGGCTGTGCCAAGTGATGTTAGTCTCATAATTATTTAGGAACCTTCAGATTAAAGCTCAATTAGCCACAGATTAAGGAACCCCTAGCAACCACTGGAAGAACTCTGGGGTGCCATGGAACCCTGGATGAGAATGGCTGCCTTGGATTGCAAGCTTGAAAAGACAGGGCTCTTGTCCTGCTAATCTCAATAATTATACAGTGAATATATATAACTTATTCCTCTTTTATGTACAATAAATGCGGCTTTTGGGAGCACCAAAATATCTAAATAAGAAAAGTTTATTTATGTTTTGACCTCAGTGCCTCTCTTTAGCAGTCAGAAAATGCAAGTGTGCATTTTCTCAGGGGAGTCATCAGCATAGTAGAGACCTTTCTATACATGTAATAGTGAAATATCATTTATATTTAACTGAGCTGAGTATTGCATGCTGTACGTAATACTACACAGAACCTTATTAATGAAAAACTGACTCACTACTTTCTCTAGGAGATGTCTTTATCCTTAATCATATACATTAACTTTTGTCCTATTAATTTTACCGTCTTCTCAGGCAATTTCAGTTTCCACTTATAGCCCTAATTAGTTTCTTCTTAAAAATATCTACTGCACAGGTGTCTAGAAACATTAACTGCTGCCTCATTGACTAGAATAGTTGAATATTGGGAATGTCTAGTTTACTTTCTTTGAGTATGTTCTATTTCAAGGATTTCCTTAAGGTAACTGTTAATGTGGTTTTACTACTGTGTTTTATATAGTGATTTGTGGAATAGCCTTTACAAAGAGATTATGTGTGTGTGTGTATATATATATATATATATATATATATATATATATATACAGTATTTTCCCCAGATTATTTTAAACTGGGTGGGTAGAAATTGTAGGCGGGTGGCAGCCTTTGTATTGTGACACAACTTTTTGGGTGGTTACTGGCTGTTTTTGGGTGGTTACTGAAAAGTGCCGGGTGGTACACCCAGGTAAAAGGAGCTGGGGAGAACCCTGATATACATAAATATATAGCTAGATCCAGTCTGCCCATGTGGCTGTACCAGGAGAAGAATGCAGTAAATATCCAGATACTTCATCCTATTATAAATAAAGTAAAATTATAGGTATTGTCAGTATAACATACTGCAACATTATAAATTGGTGTTACGGCCTCTGAACTGGCTGAGTTTAGACTTGCTGCAGTAACAAGCATTCCTGTGTGGCTCCCAGCAGTAGGCCCTTGACCTCCTGCACTTTTGCTTTTTTAAATAATAATTCAGTAGGTTGTACTGAACCGCTCACTACCTACCCCCTGTTAATTTTCTATGGGGCTGCCATGGCTGAGATAATACATGTAGCCCCATACCACAACCTCACCTCCAGTCTAAACATAGCCTTAGACTCGACTCGATGATTGAACTTCATCCTCAGCTCTGTCTAGATTGGAGCACTCACAGAACTACAAAATTCAAAAGGATGCAAAAAAAGAAAACAAAAAGTATTAGCAGTATGGAGCTTTGTTTATTAAAAAGAATAAAAATAGTACTAATAAATGAGATAAGTGATGGCAGGATGATGAAGAAGAACATGGACAAAATAAGTCCATGGCAGCCAAGTGACATCCATCTGATGTAGCAAAAGGCAGAAATCCACAAGATGTTTGAGACTGCAGCGTACTGTTTATCATCGTTCCTAACACTGGATCGAATAGACTAATCTATGATGACTTTCCTGATCTGCGTATCTGTTCTGGATTGTTCACCCACAAAGTATATGGATCAGCAAAAAGGCCAAGCAGCCAGCATTTTCGGGAATTTATTTGAATTTTTAAAATACAACAAACCAAGAAGCAAAAAAAATAAAAATAAAAAAGATTAAATTTGTACTTTAAAACAAATCAGGTAACAAAAAAGCACCTAATAACCCATGGAGGGAGAGGAGGGGACAGGGCCACCGGGTTACAATAATAGACACTCCAGGACATAGGAGAACATGTCCTCAAATAAAAAGAACATTAAACTCTGAGAATTTGTAACAAACTCCCTATGGGGAGAAAGGAAATACCAAAGGAAAAGAAGGTTATTAAACAAAATTTCCCCCCCAATGCAATAATATACATAACTGGGGGGTGGATTAACCTGATACAAAAGTATCAACAAGGTACATAGGTGATCAATATATATATATATATATATATATATATATATATATATATATATATATACACACATCCTTAAACCCACAGAAATCTTAAAAGGGGTGTTTTGCCCCCTAGCCCAGAGTTTTCCAGTTCTTCCCTGCATACAGGTATACTTTAAAGTAGAACTACACAGAAAAGTGTGAACCTGACATATTTTTTTAGTATACTTGCAAGGAGTTAGATCTGGATGTGTTATAAACATGTTTCTGTCTCCCCCATTTCCCCCATTTTTCCTTGTAATTTTGAATAAAATTCCCTGTAGTAACCTTCTTTATCCCAGAGAGGTGTATAATACCTCCCTATAACATCAGGGCTGTAAGCAAAGCAGGGCTAATCCATCATAAGCAGAAAAAATGACCTTTTTAATGAAAACGACCTATACATCAATAACTGATGGTTAAAAAAGTTGTTTGTTTAAGAAACAGCCTATGATGGACTTTTGTTTAAAGCACAAGGATATTATTCTAACTAAAAGGAAGTACTGCATGACCAAAGTATTGTGGACCCCGTCCTTGCAATGTACAATCAAAGGTAATGGTGGTCCAGTTTGTTTGTTTTTTTTTTTTTACAGATATGTATAATTTCCCAATAATTCTCATGTACATAGTGTTTGACAGCCTGGGAACTTGCTGGAAATGTCTAGAAACCCTTTACATACACATTTGTTTCATTTAATATTGCATATACTTTATATACTATATATATATTTTTTTATTTTTTGTCTTTACCCCATGGAGATTTTCCTTTATTTGCTAAAGATACAATCTCTCCAAAGCAAATAACCTTTTTGAAAATGGGAAATGGGGCGCTGACCAAATATAAAATAGGGCCCAAAATGCACACCATTCCAGTTCCTTGCACCCGTGCCAGTTGGTGTACTAGAGAAGTTGGGGGCCCTGGAAATTGCACAGTTTACCCCACCTTAAAACTGGCACTGCTCCAATAACAGGGTTGGGTTTCCCCCTATTTTCAGTGAAGACAAGGCCAAATCAGTAAGGTTATTGTCCACAAGTGGGGCCATAAAATCTTAACAGAGGGTTTTTCTATATCTATTTTATTCACAGCTAAAAAAAATAAATTTGCCTTTACATTCACATCAAGTATTCCTGCCTTATCTTTTCAGTGCTTTCACATTTTTTTCATTATACTCCCAGATCAGGTTTTCATCTGTTTTTTGCTTTGATTGCAACCAAAATCTCCAGTGCAATGCTAGCAGCGGGGAATTTTTTTTCTTGTATCAAAAGCTGCTTGTTTGTAGATAGTGTTTCAATTAGATCCCGTGGCAAAAGGATTTATAAACTGCTGGACACCACAATCTGAGTGTATTTTACATTACCTTCTATGGAAGGAAATGATATTGTAAACACATCTCCTTGTACTGGTTAAATGTTAGTAAATCATTACTAAAGAACGGAGAAGTTGTTGAATCAATAGTAATGATCAAATAACTATTTTACTGCTTTTCTTAGAATTGTTGGAAAATTCATTTCATTCTACTGAATTCTCGCATTTTTTACACAAATTAACACACCCTCAAAAAAAAAGAAGTTTATTTTACATTGTGAGAGTAGATTCTTTTTCTTGTTCTTAACATGCATTAAGAAGAAAATTGACCACACAGACCTATTTGGTATTTAATAGAGGGGCTGGTTTTAGAGTAAACTGGGAAATTGTCCAGGGAGCTCCAAACATCCTCCAGGGTCCCAAATGACAAAATGTCAGGGGTTCAGGGAGCTGGAATGCTGTGCAATCGATGCTCCCACTTCATATTTGCCCAGGGCCCCATTTTGTCTGAAATATATACTATTTAAATTATGACTGAACTTTTTGTTGGATGTTGAGCTCCTCCTAGGAGTGTCCATATACTCTCAATGGCTATCAGTACACTCTGCCCTCTCTACTTAATTTTTTATGTATTAAACCAACAGCTATAGGTGGTGGTATGTATTAATAAGTGTTCTTCAGAGAACTAAGTGCTAACCCACAATAAATTGTTAAAAAATATTGAGGAAAGAAAGAAAAGCAGGGTTTTTAGCACAAAAAGAACTGTATCAATAATCGTACAAGTATACAAAGTAAATTAATTCAACATGTGCCACAATATTTTCTTGTGGCGCAGAGTGTACATATTAGGCTTAAGAAGGTCACAAAATACAACATACAATGAAAACGATTTGACAGGTTTAAGGTTGGACCAATAGGATCTTGGGGTCCACCAAGTGTCAAACTGACCCAATGGGGCACTAGACATGCTTCATCTCAACAAAAACAATTCATATACGTTAATATGAATATATATATTCACATGAATTGTTTTTGTTGAGATGAAGAAGAAAGAAGAAAATACTGTGGCACATGTTGAATTAGTTTACTTTGTATACTTTTATGATTATTAATACAGTTCTCTCTTTTTGTGCTAAAAACCCTGCTTTTCTTTCTTTCCTCAATATTTTTTGATAATTTTTTATGTATTTCCTAGGGAAAAAAAGTATTACTGTAGAGAAACCTTTCTCAATCTTTTTATCCCAGAAGAATTCTTTTAATTATTTCCAAGTCTTGAGCAATCTCTATTAAAACCAATTCATTGGTTGCCAGTGGGTGGAGTGCTCCTTACGGTAGTGGTCAGCAGGAAGAATGTTCCCCAATACAGTGGCGGTCTAAATGCCACCCTAAAGACAAAATAAAATAAAATGATCTCTGGTGTCATGCTGATGGTTCTGAAAAGTTACATTGGCTCAAGAACTATGAAGGTACCAGGATATGGAAGGTCAGTAATCCCAAACTCAAGTAACCCCGAGCAACCACATGAAGGTTCATTGGGTGAGAAAGGCTTCTTTAGAGTGTTATTTAAGTGACAGCTGTGAGTCTGCTGGGGCTGTTGATATCATATCCATGATGGTGATGCCCAGCAGCATTTTCAGGGATTTGGGATGTTTGTATAAAAAAGGCTATTACTGGTAAAAGGCATACATAAAATATATTTAGGCAGAACTTTCATTAAAAAAAAATACATTTCACTTATCTTTATCTGTAAAAAGCCCTCAATCCATCCCCAAACCAAGTCCAAGTGAGTCCCTCTTTTTTCTGGGGCTCGCCGTTACTTCCAGCACCGCCATCCTTCTTCCAGGTTTTTCACTTCACTATGTTAGAGCAGGGGTCATCAAACTTTTTGGGCCACTAGGCCATTTCAGGGGTGGGCAGGAGCACACTAGGCCGGACTCTCTCTCGAGTCCCAACCTAATGGCTCCGCCCCCACCAGGAACGCCCCCTGAAGGGAATTCCCTCAACTCCACAATGCATACGAAGGGGAGGGAATGTTACCTATTTACCCCGGCTGGCGTTAACACTTCTGCCGCCGGGGTAAATAGGGAACATTATCTCTCCTCCGTATGCATTGTGGAGGAGAGGCAATTCCCTTCAGGGAGCCACAGCAAGAGGAGGCTCAAGAGCCGCATGCGGCTCAGGCAGCTCCGATTTAGGTAGTTAGTACCGGCATTAGGCATTACGTTTGCCGACCTCTGCATTAGAGGAAAGCCCCTTGATGAAAAAAATGTAATGTAATATTATGGCAATTTTTTGGTTCAAATGCATGTTCTGACAACAGGCCCTTTTAAATTAAATAACGTCTCTTGGTGTTGCTACTATATATGATATATCATTTAGTAAGACCAGAATTATACTTTAAAAAAACAAAAAAGGAAAAAAGAAAAACAGATCAGTTACCAATTTACAAATACTACTTCCTTTATTTCCTAGAAAAATGAAACATGGAGTTTGGGCACTGTGAGCACTGTATTTCCATTTTTTTAGCCTTGTGTGGTTCCATCATTTGCACATATTACATAATTATCCTTCTTTTGCATTAAACAAACTGAGGATTAGTACACATCTTTACCATCTTCTTGCCATTCATATGTTGCTGTCGTTTCTTTTGGTGGAACATTTCGTAGCAAAGTAGAATGAGCTTTACTTGATGAACTAAACCAGTGGGAAACTACAAAAGGATCCAGCATGACCTTTTTGAATGTTACTGACTCATCTGCCTGGTAATAAAGGGAAAGCGTTGTCCTTTTCAAAGCAGTGTTTTAATTGTACCTTGTACAAAGATATTTTTCACGCTTCCTTGGTTACAGGAACAAACCATGATGAAAAAATTCCTAAAGTGATTATAAATCAGTACTCTGATAATAGGACTTCTTGCTTTTCTGTCGTGGGGGTTTATTCTCAATTTATCTAAATGTTTCACAGAAAGGATATTGTTTAAATGATTGAAAATGTTTATGGAACAAAGGTGACTGATTGGCAGAAAAATCTAAATATGTGATTCTGTTGTCTGCTTAGTACTCATCTTTAGTTCCAATTCTCTATTCTCCTGAACACTTCAGTATCACAGTTCATTTAAAGGAAACACCAAAGGGTTAGAGACAGGGAGAGGTCCTAGAGGTTTTCATTGTCATGTTCTTATTCAGTGTCACCAGAAAAGGATGCGATGAGAAATTTCCTTTGTCTGCATGCAAAAACGCAATTTTAGCTGCAGTATAAAGATATTTTGTGTCTAATAATTTACATTAAATTCCAACTCCAGCCATTATTTTCAGTTTTGTAAAGGGGGGAGAAGACCTAAAATTCTGTTTATGACTCTTTGATGAGATTTTTACCCACTTACTTTCCTTGTGATGCCCGTACTTTAAAGCAGGGGTGTGGTTGTCCTCATTACAGAATGGCACAGATGGCACTAGCGTCTATCCTCAAAGGAAGGAAGAGGAAACCTCCCTCCCAAGCACACTTGTCTAAGTCAAATTAGAAAATAGTCTCTGAACAGTGTGACCTTCAACATCATCTGTCTTCTACCTATAATGCTGTTCTAACATGTCTACCCCGATGTTTTGAAAATAATTTACATCTTCATCCTTGTAATTTGAAGGTTTAACACCTTTGCAGACTTTCTGACACCAAAGTTGGGATTATGTACCTAGAACAGGGTGGTTCAACAAACGCCATACCTCCTGGTCTTGGACAATTACCATCTGCCATGTCGCATTCTATAATGATTGAATGAGGGTGTTGGTGTGATGTGGATATAAATGTTGGGGTACGTCCTACACTGGTAGAACTAAGGAAGCCAGAGAAACATCTTCTACATTACAAGAATAAGTCCAGTTGAATGTGGCTAACCACTACTAGTTAATTCAAGCTGTAGTTTGGTGTTGGTGCTTGGCAGGCCCACTTTAAAAAATAGTCTATAGTCAGTAAGGTGCTTACAGTTACATTTCAAAGCTGGAGTTTTTCTCTTGCACAGCTGCAAAGGTAATTGCAGTATAGGAAGTGTGAGGTTTGTCAGGGGGCGGTTAAATTGCTGTCAGTTTAAGCTTTGATCATTATAATGTTATCAATCACATAAAACTGTCCTAGCAACAGGCTTAGTCTGCATGACAGGTCAATTAAAGTAAGATTAATTTGTTTTTCCTGCATGTTGATATCTGGAACATTGCATAAAATAACATCCTGTACACTGAATAATTGGCACTTAGAACAAATATTAATTTACAAAACAATTGAGTTAAGTTTAGTTGAGTTAAGTTTTAGTTAAGTTTTTATGACTTGGTAACCTTGTTACCCCATATCTGCCTTTGGCTTGAGACATTTAAATATGGAGCCATAAGGAACACTTGTCTTGTGTTCTTAGGTTCTTAGGTCATCTGGGGCTCAGCATTTGGTGATTTCATTGGGGTATGTCCTCCAAGAATCCATGACTGCTGCAAGACATAGCTCGGTCAACTCGCCCCAAACTAAATTCCCCTTAATCTTTAAACTTCACACCCCCCCAAACATTACCCACCCCACCTATACACATTAAACACACCAACGTTGCTTAAATGGCCCGCAGGCCTTTTATTAAACAAATATTTAAACATAACATATTAAATAACATATTAATCACAAATAACAACAATATATAAATTATTAATTACTAACAAAGATAATTTGTTCCAGAATCACAACCATTAACCAAAATCTTTGTTGAAAACAATTCAGCTCAATACAGCTGCAGTTTGTTATCACGCATCCACTACGCATTCGTTAGCGGAGTCCATCATTGTTAGCCGAGGCCGAAACACAGCAGAAAAAAATCTTCGTTGGCTGAAAAATTTGTTAGCAGAGTCACTCGTTAGCTGAGGTATTTCCTGTCCTTTGTTTTTTTTTTTTGTTCTTTTCTGGAAACATAGACAACAGATAGATAGAACAGATAAAAGAAGACAGAGAACAAAAAAGAGAACAGAGAAAAGAAACAGGGATAAAACTCTATTAAAAAAATATTGAAACATGAAGAAGTAATATAAAGTGTACCTAAAAGTGTCTACTACAAATGAATATATATATGGAGTCTTAGATTCACAATTCCTAAATTTATTCTGGGAGAACATTGTAGGTGCATTAGCACAACCTACTTCTCATCAGACCTTATGAATATGTTTTAATCAAAACTAGAAATAATGTATAATGAAAATATAATGTATACCCTGTGTTTGACTATCCTGCATATTATAATTCTCTGCATAAGTACCATCATGCTTCTTATAACATAAAGTACTTCTAGTCATTTTGTTGTAAATGCTGGTCACTTATTTCAGTTGTGTAAACTTCTATTACATGCAGCTTTGATGTTTTAAGTGACCAATAGCTCAGATTACTGGTATCAAAATAATATAGCCTTTTAACTGCGCTATAAAAAAACAGGGGGAAGTTCAACATGTTAAACACTTATATTACAATAATATAACACCAACATTTCTAAGTTAAAATATTAAATCATTTTCAACTTGTAGATGAATAAAATCCCCACTTAAATCTTTTAATTGTAAAGAATAAGGGGTGTCAGTTACATATGACTTAACAATTTCCTGTTATCACTCACTCTAATGACCTCCTGCTGTTCTTGTTTTAATGGCTATTCAGTGACCAATTCCTAATTACAATTAACATGAAGACCTGCTGACCATGGGCACATAGTTTATCCAATGCAATGACCAGAAGTAATATTTTATGTAATTTGTACATTTATTACTCTGTATGTAAAGAAGTTACTTGGTAGTGATCTGGATAGGAAGAGCTGTGGATGTCTTCGAAAATTTTAAAAGTATTAAAAGGGTAGATGTGTTGCGGTTAATCATATATGTTGCTTCCTTTATTTGGAGTGCAACTCTTGTCTTTTTACACTATAATATATAACTGTTGTAAAATAATTTCAGGTGCCAATACAGAACATTCCTTTTCCTAAGATGACAGCGCTCACTTATCGTATTTTAAGCAAGAAGGATCAACATTTACATTCTGGGATAGGACTACAGAACACCCTCTTCTCTTTTTCTTAACATGGGGGGTATATTCCATGGTACAGTAGTGCTGCAAGCAGTCATGTTGCCTGATTAGGTCATATCCTGTTAAGAGGAGAGCTGCATGTAAAAAGTTTTGCTCACTGATACTTTACTTGTTACAGTAGTCTTCCTGGTTTGTTTGCACTGCAACCAGATGGTTATCTTCTTCCCTCCATACATCAAAAACATTCTTTTCACAGCAGAGATGTAAAGCCTTGTACAGTAACATTCTTTTTACTAGACAAAATCTTTAGTGGTAGTTTCAAGTGACAGATTAATGAATGGGTGCTGCACACACAGCTCTGTTCCGTTCTATAGGGAGAGGAGGGGGGAGGATGAGTGTGTGGCACCCCGCTGTTCTCTCCTCCATAGGAGTGATGGTCATTC
The DNA here is from genome assembly GCF_032062135.1 of Pyxicephalus adspersus. NCBI lineage: Eukaryota > Metazoa > Chordata > Amphibia > Anura > Pyxicephalidae > Pyxicephalus > Pyxicephalus adspersus. Next base: position 24,128,355 of record NC_092858.1, read on the forward strand.
ATCAATCTGCTATAGCAGCTTAATCAATTAGATTAGGGAACAGATGTGCACATTTTCGCTGTTTGTCTTAGATGACTAATATCTAACGTGTAGGTAGCTTTAGTCTGGCACCCTCAGTCCCAGCTCAGCCTCTGTGAAAAAGTTAAACTAATCTGTAAAAAAACCTTTTAGTGAAAAACCAAAATGCCTTATTCTTATAAAAGTAACACTGGATATCTCCATTCTGGGGTCAGGACAATTTTCCCGACACTTCAAAAAACAATTATAGTGTTGAAGATGGGGACACTGCAGATTGGGGATTGTTCTCTGTCTTATCCTATCACCAAAATGGGACATAAAGAAGATTGTATTGTATTGACATGGCCATGTGTCCTTTAATCCTAAAAGATTCATAGGAAATGAAATCCATTTTGTTATTTACAGTCATTTTATATTATTTTGTGGTTTATTAGTAGTAAATTGCTGCAAAACAAAACCACATTTGGAAATGTAACAATGACGTTACCTCCCATCTTACTAAGGGATTGTTCTGTGTTTTTCTGGAGTGTACGCACGTCTGTCCATGTGGCATGTAGGTGGCTGAATCTTGTAAGTCAGTGCCATCTTCTCCCACCATGGAATTCTCCAGATCGCAGTGCCAGTGTTTGAAATCCCTCGTCCGTTCAGCCATCTGTTGGCAATTTTTTGCCGGGATGTACACAGGAACAGACATTAAATATGCATGCTGCGTTTAATGCATCACTAGTTCTAAAGAGAAGAGCAAACTTCTTGTAGAATACAAAGACAATTTTCAGAACTACACTTAACATCAGAGCTGAAGAATCTGATTGGTGGATGTGTGCAATAGAGTCAGGTTTCATATAATGAACACACCTTGTTTTATTATAAATGCAATATAAAATGCATTTTTTATTTAAAGTGTATGTAAACCTCTTTTTGTATTAAACATTTATATTTGCTTTAGGGTGTCCTAGTTAAGAAGATAACGGCTGGGTTCACACTAGCGGTATTTTACAGCAGCATTTACATTCCGCAGGCACTTGCTGTCAAATACTAACAATATCAGGCTGTCACTGCAATAGCTTAGCAGAGCAATTCGCTTTTTTTTTTGTATTGAAACTGCTTGTAAATAACCACTTACAAACTCAGAACTGCTTGCAATTTTAAAAAAGCTTGTATAAGCAAATCATTGCTGGTAGCTACACATAGGGCCTGATTTATTAAAGTTTTCCGAGGCTGGAGAGGATACACTTTCCACAGTGAAGCTGGGTGATCCAGCAAACCTGGAGTGGATCGCTTAAAAGTAATTTGCTATTTGTTAGCAAGCATATTCAACTCTGGAACAGATCCATTCTAGGTTTGCTGGATCACCCAGCTTCACCAAAAAAAGTGTATCCTCTCCAGCCTTGGATACCTTTAATAAATCAGCCGTAGTGTTCAAATATCACACAGCAATGTCTCTGCCTACTAGTGCCAGCCAAATAAAAAGTAATAAATTAGCCCATTTGGCGCAATGTTAACCAGTTTTTTTAAGCAGTGCTTGTATTTAATACTAATGTGAATCCAGCTTTATAGTCTTTATTAAACGTGGTGACCATTGTTCACAGTATAGTAAAGATAATACGATAATAAAATAGAGATTCCAACATTTTAGGATTGCCAACAAAACTGGAACAAGAGGCTAGAGAAAATTAAATAACAGTCCTCATCCCCTGAAAAAAACTTTCTAAGAGCGGATTTTCCTTCACTTTCCCTTTTTACAAATTTCCTCCTGCTTTCTGTTTCTGGTACAGGAAGTAAAGTGAAATCAGTGAATGCAGATAGCAAAATGGCTCTAAATCTCTATGGTACATAAATTTTGCAACTTCTTAGCTTTGTGAAGAAATAGTTATACATTAATGTTTGTATACCCCACATTTGTGACTCAAGTTGCTACCGGTGCCTGGGGGCCAAAGGTATGGGGGGCAGGGTGATCTAGTGTTTCCTCCTTCTATCAGGTAGCCTTGCAAAGTAATGGTTAGGTACGTTGCCTGTCATACTTTGAAAACAGGAGATGGATTTTTGGAGCAGAAACATGGCTTTGTATAGTGGCCCAGCCATAGACAAAATACTGTTGACAACACTTTCTCTTTTGCATGCTTTGGGGCCAATATTAAGCATGATGGCTTTATTAAACTTGGAATATTTACTGAATGGCATAGTTTACTGACCAACCACACATTTCATTTTTTGTGACAAATGTCAGCTGTAAAATTTCCATTCCCTCCTTCTTCATGCATAATATTTTAAGGCAAGATGCGTGGCATTAAATGGTGCATGCTAGGACTTTTTAAACCAATATTTGGCAATAGGCAACCTCTTGGCCACTAGCTGGCTCTTAACTGTTCTTCTATTAAAAAGACAATACCAGCTTCATATATATATATATATATATATATATATATATATACACACACGGACACAAAAGTAATTGTAGTAAGTAATAATTATAAACATGTGAATGTGTGTGATGTGTTTACTTTAGATTAAAATGAGTCAAAAATTTGAGATCATTAAATCATATCTGAGCAAACCCAATTTAATAAATGCAATAACAAAAAGCTCTTTCCAAGATAAAAGCAGAAAACCTTTATACACCAACAACCAGTGGTAAGGAGACTCACTATTCAAGACCTAGGACACCTGTTACTTCTCCATGGAAATAAATGTTGTAAATGAAGTCACTTATTTCCTATCACAGTTAGTTTTCATAGAAGATGTTCAATTTAATGGAAAATCAGAGATTGGAAAGAAGAGCTATTCAGTATATATAACCTAAAATCCATTTTCAATGTCCTGTTTTTTTACATCATGCTGATAGACTTCTTGTTAGAATGATCAATATATCGATAGCTCTTCATTACATAGGAAATAAAGGTTTTTCTTTGTTAAGTCTTGCTCGGGAATGGCAAGTTAAAAAATGGAAAAAAATAGCTGCATAACTATTATGGGTAGAGGAACTCTTTAAATATTTATTCCCATGTTCAGCTAATTCCCCCCACAAATGTTGATTTAATCCCTTTATAGCGTTTTTTTTAGATGAACAAAATTACGGAGCTATATTTGAATTATTTTACTGTACGTGGTAATGATTGAGCTCTCTGGGACCACCACCATTTTCTCTTGTTGTCACCACTGTTTGGGATATCATCATGCCACTGCAATCCATGGAGGCTGAGCACCCCACCACCAAATACCAGCCATTGGGTTGTACCCACATCACTCAAGCAAGTTACATAGAGAAGCTTTTCTCAACCCGTTTACCCTTTTCAGGTCTTTGAGAACCCCTGGTAAAATCATTGGAGATCAGAAAAAAATACACCTAACTCATGACCAATAGAAAGAATGTCCCCTTACAAAGAGGTTTGGTGCCATGCTACTGACACTGCCATGTGGCATTGCCAAGACTTTGAGGTCACCATCACATAGGAGGTCTATCAGCCAAATCTCAAGGAATTGCTAGCAATCTATGGAGGGTCCCTAGGGTTCTACAGAATCCTGGTTAAGAATGATTGGGCTAAAGACTGGAGGGGCAAAGTATTTGTAGGGGGTTGGCAAAAGAGTGAAGCTTTAGCTGTTCCGAAGCTTTGCACCCAATCTATGGAATCCAGTTTAAAAATAGAGACTGATGATTGTAATGAAAGACAGTTCCAGGCTTTGCTAATGCATTTAAACTCTATCATATTTTTGGAGTTGACATGCCATTATTATAGCGTAGTTTGTCAATGACCTGTGTTTTATTCAAGAGTTTGATATTTTCTTGTTATCCGACTTTCTACTCATATGTGTATAAAATTCCTTTTTTATTTAGTGTAGTTGTTATATTATTATTATTATGAATTGTATATATTACAATCCAATAGATACATTTTGCTTCTTGTGCTTCTGTTTGGATGTTCAGTAGAAAATGTGGTGTGACAGCTCCAGCCTGTGGAATATTTGGTTGTTGCAGTTAGGTTGATTAGCTGGCTTTTCTCTTCAAACATAAAAGGCTCAGTGTGATTTTATGTTAATGTGTAATAAATATGTGAGGGAAGACCCACAGCTTCTTTTTTACTTTTTTTGCTTTGGTTCTTGGAGGTTTGAAATAAATAGAAAAATATCAGAATTTTTAAGAGCAACCATTGAGATCTGTAGTTATAGATGGCACATTAGAACAGTATGGATTGGGCAGAACTGGACCTTGATATCACAATGACGTCTTTGCTCCCAATCTCACATGACTGTATTATGCTTTTCTCGATTACATTAAAAGTGTCAAAGGAGGTTCAACACAGTTTACTTATAAAGTGCTAGCAAACAAACGTTTTATTACATTTTCTATGTTTGTCACTTTTCTGAGAATGTTTGTTAATCATTTTCCATCATATCTTTAGGTGGTTAACAGTTTTTTTTTTTTTTTTTTAGGAGAATCCCAAAAAATTGTTTATTCCCTAACTGGTTTGTTTGCATGTAAAACTGGATTGCAATGTATTCCAAAATGAACAATTTTAAATTAGTACCCATTTTAAATATATATATTGGTTTCCGAAATATTCTCCATTTGTTAATATAAACAAGATATATCAGCATATGCAGACACTACTTTAGAGATTTCTATAAATATTGGCCCTAGAATTAACTCTTTCATTGTAGCGTGGATATTTATACCTGATATGTGTTGTGCTGTTGTCCTTTTCTTATACACGTGTTCCCTAGTTCTTCATTTGTCTTTGTATCTCTTGTATGTGCTTTGGAGAGGGCTTTTAAATGTTCTTGTCCTCTTTTAGTTAATGTATCATTATGCTTTTTTTATATACAAAAGAAATGCATTTTGATAGTAAATTAATTGTAACATCCTTGTAAAGATCCTCATTATTGGGACTTTAAAATCTGTTGGACTTCTAACATCTCCTTTGCCTAACATAAATAGAGAGCAGATAAATAATAATAAAATAATAAGTAGTGCAGTGTTATTTGTGAAGATCCCCCCATGCACA
>NC_092858.1:24134840-24136020 GCF_032062135.1 Pyxicephalus adspersus
GCGTAAAGCAGCAATGCCATTTGCAATCCCGATTGTGTGGAGAGAACCGCGAGACCATCTAATCGACTGCTATTATTGCAGCGTTAACAACAGTGTATTCTCAGGTAAAACTAAGCAGAAAATTGTATATCCCAGCCTCGATTCTGCAATTAGGCCTGTTCCCCATGATGATTCATTGCCAATACCGGTACCGCCACATGATGGACTTGCTTCTGTAGAAGGTGATGAGGAATGCGCTGGAGTTGCAGCCAGTTAGAACCTCGAATCATCTGATACTGACCACTTGGGTGATAAAGATTCAGAACCAGAGACCTTTACACAAGCAGAGCTGAATGATCTCGTTCGTGATCTAAATCTCTCCAAAGACAAAGCAGAACTTCTTGCTTTAAGGCCTAAACAGAAGCACTTGCTGCAAAGGGTGTAACTGTAACTCACTACAGAAAACGAAATCATAACTTGACAACATTCTTCACTAGTGATGGCTCACTGTACTGTCATGATATAAATGCACTCTTTAACAATTTGTCACTAGAGCATGTTTCATCTGAATGGCGTATATTCATTGATTCCTCTAAATGAAGCATGAAAGCAGTCTTACTGCATAATGATAATTCCAAACCAAGTTTACTGATTGCCCAGAGACTATTATGTCAAGCATGATTGGCTACCAATAGATACCTATAAGCCCGGAACAAGCAAGGACAAGTTTCTGCCTCTGGTTGATCCCCATCAAATATTTCTGCCACCTCTCCATATCAAGTTAGGCTTGATGAAGAACCTTGTAAAGGCCATGGGTAAATCATACTCCATGGGTATTCAGTACTTTGTTGAGAAGTTTCCAAACATAAGCACTGTAAAAATGAAGCAAGGGATATTTATAGGGCCACAGATCAAGTCTGTTTTGCAGGGTAATGTTTTCAAACAATCTCTCTCAGCAGCTGAGCTAGAAGCTTGGGATGCATTCAAGTGGCTGTGTGAAAATTTCCTGGCAACCATAAGTCTCCTGCATACAAGGAAAGAGTTCAGAATCTGCTTGATTCATACCAGAAACTGGGTTGTCGCATGTCATTGAAAATACATTTCTTGCACTCACATCTAGAATTCTTCCCGGAAAATCTTGGTATGGGGAGTGACGAACAAGGAGAACGTTTTCACCAGAACATTCAGTTAATGGAGCACC
>NC_092858.1:24137214-24139673 GCF_032062135.1 Pyxicephalus adspersus
CCAAGGCTATATTCTCTGGAATATTGCCTGTGCCATGCGCAATGCAGGAAAGGTAGAAAGAGCTTAGGCAGCTAAACGCATGGCTTAAGTCCTGGTGCAAAGGGCAAGGGTTTGGGTTCATAGAGCACTGGGCTGATTTTTCATTGGGGTACAACCTGTATGCCAGAGATGGTTTGCACCTAAATGAAAAGGGGTGTGCTGTGCTAGGGGAAAGATTTAAGGAAATGGTGGAGGGATACTTAAACTAGGACAGAGGGGAGTGGGACAGTTAAATAAGGTGGCAAAAAGGTTAGTCAGGGGTCAGACACTAGTGGAGGGTGGATTGGGGATAGTTGGGGGGAGGGTTATGGATAATTGTAAGGAGCGTCCCATGTTACAAACAAACATTGGATTGTGCAGTACTAATTGTACTAAAAAACTAAAGGATTTGGCAAACTAATGGTAAAAGCAGCAATGGTTTAAAGAGCCTGTTCACCAATGCTAGAAGTCTAGCAAACAAGATAGGGGAGTTGGAAGCCTTAATGAGTGAGGAGAATTTTTACTTAGTTGGTGTTGCTGAATCCTGGCTTTGTTCTTAGCATGACTGAGCTGTCAATATTCCTGGTTATACTCTCTTTCGTAAAGACAGAGTCAAACGAAAGGGTGGTGGTCTCTGTCTGTATGTGAGAAGTGATCTAAAACTAAATGTGAAAGAAGAAATTGCGGAGGGAACAAGCGATGAGGTTGAGGCATTATGGGTGGAGTTGAATAACACACAATTAATGAATGGAGTCTGCTATAGGCCCACAAAGGAAAATGGCAGAGCTCAGGTCCAAATTCATAATAGCAATGTCACTGCCTTAAATAAGTCACAACGGCTCAGAATTGATATGATATATATTAATATGCAAGTTAGGGTCAATAGGTTTAGAAAAGTCAATCTGTAAATGGATAGAGAACTGGCTTAAAGATCACAACCATAGAGTTGTAATCAATGATTCATACTCTGAATGGTCTAAGGTTATTAGTGGTGTACCCCAGGGTTCAGTGTTGGGACTTTACCTGTTTAACATCTTCATAAATGATATAGAGTTTGGGAATAAAAGTACCATTTCTGTGTTTGCAGATGACACCAACCTATGTAATGGAATTAAGTCCATACAGTATGTCTATAATCTACATGCAGACCTGGATGTACTGTTTGACTGGGCAGCCAAGTGGCAGATGACATTTAATATAGATAAATGTAAAGTTATGCACTTGGGAGCTATCAACATGCTTGCTTTATAAGGTCTAGGGGGAATACATTTGGGGGAGTCAGAAGAAGAAAAGGATCTGGGGGTTCTGGTAGATCATAGACTTAATAACAGCATGCAATGGCAAGCTGCAATATCTAAAGCTAGCAAAATTATTTTCTTGTATTAAAAGAGGAATAGACTGCAGAGATGGGGACATTATCCTGCCCCTGTACAAAGTATTGGTCAGACCACATCTGGAATATGCAGTCCAGTTTTGGTCACCAGCTCACAAAAAGGACATTGTGGAATTGGAGAGAGTGCAGAGAAGGGTAACTAAACTAATAAAAGGAATGGAGGAGCTCCGCTATGAGGAGAGATTAGCTGAACTGAATCTATTCTCCCTTGAGAAGAGACGTTTAATGGGGATATGATCACCCTGTATAAATATATATAAACAGTCCATATAGAGAACTCTCTTCCCCATTATTCACTTTGTGATCATTACAAAGGGCAAGAGGGCACTTTTTGCGTCTAGAGGAAAAGAAGTTTAAGCTTTGGATAAGGAAGGGATTCTTCACTGTAAGGTCTGTGAAAATGTGGAATTGGCTCCCTCAGGAACTACTATAGATTGCTTGATGCTTGATGCTTTTCTAGAATCACAGAATATAACTGGGTATTAAGGTTTTAAAGTAAAAATAACAGTGACAGTGATTTTTTCCCCTGTTGAAGCAAATTGTACCAGGGTTTTTTTTGCCTTCTCTGGACCAACTATGTCCATAAGGTTTTATACCTGGGAAATGTTTAGTTCCCTAGTGGTTGAACTTGATGGACCTTTGTCTTTTTTCAACCTAACCTACTATGTAACTATATACCTCAGGAACCGTGGGGAAAACTGAAAATAGTTCTGAAATCTGCTCGAAAAATGAATAAGAAAAGTTTTCTGTGGTTTCTGATGATTATCAAAACTCAATTTTTGTTGACCTGTGTTACAATAGATCTATTAGATGGGTGAAAAGTAATGTACAAGTTCATTCACACAAAGAAGTAATGCTCATACAAGCCTGTGCACAATACAGATACACATTGTATACATTAGGTCCCAACTACAACTTTAATGCCTCTGTAGTAATCAATGTTTATATACTTGTAGGCTCTTGGTGATTTCTCTATATTTATTCTATTACAAATTTATTAGAAGGAGTGGAGAAAGGGGTTTTAAGGCTGCCATGTTTATGGGATTTC
>NC_092858.1:24140337-24144695 GCF_032062135.1 Pyxicephalus adspersus
GTTCCTTGAGTTTTGGCTTTTGCTTGTGATGGCGACCTCATAGTATCATGTCTAAGTTAATAGCATGACATCAAAGGGGAGTAAGGGGTATTTTTTCCACTAACTACAACTATAAGATGTGTATTTTCCCCAAGAAATTGAATACTTTTGTTTGTTTGTTTTTAATATTAATATTCTTTGCTGGTATTGACTATTCTAAAAATTCCCACCTACGATCTATGTCTAGTGAAATACATTCCAATTGCAATTTTGTTGAGCAACTTCTGCGTTTAGTTTTTATTTTCTCCCCGTGTTTGCATGGGTTTACTCACAAGTTAATCTCTCCACCCCCACCCCCCAAAGTTGGCCCTTAGACTGTATTAAAGACATATGACTATGGTGGGGACATTAGATTGTGAGCCCCTTTAAGACACAGCTAGTGATATGACTATGGACTTTGTACAGCGCTATGCAATATGTCCGTGTTATATGCTGTAAATACTGGATAACAATAAAAATGACTAGTAAGGGAGAGCTAATAATACATGTTAGGCGAGAAGATAGAAAGCTCCTCTAATTTTTTTGACCATACCTGGTGACCTAGTTTACCATACAAAGCCTCACCATCTAGGCTAGCCAGAAGCCATCAATGTTTCCTGTAGATAGTTAATCCCTGAAAACTGACTATACTATATATAGATTCTCACTATATGTAAGATAGATAGAATCTGTGTTAAAGCTTGACCATATTTTTATTCCGAGTAAGGAGAATACAATGTAGAATATCCAGACTGTGGGGCATATGTTAAACTAGGTTATATAAAGTGTATTATTATTCATATTATTATTATTGTTATTAATATTAATAATAATACACAGGATTTATATAGCGCCATCATGTTACACTGCGCTGTACATTAAATAGGGGTAGCAAATGACAGACAGATACAGACAGTGACACAGGAGGAGGAGAGGACCTTGCCCCGAAGAGCTTACAATCTAGGAGGTGGGGGAAGTAACACACTTAGGCCCTGATTTATGAAAGCTCTCCAAGGCTGGAGAGAATACATTTTCAGAAGTGAACTGGGTGATCCAGAAAACACGGAATTCATTTTTAAAAATAATTTGTTAGCACATGTTTTAAATCCTGGACCAGATCCATTCCAGGTTTGCTGGATCACCCAGCTTCATTGATGAAAGTGTATTCTCTCCAGCCTTGGAGAGCTTTCATAAATCAAGGTCAATAGGAGGGGAGATATGTAGTGGTAGGAAGTAATGATGGTTTAGAAGACAGATGAAGATGGGTAGGCCAGAGGAGTTTACAATTGGCAGTGGCAAGCCAAATAGCCAAAAAGACCACTGGTGTCAGGTAAACTGACCCGAGAGGGACAAATTGGTCAGTACTCTAGGAACCCCTGGCAACCTATGGAGAAATCCTGGTTGAGAATCACTGATCCAGGGGAATAGTAAAAAAGACTTTTACGTATACATCATCCCTCACTGCCCTGGCAGCTGGTGCACTCCTCTTCTGTTCTGGTGTGGACGGGCCCACGGAACCTGCACAGAATAGTGACAGAACCTGCAAATATTGTATGGAGCACCGCTAGACAGGAGTTCTTTGTTTGGCCTCACTATCTGTACTTTAATGTGTTTGCTTTTAGACTGTCTCTCTCTAATTTAAAATAAAGAGCTGTACAACATATAGTTTTTTATTGCCAAAAAAAGCTTACGTTCTGGATATATTCATGTTTGAAAATGAAAATAAGAATGTCATCTTAAAAGTAGGCTTCACACTTGCTTAGTACTAGTTCACTTCCATGTAAACCTCTCCCAAAACAGGTTTTTGTTTATATGGGGTTAGTAAGAATAGTTACCAATAAAAACTCTTTGCCTCCATCCCTGGTGCCTGCATTTGGATTCAAACCTTCTTTGGCTGGAAAGAGTGAAAAAATGTTTTAAAAATTATAAATACTTCCATAAAAATAAAATGTATACAAAAATTAAATGTGTTTTCTTTTTAATATATTGCTAAATGTTAAATTGTCCCTTTATTTTACAGCATTACAACGTTTAGCTAGACAATTAGGGGAACATCAGGGAAAATGCCAGGATGTAGATAAGTATTGAGTCACCCACTAGTGAAGCCCAATGTGTCCTTGCATAAAGGTCAGAAACAAAAAGTGAGACACATTATTGACATGCCCAACTCTTCAGGATCTTACAATAAAATTTCTATTTTAGTTCTGTGTGGAGGTGTCCAAGAGGTGTTCATATTATTCTCCACTCCTGACTCACCACTCCCAATGTTTGCCTGAGACCTTCTTCCGGTCTTCCCACAGAACAAAACTACCTTGCCATTTTGGTGTCTTTTTGTTCTTTCAGTGGTAGCTAATGTAGGGACATAATTGTCCAGGGCAATGTTAGAGAAATATTAAACATATCCATCCCAAGTTTCTTTACAGGTGGGGTTACCATCCTCATTCCTTGATGAGTGACGGGAACATCAGATGGTTCTCCAGATAATGAACCATAGGTGGCCTAACTACTAGAAATGTGTGTTCTGCTTTAATATATTTGGAATGATAATATTGTGTAATAGATCTAGCTAGATCTGTTTACATATGCTAAGCATACGTGCTCAATATGGCAAAAGCATCTAGGGGTCCAAAAAGTGTTTGTGCAGTTTAGTTCTGTTTTAACCAAAGCAAAATTTAGAGTTGACATCTAGGCTTCAGTGATTTCTGGTCTCAAAGCCATTAAACATCCTTGCCATAATATAAATATAATGTTTTATGTAAAATGTAGCAAATAAACTTCAAGGTTTACCTATAGCAACCATGCAGCTCCCATTTACCCCAATAAAGTAAGAATTTGCCCTAAAGCAGAATTTCTATTATTATTATCACACAGTATTTTTTTAGCGCCATCAAAGGGGAGGGGCTTAGCTTTTTTTAAGGCATTTAAAGAAAACAAAGTAACTATGTTTTTACTTTCTATAGAAGAGGTATCTACTTGTCTACATAAAGTAAAAATTGTAGTCATAGGTCCGCTTGTTTGTTGCTTGAACATCACTTTTTCTTCTCTATACCTTCTTGAGGATTAGGTAACACTCCCCTCACCTGAAGTGTTAAAGAGGAACTAAACCCAAAAGTGCCTAAATTAAAAAAAATCCACTTACCTTCAATCCTGCAGGGCAGTCCAATCCATCCACAGGTCTCTTCCATCGGGTCCTGCATTGTCCTGGCATCCATCCTTGAGCAGGCGCGCCGGATGCCACCATCTTCGTCTTTTCTTCCAGGTTCTTCTTTCTACTTCATCTGTCCTAGATACAAGATCCAGTGATGTAGGTTGGAAAAAAAATGTACTCATCTCACTGTGCGTGCGTGAGATCCGCACATTTTTTTCCACCACGAAAAGGCTTCTTCTGGGCATGCCCGAGATGCTCAAGCATGTGCAGAAGCAGCACCCAAGGGCCTCCTGGGATGCGTGACGTAGGTATCTCGGAAGGCTTTGCGCTTGAGAATTAGGGGGCGTGGCTGCAGTCTTTAAAAAAAAGAGTGTTGCACTTAAAAAAAAACAAAAAAAAAAACAGAATTTTTACCCAATATAAAAGGGTTGTCTACCCTTTTATGTAAAGTGAAATTTCTGAGTTTAGGTAGGCTTTAAATACAGAGGTGTTTGCTTGGCCTACATATCATATTTACAAGCTGCTTAGTGACAAATTGTAGCACAAGATTGGACTAGAATAATTATTCTTTCCTTGTAATTGAAGTGTCCTTATTCCTCTTTAACCACCGATAACAATAGCAGCGGAAGAGATTACACTTATAAACGTCTAACTTGTTTTCTCTGTAGGTACAGGATGTTTTCCTCTTTTCCCGTCTCTAGTTTTTAATGTAATGTATTGAGGTCAATTTTATTGAAAGAAACAAATTTATTATGATGTTGTCTAGTCTAGTGACATGGTTTGAGCATCATTGTGATGTAACAGTTACCATAGAGATCCTATTCCTACGGAAAGGAATAAATCCTGAGTGCACTGATAAATAGCAGGTGCCTTTGTACACAACGCTCATAAGACGACCGGAAACCGGGCTGGGAGGAAGTACTTATATGGTATCCATATGAGAATAACCGAGCATACAATCTCTGTGTATGTAGTCACACAGGATACAATGAAAAAAGAAAAAGAATTTGAAAAGACAGTAGGCATTTGTTATCATCGTTATGTCTAAGGCATCTTCAGAAAAAAATAGTTACAGTTTTTTTTTTATAGTAAATATATATTCACGGCACATGATTTTTTTTGTGGTTGGTAAATGTCCAGAAGTGCCTCCCCCCTTCTCCAAACTACCAATCAATCCATTAAAGAATGCCAA
>NC_092858.1:24146095-24190636 GCF_032062135.1 Pyxicephalus adspersus
GGTATAGCCAAATGAAGACAAATTATTTGCAGTAAATAAATAATTTTCACACCAATTAACCAACATTGGATAATTTCTCACGGTACACCTGAAGATCTCTCATGGCACACTAGTGTGCCGCGGCACAGTGGTTGAAAATCACTGGTTTATACAAACAAACAAGTACATGCATTCCGAATTCTGAATTCAACCAGATAAAGCTTCTGACTGATGGATTATAGATCAAAACATAGATTAAATTGGCGTGTCAATGGATCTGCTGGTGAGTACTGGGGCTTAAGCCAACCAAAATGGATATTTCCAAATGGATAATTAAACCAAATTTTTACCTAGGAATGCCTAATTTAAAAAAAGTGGAATGCAGGACTGGAGCATGGATGGGTACTGGAGCAACATTGACCCTGATTTATGAAAGCTCTCCAAGGCTGGAGAGAATACACTTTAATCAGTGAAGCTGGGTGAACCAGCAAACCTGGAATGGATCTGGTCCAGGATTCAAAACAATTGCTAACAAATAGCAAATTATTTTTAAAAAACCATTTCATGTTTTCTGAATCACCCAGTTCCTTTCTGAAAGTGTATTCTCTCCAGCCTTGGGGAGCTTTCATAAATCAGGGCCATTGTGTCCAATTCCTTGCAAAACTGGAGAAGATAAACTATGATTGAGACCCTGGGTGATCCAGCAAACCTGAAAAGGATCTGGTCCAGGATTGAAAATCTTTGCCAACTAATAGTAAATTATTTTTAGGAAATCCATTCCAGGTGTGCTGGATCACCCAGATTCTCGCAAGATAGTCTATTTTCTCCAGTCTTGGAGAGCTTTAATAAATCAGGCCCTATGTTCTAACAACAAATCATGGACACAAAATCAAACCTATAGGGTGGGGGAAAGTTATACAAACAAAGTTATAGGGTGAGAGAACAACCTCTCTCCTTTCTACAAACATCTACCGTGAATGGATATTTTCTGGAAAACAAAGCTAGCCATACCAAAGTTTTCGACAATGACACATTTCTCCAAACCTCACTTGTCTGCCTGTCCTGGCTTCTGAATTACCCTTCTATAGGATCTCATTGGTTGTAATGGACTGCAATGATTGATGTGCAGTTTTTTGGCTACTAATTGGTTGTAATATGTTGGTAAACTTTGCAAATATTTACTTGATTGATGAAATAGGTCACTCTGTTATATAATAATATATAGTAATAAATGGCACCCCTAGAAGTATATCTGTTTGGGTCCAGTTTTTGTGCATAAGGTATATTAGGAGGAACATTTGTATCACTTTTATTCTTTTCTTGGAAGCTACATCTTTTGTGTTGTTAATAATATTAAGTTTCCCAAAGCATTTAAAAATTGTTTAAAGAATTTTTATGATGTCATTTTATTTATTTTAGGAGAACATTCAAGGCAGAGACAATTGGAATGAATTACGATGTGTTGCTGTGCAGATGTGACTAGAAACAGGTGTCTGTTCCTTGCATGTCTGCACTGCAGAATCCCCACTGATTTCATTATTTAGGTTGCTGGTTTGGAAGTGAACTGGAGATGTAATGGTATTCACTAATTATATAACCTCTCTTTCAGGTCATGTGCCTTCAGGATTTCTTTGGTGATGATGACATTTTTATTGCTTGCGGACCAGAAAAGTTCCGTTACCAGGATGATTTCTTGCTGGATGAGAGTGGTAAGAGAAAGTTTTCAAAAAAATAACGAGTTCAACAAGTGTTCCAACACTCATCATATTGTCGAAGTTTATGTCAGCTAAAAACATCTCACAGACATATCAGATCCAAGAACAACATAAACCCCCCCCCTAAGGAAATTTTTAAGCTTCATAAAAATCAGATGGAGATATGTTAGCAGATTTGGGACTTAATATACTGCCCTGCACAGACTAAATTACCAAACTTAATCTTACTTACTTACAATGTATAGGAATCTATTTTCACATGCATAACTTCACAAGTCCGGCTCCCACTGTGCTTCCACCCACCCTTGTCCTCTGCTAACTGCTACACCAATGTCATTTTCACACCTCTCTTCCCTTTGGCCTTTCACAGAACACTGCAGATGTAACATTAGTTTACATATACAGTATATATATGAATATATATATATATATATATATATATATATATATATATATATATTAGCATTCTCCCCAGAATTTTTTTAAGCTTGGTGGAAAAAATCTGTAGTAGGCGGGTGGGGTGGCAACCCCTGGATTCTGACCTAACTTTTCAGTACCCACCAAAAACAGCCCGGTGGTTACTGAAAAGTCCTGGGTGGTGTGCCGAACTAAGATGGGCTGGGGAGAGCCCATCGGATCTTTATTAAAGCCCTCCAAGGCTGGAAGAGGACACCCTTTCATCAGTGAAGTTGGGTAATCCAGCAAAACTGGAATGGATTTTCTAAAAGTAATTTTGTTATTTGTTAGCAAATGTTTTCAAACCTGGACCAAATCTATTCCAGGTTTGCTGAATCACCCAGCTTCACTGATGAAAGTATATCCTCTCCAGTCTTGGAGAGCTTTAATAAATCAGGCCAAAGGTGTGTGTGTGCATATATGAAGGGGGCGTTTATATATTGAAAGGGGCGTTTTGCCCCCTAGCCCAAAGTTTTCCAGTTCTTCCCTGAATACAGGTATACTTTAAAGTTGAACTACACAGAAAATTGTGAACCTGACATTTTTTTTTAGTACCCTGCAAAGAGTTAGATCTGGATGTGTTATAATCATGTTTCTGTCTCCCCCATTTTCCTTGCAATTTTGAATAAAATTCCCTTTATTGTTTACATAGAGAAGTTCTTTAATTATTAAGTGGTTGCTTAAAATTAAAAATATATTCATAAAATTGGCTTACAACTGGCTTACAATCTGTCTAGGGAGACATTAATTTGCCATCTGTGGGTTGGATGAATATGACAGGGAGATCAGAGTTACGTGGCAATGTTTAATCATGAGTAAAATGCCAATGTATAGTTTGCTTATGCCAAAGGAGGACAACATACAAGCAGATTTCCTGGAATGTTGATGATGGCATAAAGTGTAAATTACATTCTTATAATTATTGGGGATTTTGTTTGCTAATGATGCTAATTATAACTCTTAATGCTGAATATGACTGATCATATCTGGATACCATGATGACTTACTAGCACCTAAGTGGTGCTTTCAATCATCCTCGCAGAGGTAGTACAGACATTTCATTCTGATAAAAATGTACTATATTTAAAAATGATCTTGTGGTTGTATGTGTTATTATGTGGTTCAAGTATTGTCCGTGTTCTCGGTGTAAAGTATATAGTAAAGGGGTTATTTTACCTTGTTTTAAACATCCCTCAATGCCCCTAAAATTCTGCACACATGAATGAAGATCAGTATGCCACCACCAAGGTTGGGTAAATTGCTAATGTCACGAACCAGCACACCAAAAGTAAATAAACTGTTGCCAAAAGTCCAGCAGACCAAAGTTCTGCCAAGACTGTTGAAAAACAAGGCAAGATTTTGGACACGCTGGTTTGATTAGTAGTCCGTTTGTACCAAACTAGTCTGCTGCATATTAGCATTCTTTGCGTTAAGTCATGCTGTTCATTTGAATGTGCACCCAGTACATCGCAACAGACTTATTACTGCTTCTGCAACAATTTTTCCCATGCAGCACAATGCATAATAGTGCATCACTATAGACCGTGGTGTGCTGCAGTGGAGGTGCAGAAATATGTCATTCAAACTGCAGTGTGCATGGCCACAGCTAAAACGAAACAAAAGCTACCTAAAGCTAGATTTTAAAGCTACTCACTGTAACAACATGGGAGAACCTGGGTAATACAGCAAACCTGGAATGGATTTGAAAGCATTTGCCACGTAAAAAAAATGCTTTTCATGAAACCCATTTAAGAAATGATGGATCACACAGGTTCTCTTGAAGAACTTTAATAAATCAGTCCCAATTTGAATAATACATTTTTATTAATAGTGCACAGACACTGTCCCGCCATTAGGGAAACAACACCGGCCCCACCAGTCTACACAGACAATGATACCAACTCCTCGGATCTTGCTTAGTCACAACAAATTGTAAAATATTCACAAACAAGAAGTCATCAGCAGTGTGGCATATTCAACAATTGTTTTATTCACATCCCACCGCAGGTGACTCAAAGGACCATGACAGTACGTTGGCATGTTTTGTATTAACAGTACTTAGTCAGAGGAATTAAAACTGATCTCAGATTGAGGAGACTAAATAGATTGTTTTTCTTTACTGAAAAGGAGCGACCAACCTGTTCCATCAACTAAACTCCTAGTGAGATCAATTTTACATAAGAATCATAGGTTCTCCTTAGAACCTAACAAAACATTTAATAATTCAACAGTGTAGTGAATAAAATTGTGTCCCCTTAAAGTAAATCTTTAATTATAAGAAGTGAGGTCGGCCTGTCATCATTAGGATTACTCAAAACCCACTGCAACGTATCCACTAGATTCCCATTTTTCATACATTACTATTTATTTCTAAAGAAAATTTGCTTTGTTATTTATTTAACACATTGCAGTACAGTGTTTATATGTGAATGAAGTGTTATCCTTGACTGTGATGATGTTTCATTGTAACATAAAGCACAATAAAGGCGTCTCCAGAAAAAATGGACCAGTCACAGAATGATCAAAGGGATTGCATAGCATGTTGGTAATCCTCTTTGTAAGAACAAGTACTTGTATTACATGTAAATTACTTGTATGGTTTATGATAACGTGATGCCAAGCTTTGACAGTACATGCAGTTATGGCTTATTTAGCAGTTATGTCACTGCCTTTTAGGAATATTGAAATACTTTAGGCTGACTTTACGCCTATGCACTTTTATATTTTTACATATTTACCACCATACTAATTCATGTTTTTTTGCACACTTTCTTTGTGCATTTTAAGCCAGGATCACAGAAATCAGTGCTAGGAAAATATTAGTAATTATACATTTGCAGTACATGAAAAGCATGTATCATGCAATGTACCGGTAACTAAACTATTTCTAATGACGCACCACACAGTATATATGTTACATAGTTAGGTTGAACAAAGACATAAGTTCATCAAGTTCAACCACTAGAGAAATAAATCATACTACAAACCAGCATATTCCAGATAAAACCCTATATGCATAGTTACATAGTTGATCCAGAGGAAGGCAATGTGAATCAGACACATTAAAAAAAATGGAATGCCAAGTATAATGAGATTTGGCCATGAATCATAGCTATTACCAGGGACTTCATGTCTATAGTTTGGCCATAGTTGTATTTTACCACTGGATGTTAAGGTATACTTTTCAAATGTTTCCTTTACCTTTGACATACAGTAGAGAGCA
This sequence comes from Pyxicephalus adspersus, assembly GCF_032062135.1. Classification (NCBI taxonomy): domain Eukaryota; kingdom Metazoa; phylum Chordata; class Amphibia; order Anura; family Pyxicephalidae; genus Pyxicephalus; species Pyxicephalus adspersus. The sequence goes on from NC_092858.1 coordinate 24,151,469, forward strand.
GCTGCATTAGAAGAGCCTGCTGTTTTTTTTTCCTTATTCCTATTTTCCCAATATGAATTGCAGATATTTTGTTACAAGCAGCAATTTCAGGTCCCCTGTGATAGTAATCTGGGTTATTAAAATAAATTGTTTTATTGGGATAGGTGCCAAAGGCAGCAAGTCTTTGTGCCAAGAAAAGCAGTGCTTAGATACTGGCACCAAAACAACCGATCTAAGCTTATGTTTACCTATTTTGAATGTGAGCTCCTGCAGTAAATGCATTATACAGATGTTGCAGCAGTATCCCTTATTTAGCAGAAAGAAAAGTTGGTGACATAGTTCAAATGAGTTTGTATGTACATTTCTGGAAGAGAAACATTTCAAAAAGAGAGAAGCAATGTAAAAGTGTCCTCAAGCAATAGCAGGTGGTTTAACAACTATGTGCATATAATGAGAAAGGGGAAAGAGAATGGAACTAAGCACCAGCCACAAATAATTCACCATTCAGATCCCCCATATAAGTCTGGTAAGTCTGAAAACATGGGATGTGTGAGTGTAGATGAGATCATAAAGTAATCTAATACTGATGTCCTAGAGAGGCAAGGAAGTTGCAAGGATGAAAGGTAAGAGATATGGAGCAAAGTCTTAACAAAGGACTTTTTTGTTGTCTTGGGCAGTCTTTAGCTTTAGTGACTAGGGTATACTTGTCCAGAACTGGTCAGAGAGAAAGTGTTTTTGAGAATGGTACTTTAGCCCCCCAAATTAGGCCCAGTAATGAACTAAGTGGTGCATGCCCTGTGGAGTGGTGGGACCAAGAGTGGCAGTCCATTATATAAAGCCCCGTACAAACCCAGAAACAATACAGAAACAAACTCAGAGAACGGTCAGTGTTGTATAGACCATTGAAGATAAGATAGACAGTATACATTGCTATGCAGCAACCGTAGCCATGATCTGTGTAGCTATGAAAGGGCTGTGTAGCAAATCCTGTTTGATTACATTTAGGTCTACCTTATAAGAAACCTTCAATGACATCAGATCAGAATACATAGGCAAGGCCTGCAGTACCAATAGTAATTGAAGCTCAACAAGGCCATATTCATAAATGATGGAGCAAAACGCAAAATGTGAGACACTGTCCTCATCCATAGGAAATCTGGCCTCAGCGCTGACTTCATGGACTACAAAAGCCAAACTACAACACTTTAACACCAAACTCACTGTCGCCAAGCAAAATTATTTCTCAGCTGTCATTTCCTCTTAAGCTTCCAACCCACATAGCCTCTTCTCAACACTTGACTCCCTCCTATCTTCCTCCCATATGTTTTCAAACTTCTTGAGCACCTTGTCTACAAAACACTCACCGATTACCTGAGCACCAACTCTCTCCTTGAGCCCGTCCAGTCTGGCTTTCGAGCTGCCCATTCCACTGAAACAGCCCTTACTAAAGTGGTCAATCTAAGTCTTAAGGCAACTTTTCCCTCCTCTTTCTCCTTGATCTTTTCTCTGCTTTTAACACTGTTGATCACCCCCTTCTAATACAAATCATGCACTCCACTGGTATCAGTGGCACTGCTCTCTCTTGGTTTGCTTCCTATCTGTCTGACCGCTCCTTTCAAGTTTCTTTCAATGGTATTTCCTCCTCTCCCCCCTGTTGATGTTCCCCAGGGGTCAGTTCTTGGACAGGTTTTTTTTCTCTGTACACCTCTTCTATCGGTAGTCCCATATACACTTTTGGTTTACAGTACCATCTGTATGCTGATGACACTCAAATCTATCTGTCTACCCCTGACCTGTCTCTCTCAGTCCTGGATAAGGTTTCATACTGCCTCTGATTTCTGATACTCAACCAGGATAAAACCAAACTCATCATCATCCCCCACTCACATTACAAATCTCTCCCTGACATATTTCTATCTGTTAATACCACTGTTATTCGGCCCTCCCCTCAGGCAGATTGTCTTGGCGTCACTCCCGATTCTGCCCTCTCATTTACCCCCCATATTCAGAACATTTCCAGGTCCTGTCACTTTCACCTACACAACATCTCCAAAATCAGCCCCTACCTGTCCCCTGAGACCACCAAACTTCTTGTACACGCTCTTATCATCTCTCGTCTCGGCTACTACTGTAACATCCCCCTCTCTGGTATTCCACTAACCAGACTCTCTCCTCTACAATCTATTATGAATGCTGCAGCCAGACTCATCCATCCTTCCCTCCGCTCCTCTTCTGCTGCATCTCTTTGTAGGTCTCTTCATTGGCTTCCATTTCACCTGAGAATCAAATTCATCTCCTGTGCTTTGCCTTCAAATCCCTCCACAGTTATTGTCCCACTTACATTTCTGACCTGGTAAAAAAAATACTCCCCCTGCCGATCTCTCCGCTCCTCCAATGACCTACTAATGACTTCCTCACTCATAATTCCATCATACCCACGGCTCCAAGACTTTTCTCGAGCTGCCTCGACTCTCTGGAATGGTCTTCCTTGTCCTATTGAGCTTGTTTCTACTTGCTCCTTTAAAAGAGCACTCAAAACGTATTTTTTTCAAACTTGCCTACCCATCTTCTTTTGACTTTTGAAACCCTCACTACTTCCCACCACTACATATCCCCCCTTCTATTATGTGATACTTCCCCCACCTACTAGATTGTAGGCTCTTCTGGGCAGGGTCCTCTCCTTTTCACGTGTCACTGTCTGTATTCATCTGTCATTTGCAACCCCTATTTAATGTACAGCGCTGCGCAATATGTTAGTGCTATATAAATCCTGATTAATAATAATAACTAGCGAGTCACATCTGGCCAGAGGACAGTGGCACCATGTTGACCCAGCCTGGGTTAGACTCTATGGGTTCCAATAGATGCCTGCACACTGCAATACTTGTGCACAGAAGGTATACACCACATTCCTTAGGTAAAATGTGGTGTAAAGGGACTAATATTTAGGTGTCCAGAATAGAAGTTTGGTGGAGAAATGGCGGAAACTCCCCAAAAATGTGTGCTTACACCGCCATGGCTCTGCAGCTCTGTTTTTAACCCAATGGTTCATTATGCATCACTATGCATAAAAAAATCACATTGTGCCTTATTTTTTACATTTTGTGTGTGTTTTGTGTTGTGGTTAGCATCCTCCTTTAATTCACTAATACATAACATAACTTTTTCATGTAATCGCCATCTTTTCTTGGCGTTTCTCATCTTTTTTAAGCTGCTCTTTACTCCGGGGCACAGCAAAAGAACACAGTTTTGACAGTGTCTGTGGAGCACATCCCTGGAGATATTCTATTCTAACGATGGTTTAAGTTATTCAGAAAATCTGCTGTTGCTATGGAGCATAAATCACATGGCTGTGAAAGCTGGTCGGCACTCACATAAACACAGCAGGTTTGGGGTTTGCGGTTCCTTGTGGTATGATACCTTTAACACTTTTTCTTTTGTTTGCAGTTCAGTAAATTATATATTATTATTAAAAAAATATTGTAGAACACAGCAAAAATGAAGAAGTAAGTGATGCCCAGATCATCCAATCAAATTTCCAGTGCCAGTTTAAATAGGAAAGTAGTTATTTGCTATCGGTAGCACCACTGTTTTTCATTTTTTTAAACCTTGTTGAATTTCCTTATTTACCCATATGGCATTTTGGGATGTCTAAGCATGTTCATTTTTCCACGTAAACCATCCATGTTTTTTGCAAGATAAGTTTCCCTGTGCAGATGTGCATTCCATGTGCACATGGAAAGTATATTAAACTTTAAATATTAAAAGAGTTTTATGAAAAATGGAAGAGCACAGATTATTTAAGCATTTCAGGTAGTCCCCGAGTTAAGGACATCTGACATATGGTTGACTTCTAGATACGAGCAAGGCTTCCCTACTCGTTCCTGGGCAGGACTGAGGCTTGATGCAGGAGAGGGCGATTCAGTTTGCATGACTTGCAGAAGAAGTCTTTTGCTGTTCTGCAGCCTCTTGTAGCCCTTTAATGACCAAGACAAACTCTGCAGTTGTTTCTTTTTGCATATCAAAGCACAGCTTGCCAGAAGTTAATGAATGTCTAGGTTCCATAAAGTTTTGTTTTTTTGCTTTGTGAGGATTTTATACAGTAACTGACACCACTCTGCCTAATATTATGTTGAGACAAACATGTGTCCTAATTGCATTTAGTAAAATAATGTACCTGTTCCGACTTACATACAAATTCAACTTAAGAACAAGCCTACAGTCCCTATCTTGTATGTAACCCGGGGAATACCTGTATACATCAGTTATACTCTCCACATAAAAACTTTAAAGCACCGATATGGTCTGACAGCTTGATTTGGTGGTGATGCCATGTGATCTGGGTGAAGCTTATGACCCAGCTTTAAATAATGCATAGATAAGAATGAGCATAAGTACATCCTACTGGCCATGATGTATGATAATACAACCCATCACCATAATATTCTGAATAAAGCCTACCTCTAACTTTTTTTTAATTTGTATAGTCCTGGAAAAAAGTAAAAAAAAAATATTTTTATTGCTGACCCCTTTCCCTGTGATTGAAAGACAAAAAATATTGACCTGACAAATCCCTTCCCCTGATCTCTGGGGATAACATGTATTATTAATAATATGTATTATTGCAATCTGTCTGCTTTGTGAAGTGAAGGACAGGGTCACAACACAGGAAGAAGAGATACCCATCTTGGCTGCCATTCTGTAGGGAAGGGGGGCTGAGGCATTTCCTATCTTTGCATCACCCAGCTTTGTTCTCCAGTATGGTGGAGGAGCAAGTGGCCGCTAAATTCTGCAGGTTACCCAGGGCGATTTAACCTCCCTAGAGGTAACCCCGAGTGTGACTCGGGGTAGAAAAAAGTTGCTAAAAGCGGTAACCCCAAGTCACACTCGGGATATGTAAACTTATGGGTAGCTGACATTTTTGTTTTCTTCCATTCATGCATATGTTACAACATTTTAGTCTTTTTTAAACCTTATTGAACCCTTATTCATTTTAAAGTCCTTCGTTCACTTTTTTCTTGCTGATTCTTTACAGTTTGCATGTGAACTTTGAAAAATGTTGGTAGCATTACATTAAAAAAAAGTTTTCTTTTTTTTTTACCCGTAACCCAAATTCTTTTAATTTTACCCTAAAATTGTTGTAACTTTTATTATTAAAATAAATATAATTTATGTTAGTTTTTGTAGTGCTGAAGGTATTAGCCTGAGGAAGAAGAGTTGGCATCTTTAGCCTGCGTGACATTGCCCCTACATCTACTCTTTAGATAAAGGTATTAGGATGTATATAATGGCACCATGTTCCAATACAGCTGAATGCCAAGCTGGCCCTTCCTGGTACATTTAAAAGGTCGATATATACAGAGTTTCAGAATCATTTTAAAGGCATTATACCGACATAAAAAAGTGTGAAAGATGAGATAAATTCAGCATATTGCTGTTATATTGTAACCCTCTGTCTTCCATACTGTTGTAATGTCATGCCATTGAGCTATCACAGCCACGATTGTCTGCTTTACAATCAAAGTCCATCAACTATAAGACATTTATACAAACTGCCAAAGGAACATTAGACAGGCAGAGAAATAAACTGTTCCCAGGTGAAGATAAAGATGGTTTCAAGAGACAACCTTGAATACATATTCACATTTCTCACTATAATGATTTAAAGCAATGCTTGTGTCCGATGCTGTGATTTTGTTCTGGTGCAGAGGGAAATAAAAGGATCTAGTTGGTAGACATAGATAATATCTATTTTTTATTTTCTTTACCTAACTTGAAATATTAAAAAGTTTTTAATTCGAAGAGTGTCTAGTGAACTATTTAAGTAGACGTATTATTGCCTAAATGTGTTCCCATCTCTCATCCACATGGGTTTTGCTGGGGTTTGACAGAATGGAGCATTTAGGCTTCATGAATATATACAAATATGTGGGTCTTCTCATCTGGGGAAGCAAACTTCTTCCTACAAAATGTAAAACATGACTTGTTCATAAGCATGGCCAAGGGCCATCTCGGTTTACATTCTATAGTTAAGATCTAAAATGTTTAATAGGTACATTTAGCAAACGTTTATGTTACAAAGCGAAAGTGTCACAAAGAACAACTGCCAAAGTTATATGGAGGAATAAACCTTCCAAAATCAACTACCGTATTTTTCGGACCATAAGACGCACCAGTTTTTAGAGAAGGGAAATGAAGAAAAAAATATTCTGAAACAAATAGTGTCCTAAAATATTTTATGTGCATTAAAAACCAACAGCACAGTCATAAACACATGTAATCAACCCTGTAAAGTAAACAGCAGCATTTAGAACCATTATTAACATTATTTATATTTATTTATTATATTAAAATCATAAATTATAATATAATACATAAATATAAATAATAATTTAAAACAATAATGAAATAATAGACAACAATGTAATCTAAAAATAAAATCAAAATGTACGGTACTTTTATTTTTATGTTGTGTGGTGTTTTTGTACTGTAAAAACCATTTAAAAGCAGATTACATTGTAATCTGCCTTTAAATTTCCCTCCCTGACACACCCCCATACATCACCAATCATATCACTGGAAGATGACTCATCCTCCGGAGTGATGTGAGGGGGGGGATTTCCCTGCGTGCTCACACAGACAGAGACAGATACGGAGGCTGGAAGCTGCTGGCATGTGTGGAGAGATACATAGTATAATGCAGGATTTCTGCATTGTGCTATACATCTCTCTGCAAGATGCCAGCAGCAAGCAGAGCTGCGGACACCTGGGTGAGTATTTCCTTTCAGTTGTAATCCGATTGTCATACTATGTATGACAATCGGATTGCAATATAACATTTGTTTACTTTGTGTTGTGTACGTGTGTTGTGTATGTGTGTGCTTTCCTGCTCCCAGCATGACTTTGTCAGCCAATCATGCTGAGAGTGGGAGGACGCAAGATACCAGAGTGACAGGAGTCACAGTCACTCTGGCCGTGCTGGACAGGAGAAAAGCCGGAGGGGGGGGCTACACAGGGGGGACGGGACAGCGGCTGGGGAGGATACCGGAGAGACGGCCCGGGCACAGAGGCTACATTTGGACGGTAAGACGCAGGGACTTTTTCCCCCCACTTCTGGGGGGAAAAAAGTGCGTCTTATGGTCCGAAAAATACGGTAATAACTGAAATAATATTTTTTTACATAGTTTTTATTTGGTATAGTAATAGATTTATCATACAGTATATGCTATAAACAACTATTTATAGTGCTGGTTTTGTAAACAGTAGGAGCTGCCAAATGAGAGGTAACATCGCTTGTTTTCAGTCCTCATCTATCTTAGCTGTACATAGAGCACAACAATGCTTTTTAGTAACATTAGTAGTGAGAATTAAGAGATAGAATCATTTATTAACAATAATTGCATTAAATTCTCATTAAATTCTGCAGATGTTGATTCCGTTATTTAATTTTCTGGCGCTTTTTCCCATTAGTAAATTCTCTGATTAACAATTCTTTGCCAGCTGACGAAGGTACAAAATCTTTTTGTTTGCTAGGCTGTGTGCCCTGGAAAAAAATCCATGTTGATTATTTTGATTATTTTAATGACCAACGTTCAGCATTTGGGGACAATTAGCATATAAAAATATGGGACAAATCTTTTATACATAAAATGACAAGCACTTAGGAAAGTGTGCTGCTTAATTTAATTAAACAGGTACCCAAGCTTAAATGGTGGGTGAGCATGCAAAATATGTACAGGTAGTCCCCGGGTTACATACGAGATAGGGACTGTAGGTTTGTTCTTAAGTTGAATTTGTACTTAAGTCGGAACAGGTACATTTTTTTAATAAATGCAATTAGAACGAATGTTTATCTCAACATATTATTAGGCAGTGTGGTGTCAGTTATTGTATAAGAACCTCACTGTGAGTTAATCACAAAGTAAAAACAAAAAAACTTTATGGAGCCTAGACATTCAATAACTTCTTTCCTTAACTTTTTTTTTTTTTTTAAGAAAATTTGGGTATATATTTATTTGGAGCTTGGCTAATTCATGGGGGTCAGTATGTACCCTTACATTGGTGGCCAGTGGGTAAAATGCAGCCATTACAGTGGTGGCCTGAATGCTATCCTTACTTAACTAGAAAAAGTATTTGTTTCATGCTGGTTGTTCTGCCAAGTGATGTTGCCCCTGGAACTATGAAGGCACCAGCAATCAGCCACAAGAAAACAAAAAACAACAACTTCTTGGGGAACCCTGAAGTCCTACCAAACCCTGGTTAAATTATATTTTGCAATCTTTGTTCTTTATATCTAATATCTGGGAAAATGTAAGAATTTCTAATATGTTTGTAAAGCTACATTAGGCTTCCCTGTCCTCAAGGTCTAATTTTCAATCTGTGGGTTGTTGAGGGAATTGTAAAGGAGTTTTCCAATATCTACCGTGTTTCCCCGATTAAAAGCCATCCCCATTAAATAAGCCACCCCCGATTTTTGAAAAAATAAATAAAATAAGGCACTCACCCGTGAATAACACATCCTCCGATATCCGATCCTGTGTGTGTCTCCTCGATGCTGGCTGCAGTGTGTGTCTCCTCCTGGCTGCAGTGCAGAGCCAAGCTGAAAGTAAGAAGCTGGCACATGCACCCCCGCTATTCTAAACCAGGAAGCAAGCTGCTGATCCCTGCCCTAACGGAGATCCCTGCCCTAACGGAGTTACCTGCCCTAACAGAGATCCCTGCCCTAACGGAGTTACACTTAAGTACCGGTAAGTGAACAGAAGGGGACAATCAATGGCAAAGAGTGATCAGAAGGGGACAGTCAATGGCATAGAGTGATCAGAAGGGGACAATCAATGGAACATGAGTGATCAGAAGGGGAATATGAATGGCACATGAGTGATCAGAAGGGGAATACGGTATGAAAGGCACATGAGTGATCAGAAGGGGAATATGAATGCCACATGAGTGATCAGAAGGGGACAATCAATGGCACATGAGTGATTTTCAACAATAAATGTGTACTGTAGTCTTCTTCATGGAAAAATAACACATCCCCCTGAAAATAAGACCTAGGGCATATTTTGGCATTTCAAAAAATATAAGACAGTGCCTTATAATCGGGGAAACAGCGTAATACTGGACAGATTGTTTAGATATATCAGCCTTGAAGCTGTATTGGAAATCAGCTCCCTCAAGTCAACAATCCTTTCTGGTATCTTCCAAGCTCATAAAATTATCATTCAGGTAGCATTCTCAAACAATGTAAGTAGAAAGAAAAATGTGCAAATTATCACTTGATCAGAATTTTGAAATCACCATTAGAATCTCCCAGCTCGTTGGTAGTGTATATAGCTGTCCTTGTAGTCCTTGACATCCAGGTAGCTGTGAATCAGATAAATATTGATGAAGGGTTCAGATCCGCCCTTGAAAGTTATTGTTTTTCTTGATCAGAAGAATAAAATCAAGTGAGTCATAGTATCTAGGGTATTTTTTAAATCATTGCATCGATGAGTTAACATCATGCAATTTTATTTATTTTTCCTGGAAATTTGCTTTACATTCTATAAAGTTGGAGTTAGTTTATAAATCCATAATGAGAGCAGTGAACTAGCAACATCTGAATTTTAGTTAGATATTCATATCTAGAGACAGGTTCAATGGAAACAAAAAAGGTAAAATCCTTCTTTGGCTACAAAAAGTAGAATAATTTCTCCAAATAAGGGGGCACCTTTTGTCACATATATGTTACATTCAAATGCAATCTCAAACAATTCCATACACATTTTACATTACTGTTTGTACATATATTTGCACCAGAATTTGCATTCTTTATTTTCAATGATCACAGGTAATATCTGGAGTTTTTGGCCCTTGCTGCAGCTGAGCGCAACCACTCTTGTTTTACCAATTAACTTGCAATAAATATGGTTTAGAAGTCCACACCACCCTATATAGCTTCAGGCACTGAAGAAATTCAACATCATATTTCACACCAGATGCACTAGAATCACAGCCTATTTCTCTTTGTTTTAGTAGCAGTAAACTGACAACTTCCAGCCTTTTAATATAAATATACAGCAGCTGCTAAAAGCTTTCCAGAGACCCACCTCGACCTCAGTTGCAACCTTTGAGGTTGAATTGTTCCACAGTGCCTGCTTTTACAGAGGCCAGTAAAAAAGTTATGTTCATGCTCTTGTTTATGATGTAAAAATACTTGATTATCCATAGACCAACCACAGGGTCAGCAAAAGACACATAATAGTAAATGACTAAGAAGGGTCAAAGTAGAACAGCAAATGTAATTACTAGGTAGTTTCCGGGTTAAGGTCATCTGACATACGGATAACTCCTAGATACGAACAGGGCTTCCCTGCTGGCTCTATGCAGGATGGAGGCTTGAAGGAGGGAGGGGTGGTTTGCATGACTTGGAGAAGAAATCTTTTTGCTAAACACAGCTGAGACTGAGCTCTTTCTGCAGCCTCTTTTAACTCTTTAATGACCAAGACAAACTCTGCAGTTGTTTCTTTTTGCATAATAAAGCACATTAATGAATGTCTAGGCTCCATAAAGATTTTTTTTTCTTGCTTTGTTTGTGATTAATAGTGAGGTTCTTATACAGTAACTGACACCACGCTGCCTAATAATATGTTGAGACAAACATCTGTCCTAATTGCATTTTTTATTATTATAATGTACCTGTACTGACATACATACAAATTCAACTTCAGTACAAACCTACAGTCCCTATCTTGTATGTAACCCGGGGACTACCTGTACATTTGTTACATTTTATTTAATTATATTTGCTCTCACGGTCATTTAAATCAACTTTTTTGTACTGACGCCGAATTGTTAAAATTAAAAGGTGAATACTCTTCTCAGCGGAACTATAACCTATTTATACTTACCTGTCCTCGTTCCATTGAGGGTGCCTACATCTTTTTCCTTCTTCTCTTCCTTGTTTCAATCTTTGACCTTATTGATTGGCTGGGTTGGGATCAAGTAACTCCTGCACTGGTCTGCACAAGTTCATTCATTTCCAGCAGTTGCACGGAAGCTAGGATGCTCTAGGTTTGGGTAGCTCTGTGATTTTGATCATACAAGAGTATATTTCATTGTAGAATGGACGTTGCCTCTCCCTTTCTGAAATAAAGCCCTGTCTGGTCACTTTAAAGCCTCTGGGGCTTGAAGGATTGTTTCCACTGGCACATTAGCTATGCAGTTCCTATGTGTTATATATGCATGGAGATAGCACTACATTGTAAAAATCCATTATTAACAATTTGGGTCATCAAACATTACAATATGTAGTTTTATTCCATTAGCCATTTTTTTTCCATTAAACTCAATTAAATAGGAGTCCTTCAAAATGTACTGTGCAATAAATACATAAAATCTGCAAATGCACTTTTAAGTAAATGTTTTTATTAGGTTTTCTTCATATTGCATACAAGTTTGCCGTTTAGTGACAGTAAGGTGTCTTGTTCAAATGCTAATAATATACCAGCTGGAGAAAGAAATATCACAAACAAAAAGATAATGTCAGCTAAAACCACTGGGATAAAACGGGAAAGAACATCAGCTGTGAAACAACCAGAGTCATATATTATAAAATATTCCATAGACCATCAGCGGTACATAAAAGTGATTTTGATATATTGTAAATACTATTTTCAGATACCTTGGTGGAAAAGTTCCCTTGAGGACAAATTATGGGATACATGTAATAGAACAAACTTTTTTCAAATGTTCTTTTTTCTTGTGCATGAAACGCAACTGTTCTTATGTGAATAAGGAAAGTAGATTCAAAAGATAAAACATAGTATACAATAGTTCACTTAAAATACCTTATTACAATGAAATGTTCTGATTGATATTAATGAATCCTATAGAACCTAATACAGATTTAATGGCAATGATTCATATGATAACAGAGTTGTTATTGAGTAATGAGTAATGGTTTTAAACTGTCATTGCACAAAAAGTACAATCTAGTTAAATTGGTATCATTCCTACCTCATTTAATGCTGCTTTATGTTAACAAGAGCCTTTTGATGTATAGCTCATCATCATTTTGTTGGGTTAGTTTCAAACTAATTTGAGTTTTCTCAGTTTCCTTATAAGGGATAAGTACAGTGTAATGGCTCTCACCTAAAGCGTATAGGAGCCTTAACAATAAATGTAATTATTAATTATTATTAAACACACACTTAAGTGTTTTTCGATTGGATAAGTCCAAAATAATACCTCTTGATCTTGCCAGAAACCCCCCGAGTTCTCACCTTGCTATGGGCAATGCTGGTAAAATCTCAAGTACAGGTAACAGTCCTGCCAAATTCTTCTCTGTACAATACAGAATATCTCCCCTACTTTGACTTTTATATTATAGAGGTTATACTAAGGGCAGATAAATTGAGCAGGAGGGTCCAGGTTAGACTGGAAGGGTGCACACCTGGCCGATGATAGATTGCAACTCAAAATGTTAGAGAAGTCAAACCAAAATATTTTAGGGGCATGCTTATAGGTATATGAACAAACTTGGTTTATAAACTCAGCTGACTAATATTGATGACATATTTCCCCACAGTCATTCTATAAAGATGTTGAGGACTATGGGCCTGATTCATTAAAGTTCTCCAGGACTGGAGAGAATACACTTTCATCACTGAAGCTGGGTGATCCAGCAAACCTACGAACGATTTCTTCAAAGTCATTTGTTATTTGCTAGCAAATTTTTATAATCCTGGACCAGATTCATTGCAGGTTTGCTGGATCACCCAGCTTCACTGGTGAAAGTGTATCCTCTCCAGCCCTGGAGAGCTTTATTAAATCAGGCCTTATGTGCAGGGTGTTTATAAAGCACAGTAATATATAATGGAAAGTATAAATAAATGTAACGTATAAATAAATGATTACTTTGTGGAGAGATTACTTTAATGATATTATACCCAGACTTTAATGATCTTATGTGTTGAGTATACAGCAACAGATTTGCAGTTTCTAAGGTATCCTTCCTTTTCTCTTGTAGAATGTCGGGTTGTGAAATCTACTTCATACACTAAGCTTCCGAACATACCACGCCGAAGTACAACCAAGAGCCCAGGACCATCTAGGCGAAGCAAGTCGCCAGCATCAACCAGTTCAGGTGGGTGCTATGATAGAGCTTGGGATAATAATGTTTTCACTTCTTTTATTTATACTTGTTCTCACTTTTTTTCTTATTTGTTCACTCAAGACATGCTTCTTCCACCATGTGTTCCTCCATTGTCCATTGGCCACTACAATTAGAAAAAGGTGAAAGAGGGAAATAGGCATTGTCTGAAGGAGTGATAGCCCATCCACACAGTAAAACTCATAAGCCTTCCATTTTATTCTATATAGGTTAACCAATTAGGAGGCTAAAAAATAAAAAGACTGGCTTGACCTTTAGAGGCAAACTGTACAAATATTTCCAATTGCTTGCACCTCTGGATCTAATGATCATTGTGGCATAATGATTTTACTGAAAGTTATCTTCTTATATAGCTTTCTATAACAATCTCACTTTGTATTGCTCAGATTTATAGTTAGGATCTGAATGTTTGACTTATGCTGATGCCTTTTTTATTATAATAAATCAACAATAAAGATCATCAAACACATGTGTAAATACCATAAAGATGGCTAGACTAGGAATTGGGATGCAGAGGCTAAAGAACCAATGTATGATATCTCCCAAGAGCATCCACCCAAATAGAAGTGTTGATGAACTGATCCTTTAAATGGCAATATCCATTTCTATAATGAAGTTTTCATGATAAGAAATGGGTAGAGGTGATTGTCATCAGGATCCAAAGACTGAAAAACATCTCAAAATTTACCGGTGTTCTTTTTCAATTGAATGTGTCATATCCATCATCATATCTCATTCATTGCTTGTCTAGTAAGTCTTTCACAGGGGCAATAATTGGAAAACAATATCCCCAATACATAGCGATTAACTCCTTGCAGAGCTTCCAATACTTCTCCTCATTGTACAAAACTAAAAAATAATGACTGTCTGGAGATGCACTTTAAACCAAACCGAATGTTGTGTAAACCAAGTTATTTTAACGTTACCCTTGTATTCATTTTGTCATCCTGTGAATGTTCTGAAACATCTATCCCTCTGGTGACTTAATGAAACAAGGAGGATGTATATAAATCTTGTGGCTTGTTTTCTGTAAAACATTGGCATAGTTCCTGTGCTGATAAGCGCATTTGGATACAAAGAAGCTATTGTGCAGATAGTACATATTATGCAGCATTTTGCCTTTACCTGTCTTACGTACATTGTGTGCTTCTGGCTTTGTTCGGTTTTATGGGATGATCATTCTGTCAATACTGTCACAGAATGAATAGATGAATCATTCAACTGAGTGATGGCCGTGACCTGCAATATAAAACCGGCTATCATCTGTGATAAATTCACCCCTGGTTTCCTAAAACAGTGAGATGTGCTGAAATTGAATCAACAGATGCATCTTGAGTTAGAACACTGGCAGTGAGAAGGAGAGAAGACAAGATATAAGCAAAGCTCAGATTTAAAGTGTACCTAAATCCAATGGTAAGTATGTTATCCATTGGGGGGGCATAGGTGGCACTGATGGCCCATCTGTCCCTCTAAGAGGCTAACAATCTAATGTCCCTATTATAGTCATATGTCATTAGCACAGTCCAAGGTCAAGTTTTGAGAGAAACCAATTAAACCTAACTGCATTTTTGGATGTGAAAGGAAACCGGAGTACCAGGAGGAAACTGACCCAAACATGGGGAGAACATACAAACTCCTTGGAGGTAATGTCCTGGCCGATATTCAAACCTGGGACCTAGTGCTGCAAGGGCAAGAGTGCTAACCTCTGTGCCACCGAGCTGCCATGTTATATTTTATGGGTCATAAATATGGCGATCACAAATCATCAGTAGAAGTGACTTCCACATGAGTCTTTCTATCTACGGCCTCCTATACCATTGAAGATTTCATTGTTTACGGTATTTGAATAGAGATGTTACATGAGGGAGTTTGGGTATATGAAGCTGAAGTCAATCGTACAACAAACAGTATGGTTCTCAACCACAACTCTTATAGAATGATACAGAGGGAAATGACTCATTGAACCATCCTCTGTAATATTATTTCGGAATGAAACTGTTAAGAAAATCAATGTTTTTAGGACAGCCATTGAACAATAATCTAGAACAAAGTTTCGGAAAAGTCAGGTCATCTCCAAGCAAATGTCGTCAGTATTAAATTCTGCTGCCTACACAGCAGACGTCAGATTTTGTAATCCCTGGAGCTAAACGTTATTAAAGTATTACTACTCCTACTGGGCTGTTATGTTATTTTGTATGAGCATCTCTGAGCAGTAGTAGCTGTCCCATCTGACATTTAAAAGTGATTGTCTTCTGGAAAAGAATGATGTATTTTGTCAAGCAATTTAGGTTTCTTCCCATGTTCAGCAATGTGGCTACTAGCATTTAAAAGCAATAAAAAAAACTGCTGAAGTGACCACAATAGGAAAACCTATAATTATAAAAAAAAAATTGAAGCTTCTACTTACAAAGGCCTATGTGTCAATCCCTGTCATAGCTCCTGTTTTTGCCAACTCCTGTTCCACCGAAGTGATGATTAATAAGGTTGTCAATCACAACAATGGGCCAATAGGTACAGGAAGCATAAGGAGAGGCCAGAATCATGGACCTCGGGGGCTGTTTTGTTTGCATTACATTTCTGTCCTGGGATCAAGGCTCCTGGGGGTGCAGACTGCCTTCAGCTAGCCATAGGCTATGAAATATTTATGATAAATGAAATTATTTATTCAAAAATCAATTATAGTCAACTAAAATTTAAACATGCAGGGCGTTTTTGTATTTTTATTTAACTGTTGCATTGATTTGAAACCATTGTCATGGTCAATATTTCAATTAGATAAATGGTGGGAACAATTTTAATACCAATCAAATATCAATAAGGTGGATGGTACATCAAATACTTCTAGTAAATTGCCAGGATTATTCTAAAGTGATCAAATGTGTGACCCTAAACTGCATAAATAGCACAAAATGGCCCTAGAACTTTCCACATCTATTTTATTTTTGTATGTAACTCTATGTTTATTTGGTCCATCAAAGCCTATCTTCCCACCACACTGCAATGGGCAATTGCACATTTTTCCTCGGAGATATTAGAATAGGAGTTCATTTCATACCTTTTGCAAGTGGTGGTTTCTTAAGCTGCATGATGTTCTGAGTTGTGGGTGAGCCTCCACATAACACAGTGCAAGGCTTGAAAGACTGGTACCATCAGTGATTGACTGGCCGGTCAGCAAGACTTAAAAACATAAGCTTAACTCCATCAAATAAGTATGTTCTCCCTATTTAGACAAAAAGGGTATATTTGACTTATTTTATCTTTAGTCTAATTCAATCATCCCCTGGAAAAAAGGACCAATAACCCCTGCAAAGGTAAAATTATTGTTGCCTGAAGTTCAGCTTTAATTTCCAATGGCTGGGAAACTTTAGTACTTATTGATTTGCAGTGTCCCTTGTAACACCAGGTATAAGCCTTGTCAATGATACTGCCACAGCTTGCAGAAACTCATTTACCATCAGAACATAAGGTCTGAGCTCACCTTCAGGAATTCAAGTCTGAATATATTGAAAAGTGTTAAACTGAGAGATGCGTTTTAATGATTTGCTGAACTCCAACTGTGCGCTAAATAAAAGATTACATTTCTATTGTGCTGAATTAGTCCTAGCACATTTAAAACAGACATTGTATACCTAAAAGCTGTCTTCTCTTGTAGATCTTCAGTGTTTGTTGTTGTTTTATTGGTGATATTTTAATTGTGTTTTATGTTTGCTTCTAGGTGTGTTGGATGTTTGGATAAAAATTATATTCTACTTTCTCTGATCAATTAAATTGATACTTCAATAACATTTACAAATGTATCATTATAATTGATGTATGTTTATTATTTGCCCTTTTAAGTATCATGTGCACCTGTCCACCTTGGATATCTGTCAGCATGTTTAATTTTGAAAGGCCCTGACTTTGAGCCAGTGACAGAGCAGGCTAAAAGACCTGTATGGTTAACAATGCAGGAGGAGCCATCACTTTTTTGATGCCACATCATTACACAGCATATCTCTTTATGGGTCATATGTGCTTCCACACTGCATTACAGCTATTTCCTTTCACTTCCATTTTCAGCCAGTGTAAGGATCAATCAGATGTGACATTGATTATAGGAAGAACATTATATGCCAGACAACATTTCCCAACATCTCTGTATTACAGTGAAAAACATTTAACTACACAAGGAAGGACAGAAGGACAGAGCAATTGTAGGGCCTCAGTCTGTTAACAGGTGTCCGTATGGCACGAGCAGTCCTGAGTTTGTGGATAGGTGCACAGCTGTAACTAAGGACAGCCACCTAATGGAGGTTTTTAATTAGTACAGTTTTTTAAGCAAGAATTTCCAAGCAAATATTCCACAATGCTTTTGTGTTTAGGAACTAAGATGGCCAACGCTTGAGATAATTTAAGTATTAAGACAGACCTAAACTCAAAACAATAAAAAGTCACTAGGAAGTAGAGCCTATTAACAAAAGAGACATCTCTTTTGACAAAAAATAAAGGCCCTGGCTCCTGGTGGCTGTTTTAGCTCTACACTGTACAGCACAAGCTTGGTTCTGTGGATATGTAGTGTTGCTTGATGCTGTAGAACCAGTCGCAGTGATCATCATTGGTTATCCAACGGATGAAGTGGATCACTATCTTCTCCGCTATGGAAATCCCCCATTGAGACAGTATAAAAGATAATACCTTCTGAGGACAGTGTGCTCCTGCAGGACTGGGTAAGTATATGCCATAGTTGGCAAGTGTGCTGTGTCTATTTATTGATTATGACAAAAGCCCACTGCCAACCAATGTGTGTAGTTCCTCTTTAAATATTTTAATGGACATATGACCTAATACTAAACATAAGATTAGAAGTTGTTCTCTTTATTACTACCAAACCTTATTTCCTGCTAATATACTGATTACACTGAATATTCTGCAGGGTTACTGCACATGTACCAGCATGTCTTTATAAATGGTACGGCTTGGTATCTCACACACAGCATGGCTTATTTCCCCATACTGTGGACTTCATATCTTTGGAAATGTACATTATCATAGAGCCCAGGAACAAAATAAACAAGGTTATTAACTGCATTGCAGGACAGTATAAATGTTCAGACATGCTTCTTTGTGTCAGCTTTTTCCTGCTTTATTAGGAGATTCATGGAGTTTTTACAGCTATATAATGGCAGGATTAAATTGGACTCAAATTAACTGGGCCTTTGGCATTGTTTGTAACTGGATACAAACACAGTAAGATAAATGTAATAATATATACTTAAAAGAATGCCTAATAATATATACTTAAAAGAGTATTTTGATAGTCAATAGCAATCATGTAAAAAAGTTTAGCGTATTCAAGTAGGAAATAATGGGACACAATTCACATGTGGTCATTTACAGGTTACTGTCTTACATACTATGGAAAGATTCATTCAACACACTACTTTTCAGGGCCAGAAGGCCTCAGATAGGAAATTTTCAAGAATAGGCTCCGCTAGAAAAGCGCTTCTAGTGTCATCTATTCGTGTTTTATTTTTGTGATATTTCACTAACATTTTATCAGTTCAGCTTCCATAGCTAGATTTAGGACCTGTACACATTGAGTTTTGTTCATATCACAGCTGCTTTTTTACTTATAGAAGCCAAACCGAAAAGCAGTTCAAGACTTTCTGAACGTTGGTGCTGTTGCAATGTCTGTTGTCTCAAACACAGGGCATCAGAATTCTATTCCCCACTATTCAGCACTGCCCATGACCGTCCAAAAGGTGCATATAAACGGCTTTGGGATGTGGTTTTTGTAGTTTGTGCTATTGAGGTGCATTTGAACTGCAAGGCAGGTCAAACAAAGTCTTCTCTTGTCAAATACTGCTCCCCCCCCCAACACATGAATTTGCATTTGAATAGCCATTCAAAGCCATGTTTGTTTCCTATTCAAAAGAAAACATGTTGCTTTTCAAATGCAAATGGGATTTAATAGCAAATGCATGTGGACAAGTATAAATGAACATTGTTTTCCTACATTTGTTGTATATTTGGAATGCATATCAAAAGCGGGTTATCAAAATTCCATGACTTCAAATTCAAATTAGAATGCACTTGCTGTTCACTCACAAACGAGTTTGAATAGCAAATGCTATGGAAACAATGTGCATGGACTCCTAAAGCAGGTCAGAAGGGGGTCAGTTGCAAGTAAAATGCACCCATGAATACGTAAAATATTTCTATTTCGATAAGTTTATAGTAAGATTTTTTTAAATAAAAAGACAAACACAGACAAAAGGAAACATTTCAAAACACATTTACAACAAAAATAACAAAAAATGGCAATATTAGGAAATAAATCAATTGAGGTGGGTAGACCTAAAAAAAAAAAAAAAAGGAAAATTAAGAAAAAAAAAAAATGGGGGGGGGTGAACCAAAAAAAAAAAAAAAAAAAAAAAAAAAAAAAAAAGGGGGGGGGACCCAATTAGCATCAACAGTGTCAACATTTACTGTAAATCAATGAGGTCATAGGCACCATTACTGCTTGCATAACCTAAGGAATCCAGGTTGGCACCTTGGCAGGTAAACCCGAACAGGCAGGATGAGCTAGATTATATAAATACCAACTAGTAGAATAAAAGACACAGGAAAAGGGGAGCAGGGAAAGAAGAAGGGGTTGGCTTAGGGGGCACATTAGAAAAATCTCAAATGGCTGTGGGGCAGCAGTACATGCCACTGACCCACGAACATTTCTCCTTAGATGTGTGGACTGTAATAGTTTATATGGTTAACAATGGCCAAAGTCCAATGGAAGTTAATGTGTTATCCATGGTTCTCAAGTCATTCGGTGTAGCAGACATTGTGAGGTACCACAAATTTTCCATTTAACCTGAGATACTGTGGGTAGAGCAGAACTCCAGACCTTTTCCAGGACTTGTTGTGAAAATAAAATGAAGCAGCTGAAACTAGAAAAATGTGCATTGAGGAGGTTTAATATTTAAGAGGGCGACTTTAGGATCATTAGGTTTTGGTTAGCCCAGGACCATGTAAACCAAGTTATCCAGTATCTGTGTATCTTAGGGCAGTTCCACCAGATGTGAAAAAAGGTTCCTCTTGAGCAGTGGTGCCCAACCTTTTTTCATCTGGGGGCCGCTGTTGACATTGGGATAAATCTTGCAGGCCACAATGCAAATAGACATTAAAGATGAATGTTTAAAACTAGAACAGTTTTATTTTAAAATTAAATTAAAATGTTTCTAAGTACAGTAACATACATGCACCAAATAAAAGAGATGACAAATCAAGTATCTCTGCAATAGATACTTCCAGAGAAATGTATTTCGTGTGGCAGGTAGCCAAGGGGGACACCTTCTTACTACTACATCTTCAGGGCCCTACATATCCCATTTCCTGGGAGATTAGGGTTTACAGAACATAAGTGGCCAGATATTTGTGACGGGTAGCATGGTATGACAGGTATAGTTAGTACAGTTAACAAGGACAAGGACCCCTCACTTATCATACATTTTAATATACCTAGAGCTCCCCTTTCAGGAGAAATTTGGATTCAAAGAACATGGGAGGATTTATATGTGATATGTAACATTTTAGTTGGGGGGGGGTCGTAGAAATTGGGGTTCATAGACAGTAAGGGGATAGCTATGTGTGAAGGCGTAGCATGATATGATGGGTATACAATTTTAATAGCAAGGAGGGACAAAGAGAGAAACAAAAGGCATTTCCCACTGGCTCCCAGTAGGACAATCAGTGAAGGATATATAAAGGTTTATACTTGGAAATAATGACAGCAGCATGGACGCAGACACAGCTCTCATGCTGGGATTATCTCACACTACAAGGTGGGTAGGGAGCAGCCCCCTCTCTTGGTAGCACAATCTCGATTGGAAAGCATGGAAAATGTGAGTGCCCTATCCCCCCAAGACAACAAACAGAGAGAGAATGAGGAGAGGGCTCCAGGGCTGACAGCTCCGCGGGCCAGATAGGTTGGGCACCTTTGCTCTTGGGTAACAGCCTTTAAAACATCAGGCAGTGGAAGTGCTCGTAAATTTTCATAGCCTGACATGTACCAACGCATAAGGAGCTTGTAGTTTGCTTTCACTGCCGAACTACTTGAAGAGCTCCTGGCAGTATAGTCCCAAATTGAAAGCCACATTTCAGGATCTAGTGTGCTCTGCAGATTCTTCTCCCAATTAGTTACATAAGTATGTGGCTTGAAAGATTGATTAGATAGTAATGAGCTGTAGATGATCTTGATGGTACCCTTAGGGCTAGGAAGAAGTCTACAGATGCTGTTAAATGTTGCAAGGCTAATTGAGTTGGTAACCTTCTTACAAGCTTCACTAACAAAATTTTTAATCTGTAAATAGTGAAAATTTTCAACCAGACGAAATGTGTGTGTATTCCATGAAAATGCAAAAGTTTTTGGTTCTTGCAGTGACAACATGTAATATCGTGCTACAAATGTTTTGAGCCATCATCTAAACACCACATAATTTGAGTCACCCGGAGGGATATCTGGATAGTGGAAAATGGGGCACATGAGGCAAAATTAAACCTCCCTAATTTTTTTATGTCCCTCCCATAGCTGCTAGGTATCCTTCAGCACAGAGTTTGTGATGCGCCCATGGAACAAAGAAGAAACCCAATGTAAGCCATCTATTGGAAGGGGAGATACTTCAGCTGCCTCCATAGAAACCCACAATGGACTATCCATGGTAGAATCATATACTGATAGGTGCAGAAGCTGAGCGGCCGAACCGAGAGAACCAAGAGCTCTTCTGCTTGTTTAAGTTGAAAAAAAGGAATGATTGGGTATACGTGGTCTCCACTTAACCCAGAAAAACTGGAGAATCAGCCTCTGTATTTTTTCTAGTGGGAAGTGACTGAGATAGGGAGCAGACAAAAGGATTAAAGAAACTTCATCTTTACTGCTGCTATATCACATTTGATGTTAGCTATACAGCCCAGCCATGAAATCTGGTGGTT
The DNA here is from genome assembly GCF_032062135.1 of Pyxicephalus adspersus. NCBI lineage: Eukaryota > Metazoa > Chordata > Amphibia > Anura > Pyxicephalidae > Pyxicephalus > Pyxicephalus adspersus. Next base: position 24,173,565 of record NC_092858.1, read on the forward strand.
TTTTCAATGAATCTAGATGCAACCTGACCTGTTAAGTTATGGCTGGGTAGTTCGTCTCAAACAGGATGGTATAGGAGGCAGTCACATACACTGTCAAATACAGCAATTTAAAGGGTTCCCATCTAAAAAAGAAAGGTATCTCGACTAATATTGAATATTTAAAGGAGAGCATTTATTATGATTGATGTGGCCTGACACCTCTCCAAAAGTGACCAGGGTTGCTAGAAAGTTAGACAATGATATCACTGGGTTAGTAATTTGCAATAAAGCATCATCTGCAATTTAGGTGAATTTTTGATGCCATCTAGCCAGCTCTAGGCCTTTAATACCCAGGTGCTTATGGACAGCTAGAGCTAAAATTTCGTTGGATTGTGATAACAGCAGCGGGTATAGAGGGAGCCCCTTTCTTCTCCCTCCTAAGATATCCAACATAGATGATCAGAACCCCAATTGTTGAATAAAGGCCTGATGATTAGTACACAGGGTTCTGATTCAACGCATACAGTTTAAACCAGAGCCCCACTTTTGTAATACAAAAATTACATAGGGACTTAAATTTATTAGTGGGCCGAGAACCTGTCTGGACCTGGACGCTTCTGGAGTTTAAGGAGACTTTAAAGCCACCATAGTTTCAGCCATGGTAGGAGGGTTTTTGTGCCCTTTTTGTAAAGTGTGGAGATATAGGTTGTTTTATGTTATCACTGATAACTTTAAAAAATCTCTGCTAGCCATTTTTATACTTTGGTCCATGTTGTAGAAATTTGGAATTGATTTATAGGTTCTTTAGATCATCTCCCTAACTAAAAATATTTTTCAGCACACCCGTAAAGATTGACAGAAGCTTTAGCACAATATTTTGTTAGTATATCAAAATGAAACAAAAATTTAACACACATATGTTCCATGGGAAATCATTTTCTCATAGCAGTAATCTATAATACATGTCTTGTATCAATTGCATTTCTGTGGATGTTTGAAGATAACATATATCTACACAATAAGAAAAAAACTGTGTTTTTATTGTTTTTCTGTAGGTTTACAGAAAAATGTCACTCTTGTGAATTATCTGATAAAAAAACAACTCTCTCCATTACTGGTGTAATCATTTCATCTTCCGTTATTATTCTAGAAGACTGGTTGAGAGAAACTGTTTGTAGTTGAACATATCTGGGGAAAATAGTGTGCTTCCCCTGGTGAAATGTTATCACTTATTTATGTTTTTATTTATAAAGTGGATAGAAAGAAATGAGTGGCATAGCTAAAAATAGCTCTAACCAGCAGGGGCAAACCAGCTAAAATTGAACTGTTTGTTGAAGTAAATGCCTTTCTCCTTTACATCGGAGAACAATGAAAGCTTAGAAGTCCCACACTGGTCACATCATATGTAAGGGAATGTAGGCTTCAGCTTCTTTGGCCAGGGTTTAACTCTGGAGGGGCAGTAATAGCAAATCTACAGCAACTTTTATTACTGTATATGTGTATTGGTTTTAATATTATAGCTTCTTTTGGGATATTAGGTCAGCAAGTGGCACCTACTGTTTTGCCTACTGAGACAATTGTGGAGGTCACATTTACGGTGACTAAGTTCCCCCTTCTATTCCTGTAGCCTAGCATCTAATACAAGTTGCTGTTACTTAAGGCTGAAGGCATAGCCATGCCTGAACATAGTACTGAAGCATAGCTTCTATCTAACCCTCACTTGAAGGACAACTATTCTTTGGTAACCTAATCTGTTTTCCTTGTTTCTGCTCAGTTGTCCCTCTTTTTGGTTTGATAGGTAGACCTAAAAATTTGGTTACTTGGGCACTTCTGAGTTTAAGCAGTTTTATTGTAGTTATTCGTCTTGGTCTGTTTTTAGGACATGGCAGATGATATAATTTGTCTACTTATTTTGTGTTGTTATAAAGTGTCCGTCCCATCTCAGGATGTTGGAAGGTTTGTTGAGGTTGAGGGGAATTGAAGGCAAATACTTTATACCAGTCAGCTTTGCCAATCATAAACAACCAATAAACAGTCCAGGTAATTAAATATTTTGCTTTACCGTTAAAAAGATAGTTTGGAAATTAAAAGCCATTTTGAGTTTCATTGTTGTCTATTAGTTGGATTTCTCCTCATTTTGTGGTAAAAACCTGATAGTAGGGGGAATTCTCCAACCACTACACATAAACGGATTAAAATGCATTTCCAGTACAGAAAGGGAAAGCTAGAACCCCTTTCGGATTTGTAATGCTGTTTGTGTCCCTAAAACTATTGTCACCATAACATTACCTAAGTATATGGCCCTGGTCCAGAGCCAATGCTTACCAGATGGCAATCCCCCAATTTGCACTCTTCAAATAAAGCAAGCCTGCTCAGGTTCAAGAGGCTAGCCGTGCTTTCCCAGCACATGGGACTTCTGTGCTTATAGGATGGCATCTGTGAAAGGACTGATGGAGAACCAGGAACCCCCAAGAGCAGGAGATGGGACACAATGTGAAGGCAAGGCAGTTCAGGGTCAGTTGCCTGGTGATCCACAGATAACCCAGTACAGGAGAGTCCCGGTGAGGCCAGGAAACAGAGCCAGGGGCCATACACAAGTAATAAGTCCACCAAACATGGTATCTAAGGATAAAGACAAAGTAGAGTCAGGGTCATAGGCAAAGGTCGGTGCAATCCACCTGGAAGTGTTACATGGTCTTTCTCATCTGTCTTTTTTGCCTGCATGTAAATGTAAAGAAAAGCATAAATAAAAATGTGAAATAGAAAAGGTGTTCATATAATATCACTCCCCGTATTGCCTACAAACAGCAACAACATATAGCAACAAATATTTACCAATTTAGGATTTTCACAATAAATATGTTTTACTTGAAAATATCTTCAAATATCACATTTGCTGATGTTAGCTATGCAAAAATAACTTGAAAATAAATGTTTGCATTATGCTTTGATCTGGAATAGGCACTATATTTCTGTCCCAGCTGTAGCATTTATAAAAAAAAATCTGTTTAACCCAGAACTGAAATCCTACAATTGAAAACAAATCACTAAGAATTAGGAAACTTTTTGGCAGAGGTATAAATGCAAAATCTTTTGTAAAAAATGCCCTGTGCTCTTAGCAATCTTTTATTTGCTATATACATTGCATGCACCATGCAGAGTATACCCCAACTCTTCCTTCATGGCATGATGTGAATATAGATGGGTGCAATGGACAATAATGCATGCAGGAATTACATATCAGTGTCCAGCCAATGACCAAAGAGGATCACAGGGAACTGGGCCTGTCATTGCAGGCGGAGAGCACACTAAGTGGTACATGTGCCATAATCTTCACAAATAGGAGTTCCCCTTTTTTTACACACAGATGCTTGGGCTATAGCACCTCTGAAACACCCATAATGGCAGTTTGGCTTTCAGATGCCTTTCCTGAAACTCTCTGGATTCTGTTTTTTCTTGGGGCTGCAAGCCTGCCTGTTAACAATACAAATTATGATACAGACGTAGAACAGGGCCTAGCCCAGTCATCATTTTTAGTCTAATAGGTGGGGAAACCTAGTATAGAATGGGTAGATGAAATGGAACTGTGACTTGTAGGTGATGTAGAAAGAGAGAGAGAAAGATAGGTGGGTGAGTTTGAAGAAGTGGACTTCAAGCGCTTGTTTAAATGTGTTGAAGGCAAGAACAAGCCTAATAAGGTGAGAGAAGGAGTTTTCGAAGGAGGGAATCCCTAGATACATCTTAAAACTATGCATAAGAAAAGGTTATGAATGAGAAGGGTATAGGTAGGTAACTGAAGAAGCAGGGAGGGATTAGTGATTGTGTGTGTTTATGTATAAGGTCAGAAATATAAGCAAGACAAGGGCTATGGAGTGATGTTTAGGTAAAATATAGTAGCATAAATTCTGAGCTAAAAAAAGAGATTTGCAAACAGTGGCTACAAATAAGATGCAGTGAGAAGGGTAGATAAATCTAGCTGTGGAAATTGTAACAGACTGCAGTGTCCAGAGTAAGTTAGAGTTTAGACATTTTAGTCTTTAAGTAAACAAGGTGTTCAGGTAGTTTGGATGCATATGGAATAAGGGAAATGAGATAGAGATGCTACAGAGCAGGCTGGTGCCGATAAAGAGTATTTTTTAGAATTGGAAGTTGCATGTCTGAAGTCTCAGGATAAGGTCTTCTCACATGTTCTAACTCAGTACTTCTCAATACTTATCTTGGTAGTAAACGCCTTAGAAGGGGGCTGTATTTAGAAAAGTGCACTTGTCTGCTTAGCATTCTACACAGATAACGTTACAGAAAAGATTCAGGCAATCTGTTTGCCATCTCACTTTTTATTGACATATAATTCATATTGTGTGACATTTTGGTGTTTTGGCCAAGATATACCCGTGTGCTCTGAACTGAATAACTGACCTTTCTGTTTAATGCTGAAATAGTTATGATACTTTCTGTAGTGATATTGCTGAGTAATTAACTCCTCCATTGCAGTTCCTTCCCAATAATTTCATAGTACATACCCTATGTATTTTGATAAATCCATACTGCAGCTTTATTGATAGGAAAATAAAAAAAAACCTTTGCAACTTTGTTGATTTTGGACAACAGAAACTTATTGGCAGCTAAGCTGAGTGTTTTCCTTTCAAGCTATGAATCACTATGTGCTTGGTGTTCTTTTGGCTTTTTATAAGAGACTCGAAATAAAAGGGCACATTCCCTAAGGAAGCTATATTCAAAAGTATCAGCAGGGCAAGATATCAGAACTGGGCTTTAAACTTGGGAGAAACATCCATTCAAAATGATAGCTCAATTGTGGTTAAATATTAGTTGGCTTGGATGACTTACTTTCATTTATCTATCGGGATTCCTAATACAGGATACCCTTACCAGCCCACACTATGGCCACCAGAAATTCAAGTGAGATGGTGTTACTCATGTTGCTGTATTTTTTTTTTTTTAATACATACTGAACGCCTAAAAGCTTTGCCCAAAGGCAGAAAGAGAATGAAAGACTACACATGCTGTTTAACTCACATCTGAAATTAGCCTAACTTCTCTTTTGTTAGAACCTCCTCTCACTATAATTTTCTGAAGGATGTTGATTTTTATTCAGTAGACAGAAAAGGGCATGTAGCGGGTATATATTTAAAAAAATAATAATTTGTAAATGTACTGGTAAATATCTTCAGGATTTTGGCTTGTTACATTGAACCAACATTCTCAGTCATATTCACTTTATTTATTTTTGAATGTGCAGCAGGTGAATGTGCAAGCCAGTGATGGGCAGAAAAATTTCCCAGTAATCTTTGTAAAACAGCTTTTACCTCTATGCAGGTCAATTTTTTCAACATTGTCATAGAAGTAAATAAATATATACATTGCAGGTAGGTTAATGTGTAGATCCTGGCATTATTTGCCCATATTTGGACTATTTTAGTTATTAATGTCTCAAGAAGGTGGAAAATGGAAACATTTGGGAGGCTCTTCCAGAGTTTGCTGTGTACCTAACATCAATAGGGGCACTTCTGGATGCCACTGAAATCTGCAAGTTATGTATTAGTTATGTTAAGAACATTCAGTGTTAATATATGATGGTGGCCGTATGTTTTTTTATTGGTTACTATTTCATAAAAACGCTCACAGTTTCCCCTTTCCAGCATCTTTTTGTGGCACTGGGGCTTCCTGGGGTCATAGTTGTGGTTGTGATGCTCTATCTTTCTCTTAGGAGCTTTTCTTCCTTTAAAGCTTGTCCATCTTCATCTCGGCATGGAGAAATGCTGGGCGCCGCCATCTTCTTTCCAGATCTACCTACGCCACCCAATCTCACACTGCGCAGGAGCGAGATCGGGTGACATAGACAAGGAAAAAAAGAGTGCCGATCTCACTGGAGTACATGTGTGAGATTGTCATTTTTTTTTCCCCATTGAAGTAAAAGCTTCTTCTGCACATGCCCAAAATCAGACATGAGCAGAAGGAACAGCCAAAAGCCTCCTGGGATACATACGTCATGGCTCACTGTGGCAATAAAGACAGAATGGGAAGGGTTTACTCTATTTATTTTCAAAAGGGGTTTAAACCTTCTCTCTCTAAAAAAGAAGGTATTTTTTACCCTTATATAAAAGGCTTGTCTGCCCTTTTATATAAGGTAAAATATTTAGTTCAGGTCCGCTTTAAGAGAATCCATCTTCTAGCACTCCCTTACAGCCCCGATTAATGTGCTGTGTGGGGGACCAGGGTTGGGTGAGATGTCACCAGAGAGTATTAGTAAACTAAAAAGTATTTATTAGTAAATTATTAGTAAGTGTATATTAAACGTGAAGAGGAATAATTAATAAGTATTTAGTTTCCAAAAGATTCAAAAACGATATCATCTATTTTTAGGGCAACAAGTTTAGAATAATAAAAAGAAATGTTTGATCAGTTGCTATAGTGATTACTGCACCACATTGTTAAACATTTTCCTTCTCAAATAAGCTCCCCATATTTTTGGGTGCTTAGGAGAAAAAAGGGGCAGATATGTGCCTCTAAAAGCCTGGATTTTATTTTAGGCTGTATAAAATGACAGGTTTCTTTAAATAAAGGACATACAAGTACTTATGTATTTTACTTGAATACTTTAATTTAAATTGAGTCATTCTTGCATAAACTAAATTTGTACATGATGCTTTTCCTACTTCTGGTTTTACAGTTCTCAATGTGTTATTGAAGAATATAGGGAAGATAATAATACATTAGATAAAGCACCAAACAAGGGAGAATATTTGACATATAAAAAACATCAGAATGAATACTTGTTTTAATAAATAAGCAACTTATGAATAGATGCCTTCTTTTTGTAGACATGATTATTATAGTTAAGGTGAAGAGTGACCAGGGTGATTAAATCTGTTAATAAAATGCTACTTTGCTCATCTGTTCATCAGCTGTTTAACACATGCATTCTTAATTTCAGTCCAAAAAGACCAGTGCTTTTAAAATACATATGTATTTTTATTAAAAGATCCAAAACTTAGTCATCATTTCCATTTTTAACCACTTAGGGGAGGGAGGAGCGGAGGATAATTTGATTAGTTAGTAAAACACTGCATCTCAGTGAACAAACTGGAGCAGAGTTTTTGATTTACACCATTTTCTGTGGGCTTTTTTTAGGTTAAAAAGTTCATATTTAAAGCAATGTTTGTAAACATTGACAAAGACTGGTTTAAAATTCTAATTCTGGCTATACACTAGTAGATGGGTGTACAACGATCAATATCTTCCGGATATGAACCATTTACTTGGGAATCCTCTTCAGCTATTGGATGACTGCTGATGATATAACCCTGTGCATGTGCTGGCATGTGGCACCACTGCACACAGAACCATGGTCTACACCAGCGGTCGCCTAAGAAAATTTTGAGGGTCCGCAGCTCTGGCCGGTCCTTCGCTGTTGATGATGTCTCCCATGTGCATAGCAGGCTCAGGACGAGTTGTGTCTCTGGACACAATCCGCCCACTCTCCCATTGCAGGCTCGGACCTTCGATGAGAAAGTGGTCAGGTTCTGGCATCATAAATTCACTCTGGGAGAAATTTCTTCCCCTTAAATGACACACAGCTCCCCGCCCATGCGCGGTCCGGAATCTGTAAATGAGGTCAGTGACGTCCAAAAGGTTGGCGACCACTGGTCTACACTACATGGTGCATGCTGTGTGCAGTGCAGTGCTGAAGGAAAAAGCCATCAGGGTTTATTTTTTTAATACTAGAGACATTGCTTGGAGCAATTGAGAGCACTACCTCTTGGTGTCTTTTTTGAGTTATTTTGAGTTTAGATGCGCTTTAACTTTTTCAGTTTTGGCTTCAAAAGCTAGGTAGGTTTTCCATTGTGTCATGTGTGTCTGAGCAGCCATTGCTACATGTTGGACCAGTCTCAAAGTTGTAAATCCCAGCCAGAGGGGTTTATTCCCCAATAATAGAACAGTCAGACTTGTGTTGTGGTAAGAATAAAACACCAAGTAAATTTTAATTTGTAGGTGTTTTGTTAAAGCTGATAATATGATATGACTTAATTTTCTAAAATAAATTACATTTGTGATAAAAGGGAATACAGATTATGTTAGCACTTTAGAAGACTCTATGGGATAGTGAAAAGTTAGTGTAACCCCAATAGGAATGAATTGACTCTTTCCATGTGTCTCCAAGGTCATTGAAGGGGAAGCGTTCCAGCATTTTAAAACACTGTGCAGCTGTCTGCATCTTAAGTCATTTTATCTAACACAGGACATTGGAGGAAATTTAGATGCCTGCACTAAATAGGATTTTGATAGTGTAAGGTGTTAGGATGGTCACAAGATATTGTAGAAAGTAGGGAACTGTTTTGTGAATGAACCCTATAAAAACTCTTTTAAAAAGGTGCCAATAAGTATCCCACGTGACTATCCACAATAGTATTCCAAATTGCAGTGGGAATTTATGTGTATATATTACCACACCAATTTGGAATACTATTGTGGATAGTCAAGTGGGATAATTGTTGGCACCTTTTTAGAACAGTTTTTATATGGTATAATAGTATTATACCACGTTGTAATATAGAACTCTCTTACTTGTGGAAGAAGTGTGGAAGTGGACAGACTTTTTTTATACCCACTGTTCAATAGTCACTGTCATTGTGAATGGACACTGCCAAGATGTAATCAATGATTGATACGTGCGAGAAGTCAAAATGATAGCTTTTATTGTTGGCAGTTATTGTTGAAAAGCAAGATAGCACCTTATAGGGTTCTCAGGTATGCCATAATTTCTGACAGGGGTGTTACATAAGCTTGAAATAGGTCTATTAGAGTTTTTGTACCATATGGCATTATTTTACTCCATCAAAACATTATGAATTTGGGGGCTAATTACTTTTACTGTTTTTTTCTATTATAGCATCTTTAAATTTAAAATATATATTATACATATTCCCTTGAACCTCCCTGGTATTTGAAGTTAAGGGTTTGTGTCCTTAGTAACTCATCCCATTGCAGTTGTCTATCAAGCAGTGGCTAAGTCATGATGGTTGATTAAATGCTACACACCCTAAGAAAATAAAACTGCTGCATAACTGCCATTTCTCCATTTACCCAGAACATTTTTTAATAAGGATTATTTATTTGCCTACATTACTTTGATATATCCCTCTAATGCGGGCTCAGCCAATTTGAATAGGAAAATGACTTAACCAACACACATGGGCTTATTAATTTACAGTTCAATTAGCAATGATGTGCTAAAACCCACAGCAGTCAAAAGGATCAGACTTTACAAAGTCCAAAAATGATTACTGTGCAGTTTTTGTTTTGCCTTATTAAAAAATATTAAATATTATTCTTACAGTGCAGTTTATCCTTGTGATTTGTGTTTTATCTTCTTACTAATCCAATAATCAAGGCAATTACTGTAATTTTATCATTAAGCATTGTCAATGAAGCCTGAAAGCAGCAAAGAAACACTGTAATGTTTTTTTTCTTCTTCTTAATGTTCCAGTAGTCAGTAGCTTTTAAGAGTTATTGTCTTTTCAATTTCCAGATGAGTCATTTGGTATTTTGCCCTCTCTGAAGAGCCATATAATGATTCACAATAGCTTATTAAATTTCTTTGACTTTGGGGGGTTTATAAAGGGAGTAAGAGAGTGGGGAGCTGCTCTCCTTGCCAATTACAGAAGCATTCTCCCTAACTGACACCTTTGATGTAGCCCTAAGACAGTACCTGCACCTCCCACTGCTGCTTGCAAGACGTCAGGCTTACGCATTAAAAGCATCTGCTTCTGAATCCTACATCTCACACTGCTCCCTGTATGAACAGCATAGTCTCCAATAACTAATCACTGTCTCCCTTCCACTGTGCCACATCTCCCAGCAGCCTTTCTTTTTTTCTGTTAATTGTTGTTTTATTTTTTATTTTTTTTATTACCTGTCTAATCACAAACGCCTTATTCATGTTAGAGCTTATTGAAGGTAAGTTCAAAGCCTTATTATCTACAAATATATTCTAATGGTTGTGAATATCATCATCTGGAGCATCATCATTCTTATCATTATTTGTCTTACCAGTGATTCTGTTTTAGCATATATTTATATTTAATGGTTAATGTATTTAGTAGCCAAAGCTAGTGCATTGAGATCTAGTTACTGGCTGCTTGGAATGTAACACTCATATATTGCACTCACTTAATGAAATGAACAGTGGCTTGTAGATCAATGTCAGTTAATTCCAGTAGCTAATTAATATACAATGATTACATTATGTTTAAATAATTATTTGCAAGGTGTAATTGTACAGTTCATTGGATCTGTGTTTTAGGATGCATATGCATGGGTTGTTATACTGTTACTGGATTTGTCTATCTTATATACCTGAGTGTTGGGACCCCTGGATATAGACAGCAATAAGTATAATATCGTTGCTGCAACATTAATGGAGAATGTCTGTTATAGTGGCCCATTTACTCTCTAACATGGAGAAAGTTCCAGGCAAGTTACAGATGCACTTTGCTTTGACAGTTCTATAAATCACTGAAGCTGAACAGTGTTGCAGGCACTGCTGGCATCCAGACGATTTCATTTGTTCAGGGCAGAATGTTATGCAGCATTGATTGTGCTGGGATAAAGGCTTAGCATTCTCTTCTTCTCCCTATTGCTGTGCAGACTGCAGTGTGTCTTTTGAATGGAATGATGTACAAGTGGCTGTTTGTTGTAAAATCTGTACAGTGAAACAACAATAACACAATGTGCTTTGATTCAAGGAATCGAAGGTCGTTTTGATAAGGACTAAACATATTTTTAATTAACACTTTCTTTTCAATTCTTTTTCATCAGTCAATGGGACCCCAGGGAGCCAGCTTTCTACTCCTCGCTCTGGGAAATCGCCAAGCCCATCACCAACCAGCCCGGGAAGCCTGCGCAAACAGAGGGTACAGTTCTCCTTTTTTTACTTTTTGCTTCTCAGTGTCTTTTGTTTAAATGACTTTCACTGAATGCTTCCTGTGGGCACTGTCATGTGTCAGTCAGCAGTGTATTCTGCCAGAAGGATCAATTATTCATTTGGTTTTAATGTGTCACTCAGAGATCATATCTTCAGAGGAGATAATATATTACGAAAGTACAAGTGCAAAAAACTGTCAAACCAATATACTGTTATGATTTTTTTAGCTTCTTATTACCAGCAACATAAAAAAATTGTAATACATCTCACTGCAGCTTCCACAATCTACTATATCATCACATCACGTTTTCATTTATATTTTAATACAGATCTGCAGTAATATTGCTTATAGACACAAATTTCAAAAATAGACAAACAAGGAATAAAAAATAGTTGATCCGCTTTCTGTTGGCAACAGGTTATCCTTCATGACACAAGGAAGTATGTCAACATTTATGTTTTTCCTGTGTGCATTTTGTCTTCTTTTCTGGATATTCCAATTTCCACAGTAGTATTAGTAAATTGTCTTCTGACCAACATGGTCATAGATTGACTAAGTAAGAGCTTGTATTTTTTTGGGAAAGTAATTAGATTGTAAGCCCCCTGGGGCAGGGATTAATATATTTGATCTCAATGTACTGCCTTTCTGTAGCAGTATATAAATACTGAAGATTATTAACAAACACCATCTACTGTTTAGGGGTATTCTATATCCTGATAATAGAGAAAAATAAGGTAGGTACACTAATTAGCTATTGTTGAACGTTTACTCTAATTGGGTGAAGCGCTCCCTTTAAATGAAGTCCAGCTTATAACTTTGTTTACCCCAAAATATTGCCAGGCAAGCGAGACGACCCGACACACCTGGAAGATAATGATTTGGCACAGGTGCAGTGAACCATAAACCTGAGAAATGTATTTTAGTAAAGCATTTCTATTTTATTACAGACAGTAGAGAACATCTGCGCAAATGTTACCATTTCACTGGTAAACCATTAATCGTCCCTTTGGCACTTTATATAACACAACAACACTTTGTTTAGTACATCATAGTTGTTCTTTTAAATGCTATTTAAGGTTACCTGTACAGAGAGACATGTAGAGAATAGGCATTGCTAACCTTCTGAAATTGCTAGTGGCTTGGTTGTCTCAATATTTTCTGAATACCTTTAGGAAATATGCATGTGGCTAAGTAAGTTGGAGGCCACTCAGAATTCCTTAACTGTATTATTGTTCCTGGTAAAAACCCAAACAATTATAAAGCTTTTGGGCCAGACTATCATTTAGCATTTTTAAAAGGGACTGCAATGGCAACAAATGTATGGGGGTTTATTTTTAGTATAAAACAGTGGTCCCCAACCTTTTTAATGTCACAGATCACTAATTTCACAAACTCCAGACCACACATGCGTGGGGAGCTGTGTGTCACTCAAAGGGGAAGAAACTTCCCCAAGAGTGACGTCATGATGCTGGAACCCGCCCACTCTCCCATCGTAGGTCTGAGCCTGGGATGGGAGATGGGGCAGGTTGTGTATAGAGATGGCGTCTGACCCTGCGATCATGCGACATCGTGCGACATGATGCGATGATGCGACATCGTGCGACCCCTCTAGGGGGCGCACCGGCCAAAGCCGTGGACCACCAAAATTTTCTTGGTGACCGCTGGTAAAAATCAGTGACTCTGACGTTAACCAAACATTCTCTGGTAAGGAATCAATCATTGCCATTGCAAATACATGAATTTGGAATATTCTCAACCAGTGATTGTTTGGTGAATGTCAGGTTCACTGCTGTATAAGTAGACACTATAATGTCAATACTAAATTTCAGAATGTAATGTATTTCGCTCAAATACTAAAATGGAACTTTCCTAAAACGGATTTAATGTTGGGTTGCTTCCCTATAGTACCAAATCTTGCATTCTTTGGATTAGGGTTATGTGTCTGTTGAAATAGAGGTTTGATAAGTGACAACAAGTTACAAGTAGTCTGTAAGTAGGAAATAAATATATTTCCGATAGGCAAAACGCATGGTTACAGCATACTACATGGCTAAAAAGAAAAAAAATTGTTGGTTAAAAGGTTGATAAAGTTTCTGAACTAATCATGTATGCTTCCTGTCGTCAGAAGATTGAGAGGGTACAGCTAGTGACTAAAATGCATTATTTACTCCTGACCCCTGCACTTTGTGTGTTATGCTATCCTGACCCCTGCACTCTGCTATTACTTACTCCTAAACAAAAGCAGTGCAGGCTCAAGTTTTATTTAACTATACCGATTTAAACCCTTCCCACAATTCTGCCACACCCAGCATTTGCCATGGCACCCCATGCAAGCCACGTCCCTAATACTTTCTAAACCCCCTTCTTTCAGATTCCTAACAACTTCTTTGCAGAATGTCTTCTTATTTTGTATGAGGAACTTGCCAAATTAAATGCAAGGTCATTGGATCCCAAAGTCATAATGAAAGCATTACTAATATATTTAGAAAGTGTCAGCTCAAGTGTGGTATGTCTCGTTGGTTCTAAAGATTTATATATCTAATACGTGTGTAGAAAATGTAAATTTTCTTTCCTGCAGTAAACTATTTATTTTTTTGAGTTGTGATTTTTAATAAAATAAGTAACCTTTAGATATTTAGTATTATTGGTGGCTCCATTGGGGAGATTTCTTTTCACCCCTTGTCCTTCTTTCACCTATTTTCATCAAAATGAAAAAGGATTAGATGGTGTGGTCTGTGTTCCCATTTTTCTCTTGACGAGAGTGATATTGAAAATCTACCCAAAATGGAAATAGCAGTGAAAACCTGACAAGTTTATACACTTTGTCTGCTTTGTCCAAAACATATCAAATTAGAGTTGGCCTATAAAAATGAAAAATAAAATAAAAAATAAAAATTTTCTATTAAGAGAATACATAACTAGTTTGTTTATTTTATTGAATGTATGTAGGCAATACTTATTTTATTTCTATTTTAGCATAATAAATGAATAATGTATTTGCATTAGTTTATTGCTTTTATTATCTAATGATGATGACGTTGTATTATCAACTGATAAGTTGTTTTAATAAAATAATAAAGCAATATATTATCACTTAATATTTCCTCTATAAAGAACTATAATCAGTGGTATTGATGTATTGGTACTGTTCATATTCAGTTTCTTAATATAGCTGGGTAAGTGTAATTTCAGTTTCTGTGTAATTAATAAAAAGACTAAGCTACATAAGGGAATGCATCATCAATTAGCCGTAATTCTATTACTTCTTAGAACAGCATAACAAAAAAACCCAAAAAACAGTATGGTTCCTTGCCGACTCTTAAATACTTATTTTATTTGTCATTCGGATTTTAGCACTGACTGACTGCTTTTAGCACTGACTTAGCACTTAAGTAAACCTATCTTTAGATAAATATGGGGGAGCCATAGTATAGCCATAGCCATACTTTCTGACTATTCAACTCACGTGATTGTGTGCCATAATAACTCTAGCCAATTCAACAGTTCTGACAGTCCTATAATTATGAATAAGATTACTCCATGGAGTGTGAAAACTAGCATCGCCCTTCTATCTCCTACAAAACGTACAGACAAAGATGTTCATACTATTTATGCAAGTTTTACCTATCCCATATTTTATTTCTCATTCACCTAAGGGGAGTTTTCGGGCTTTGTTTTTCAGAAACCCATGCATGGAGTTTTACTGGGGTGGGAGAGGGACCACAATTTATTATTTTCTAGACAAGTTTAGGTGCTCAACTGTAGCTATCTATAGGATTTTGTATTTGATGGGCATGGTCTCCAAGTAAATGTTCAACCATGGAAAAATTTGCTGGTAAACTGATGTATAGCTTCAGATAAATGACTAAATGAAAATAAATTGTCCTGCATGTGTTTGATATGTCATCAAGTAACACAAGGCAAGTGTAAAAAGATATATGATGTTACCTATTTTACAAAGATATTTTAACATGGCTTGGATAAACTTGTTGGTACAAGAAAGGATTATTACAAACTGGATTACAGTGATATCACCAACTAATTGTTTTCTTTAATTAGCATCTGATGCATCCCATGTCCCCAACTATGCGATCTCAGCTTATTTACATGGCGAAATATAGTCACTTTGTTGTTCAATATAATCATGTGTCCCACACTGAACATGGGGGGAAATGAAAGAGTTGTCTGACAAGATGAGATATAAAATATAGACAAACAAGTTTAAGGCGTTAGGAACATCTTCAAGCTTATTGTTTCTGTGATAACATTTACAAGGTATGGGACTGTGGCCAACCTCGTTGGATGTGGCAGCAGGAGAAAAATCAACCCCAGAATGGGCAGATAAATAAAAAACAATGGTACACCAAGGCCTAGCACAGCTTCCAAAATGATGCAAACTGATCAGTCCATCAGTGTCTTATTGCATTAAATGCCTTTTTTAGTGAAAGTGGGCTTATTAGGAGATTACCGAGTACAAACTAAAGAGAAAAAAACCCAGACTGGAATTTGCTACAATGCCTACTTACATGCCACAATGGTTCTGAGAAAATGTTTTTGGCAGATTGGACAAAACTGGAACTTTTTGACAAGTCATAACAGCATTATATTCACAGATAATCTTTTCTGAAGTGAAAGAAGCTTTGGATATATTTTGGGACTGCTTTGATACATTTTGTGCCCCAATTCTCTGCACAAAACATTAAAATCTGAAGACTATGAAGACATTCTGGAGTGAAGTGTAGTGCCCAGTGTCAAAGTTCTGTTTTAGTCACAAGTTATGGATCTTCCAGCCGGATAGTGATACAAAACACACAGCTCAGGAAAAAACCCAAGACTGGCAACACTACATTGAACTCTACTAAAATGGTCTTCTATTAGCGTTAATTTGAATGCTATCAAATGTTTATAAATAGAACTGGAACATGTAGTCTAAAAAAGGCATTCAAAACCTGGCACAGTTGAAGATCAAAATGTTTGGACCACACTACCCAATGTCAGGTGTAGAAGTCTCATTTGGAAGTCTACAATTGTTCCGTACTAAAATTTTATGTTATCCGTTGCATCATACTTATCCATGCCATTTCCATGTAAACAATGACGGGTGTCAGTTACTATAGTCATGATCGATTTTTTTAGAGATAATCGGGGTTTCTTCTGTTTTTGTGGAGCAGTACTAAGAAATGTGGCCGCAGTTGTAAAAGTATTGCACTGTAAATATTATCTTTCTCCATTGCTCATTGAAGGGAACAATGCTCATTACTTGTGGCTATACTGCCAGCTAGAAGATTAGGTACAGAGACAATTACCTCCATTGGTTACATTCTCATACATTTTGTATAGCTCATTTATCTTAGTGTTTTAATGAGGTTGGGTACCTTTTTTTCAGTTTTGCTTGATTGAGACATTTCAAGGTGGATTTTTTGGAGTAAAACAACTGCTGCCAATTTTATGCTGTACTCATAATATACATTATTTTTACACTGTATTACTGTTTGAATACTGTATTATTCTGGCCAGCCCAGTCTAGCCCTTTTAGAGCACTTTACTTTTATTGTATGCGCACATCCCAGTAATCTGTGTTGACATGCCATTACTAGTTGTTTTTAATGCACAAATCTCTGCTGTGATTGTGGCAACCCATGTGAAATATAAAATGCTAAACAAAAGGAAACTCGGTTTCCAGCTTTTATGTTTTCTCAGATTCACCCGAGCACAATGTGACCCACTGAATAGCACACGCTTTTGTTCAAAGTCTTTCAACATTCTGTAAATATAAATTATCAGGTTAACCTACCTTTTGGGTTTTTATGCTTTCCTGCCATTAGCAATGACCAAAAAGACTGGTCAAGATGCATTTTAAGACATACTGCATACATAAGCAAGAACAAAGAGGTGTCCAATGTTATCTTCATTATTTAGATAAATTTTGTCTTGGTAATGGGCTTGATGTCTACTAAATCAAAAAAATAAAAACCTTAGTTGAGAAACCCTGCTCTAAACCCCACGCCAGACAAAAAAATGCCTGGAGTTTTTTCTTTAGGCCCCATAGTTAACTAGCTCAGTGATTTTCAACTAGTGTGCCGGGAGAGATCTTCATGTGTATCGTGGGAAATTATCCAGTTACCATTGTCAAGTGTCTGTGCTGTAGTG
>NC_092858.1:24191818-24286749 GCF_032062135.1 Pyxicephalus adspersus
TCAGGAGTTTATTAGGCAGACTCTGCCCTGTGTCCTTTTAAAAATTGATTTGCATTAGGGACATTTGTGCTTGTGTCAGTGGCATCAGTTTGACATCACAGCTTCATTTTGATGGCAGTATTTGACCTGCAGTTGTGTTCCTTTTGAACTTGAAGTGTTACGAATTCCCAGAGACTTGCATGGGAATTCAAAACCAGCCTAATGAGAATAAAGGCCTGTTGGCCCACCAACTGCGTTTCTTACTGTAAGTGCTAAACCATTCACAAATTATTACATTGCCTTGTTTAAGGGATACGTCTCTTTGAGTCTAGGTTTGTCTAGGTTTGTCTTAAAGTGATTTTCCTGCACAATGGGCCTGATTTATTAATGGGCCGAATACACTTTCATCAGTAAATCTGGGTGACCAGCAAACCTGGAATGGATCCGGTCCAGGATTGAAAACATTTGCTAACAAATAGCAAATTAATTTAAGGAAATCCATTCCAGGTTTCTAGATAACCCAGCTTCACTTATGATTGTGTATTCACTCCAGCCTTGGAGAGTAAATCAGGCCCATTGTGTCAAAACTTTCTAAACTAGTTGTTAATTGGTTATTAGTTGTTAGTGTAGCACTCACCCTCATAGGAGCAGCTAAGTTTTTATATGTGACATAAGAAATCAAAGAGGCTCTTACATTAGTTTAAGTCAATTTTATGAAACGCAACAAATAGGTAGGATGGTTAGAGCAGCAGAGGGTTGTATGGTGGCATTTCCTATCCAGTAGCAATCAATCATAGTCGACACTGACAGGTAATCTCTTGCATTTTCACTGAACTCCATAACATGCAATAAGACAAGCATCCCTCCACCGGAGAGGGTCTCCCCATTGAAGTCTAAACTGACAGTCCTAAATTAAGCACCCACGGGATCCTGTCCAAAAGTACCTCTCTTCTACCTTCTCTTTCGACTTTCCCCTCATTGAAGCTAAATCCTCAACCACTGCAAACCAGGCTCTAGGCAGGCCCTGGGGTTACAGGGCTGACTTGCCCTGTGTTGCCTAGCTTCTACTAATCATCCCTGGCAAGGGCCCCCATGACCTGTTTCCCAACTAAAAAAGGTTCCAAAACTCACAATAGGTCCCACAGGTTATTGCATCAGTATAGTGATTGGTTCCCAACTTACTAAGGTCAGTTTTCTCCCCTGCAACAAAAGTTTGCACTCCCTAGATGGAACAGATTCTAGAACAGTCCAACATATATTACACCCTTTTTTACTAAGAGAGTGCTATACTAGTAACTGAACCTTTTTTCCCATTTACAGAGATAAGAGTAATGTTGTAGCAGGATGAATTTAGTTCAGTGTTACAGTAAGACAGACAGATAAAGATAGATGGATATGATAATAGAATAATAGGAGATATTGGGACTGATTTATTAAAGATCTCCAAAACTGGAGAAGATAAACTATCATGGGTGAACCGAGGTAATCCAGCAAACCTGGAATTATTTGGAAAATGGTTTAAATACTGCTTCAGCTCCATTCCATGTTTGCTGGAACACCCATGATAGTCTATCATCTCCAGTCTTGGAGAGTTTTAATAAATCAGTTTCATTATCTGATTGATTGATTGATTGATAGATAGATAGATAGATAGATAGATAGATAGATAGATAGATAGATGCAGATAAATGCAGGCGCTATATACTGAACCCCTGCTGTCATATAATAACATTACATATCTTCCTATATTTTTTTCAATCTTCGCACAGTTGCTGTTGAACTAGAATGTCCGCACAGCTCCTTGTGAACACTGTTTTATTCCTGAAGATGAAAGGAGTAAAAAGCATTACTTCAGTCGCCTGTCACAGTATGTCTGTAACTTTGGGTCTGAGCTTTCAAGCAGGCTGACTTAAAGAATTAAATTGAAAAACGACTATCAGTAGTTAAAGAGCGCAAGTCACAATTTTTTTCAAAGAATAAATTACTGTGGATAGTCAGTACCTTGGATTCCTGCTGATAAATGTAATAGTTTAGGAGACCTCGTCCTGTTTCGTTCATTTCTTTCTGTCTTTCAAGCCCAAAGTACAGAAATTAGATGGGGCGGGGGCTGAATTGGTAATTCAGTCTTATTTGGAAAGCAGTATGGGTTTTTCAAAAAAGAGTGTTATTTATTGACGTGTATAATGGAGCAGAGCACTAAGATTTATTAGAGCTAATGGAGAGGGGGGCTAATAATAGAGCTGAAGTGGGGGGGGGGGGGCAGCAGTTTTGGGGATCCAGTGTTGTCTCTCCATATTTTAACCTATTAAGATAGCAACCGTATTTGCTAAATAGATTTATATAAATAGAATAGGAGAACTGCTATCACACTGCCATGACTAGGTATGATAAGTCCTCATAGAAAACCATTAGGGCCCCCCACATTCTCCAACCCTAATGGCAATGGGGTTGATTTACTAAAGGAACACAGGCTGTTCACATGGCAAAGTGAACTATCACCCTGCGAGCGGTATTTCCCCTAGCTTAGTAATTCGAAATCTGCTGAATTTAACCATCCAATCATGTTTTTTTTTAGATTTCCTTACAGGTAATTGAGTATTCTTTGCAAAGTGAACTATCATCACATTCACTAAGCTAAATCAATTATTCCTTACAAGGTCATAAGTAAACAACTTAAACCTTAAAACTCACCTTCATTGCCTGTAGTGATAAAGATGAACACTTGCTGCAAAAGAAATAGCATTGATGTTTGTCAAACAATATATATATTTTAAGCTAAAGCTAAATACACGTCAGATAATAGATAGTAAGTTGTGCTACGCCTGGGTGAAAATCTGACTTGTGTACAGTGGTTCACCATTGTCATTTATGATGAACAACCGATCGGGAACAACCACTGTTTCCTTCTATGGGGCAGAATGGTGCCGCTCGCCCTTCTTCCCCCTCTTCATAGGACAGAAAATAGCTGTATGTACAGAACCTAATTGTTCATCTGTCACTGGGAACAATCACAAAAGTTAATTTTCAGCGACAATCCTCTGATGTCCATGTGAAGTCTGTATGAGGCTTATATTTGGCAAAAGCTACTTCTACCTTATTCATTATGTAGTCAAGCAGCGCTACCCCCAGGCCCATTAGAAATTCCTTTGTCTGTCTTAATACAATATTGAGCTGTGCAGGTGGTTCTAAATGATCCAATGGGCCAAAGAAAGAATCGGACCATGCAATGATATAATTTAACAATGTCGTCTGATTGACTCTCAGTGCTAGGAATCCATTAACAATTTATAGGACCTCCTCATTTTGCAAGATCTGCATCTGTAAAATACCGCATATGCCAATTATAAACAAATATTTTTCCTTTTTGATGTATCTTCATACCCTCTCTGCTTTCTGGTAAACACATACATTATTTTTTCTATAACCTTAGTACACAAGATGGCTGCTTCCAACATGGGTCAATAAGGGTCATACTAGTTCGTATATGTTTATTTTCACTTAAAGGATGTTAGCTGGCGTTAAAATCTTATACGTGATGGTTTGACATGGAGACTGCACTATCTCCAGCTCTTTCCATCATTAACAAAGTATTCTATAAAAATAAACCCAGCAAGAAGTATGTGTTACTGATATCATGCTCTCTGTGTGGTTGCCTAGCAACGGCTGCCTGTACAGAGACCATGTTCCCTTTATTAAGGCATGCATGCCCCAATTTTCAGGATTTTTTCCTTTCCATCAGCGATTTATTTTTCTTTCCTCAGATGTGGAAGGTCTGCTCTGCCAGCCCATTTGTTTTGACATGTGAAAACACAGATTTGAGAGAATTCTTGGTGCCAGACTTTGATGTTAAGGTTGTTGTAATGGCAGATGTGTGTGTCAGCACTGGTTAGCCAGATGGGAACATGCAGCTTTTATTGTGGCCTCTAGCATAAACGTGATTTAATTAATAGACTGCAGCAATTACACAGACTTCAAAAGTTTTAAGGTGAAATCTTCATGAACGTAATTTTATTTTGGCCTGCAGGGAACATTTTTGTTGATAATATGCATGTGCTGTAAACTAGCTGTGCAGTGTTTTCTGATGAAGAATATGTGGAGATTTTAAAGCAGCATATTCTTTATGCATAATTTAAAGGGCAAATCCCACAGGCCTAGATCTCTCAGGGATGCCTATAGAGTCAAACGTGCTAATGCTGCAGCCATCATTTAACTAACTGGGCTGTATGCCAGGCAATATGGTCACATTTCCCCTTTTGGAATGCCTTTATTCCCCTTGAAAATTTAGCAGTCAGGGAATATGACTACATTGCCTGGCATATCTCAGCAATATAAGTTATGGCTGCGGCTGAATAGTAAAACTGGATGTCTTTGAGCTACAAGGTGAATGATCTTTCCTATGCCAGCAGAAATAACACTACACTCATAGTGTTAATGCTATACCCCCTTCTACCAGCAACAGTTTTCCAGTCACTCCTAAACTGTTTGTATAGCTAATATTTTCCTTAGTGCTTGTTGAAGTACGTCAGTGATAAAACCCTTGCCAGTTATCTTTGCCCCAATTTGTCAAGATTGGCAAATCCCATCGGCAAGATTTCCCTTCACTTCCTGTCCTGGGGACCTCAATGTCTTGGTTGAAATGGTTGCAATGACAATTAAAAGGTGATTCTCATGCAATCAGACAGCAAAAATAGCAGTGAATGCCAAATACATTTTTCATACATATACAATTTTCTTTCAGTGGCATCAGTGGTTGTAATAGACATTGAAATTGGCTTCTTTTTCTATAACAATGCACAGTACAGCCTGATTGTACAATCTGATTAGGTTTCCCAACAACAACAATGTAATTCAAGGGTCAACCTGACTAAGATGAATCTTGCCGGACTGTTTAGGAAATTGTGCTATATAGTTGCTGGTAAAATCTAAAGATCATAAAGAGATGGTACAAGCAGATTTTATTGTGTCGGGCAGCTGACACTACATGTTTTTAAGGGCACCTTGAGTTGGTGCATAACTGCATTGTGTGTTTAGGGTTCATAGCAGGATAAATGTGCTGAGAAACAAGCAAGTTTGGAATGTTATCTTCAAGTGGACCCAAATAAAAAAATAGGATTTGTTATGCAAAAAGGATTATATTGAAATGTTACTTGTACTAAAGCAATACTTATTATAATGCCTCCTGAAAAATATCAGTTCCATGCCTAGTAACAATCCCTGATTTAGATATCCCAATTTCAGATTCCACTCCTTGTGTCCTAATATATATATATATTAAGTTTAAATGTGTTCCTTTAACTTCTCTGTATACCAGTGCACTTCCTAATATGTATGGGTGTTTGCAGCCTTGTTTTTTTGGCATGTGGGAGGTAACCGGAGTACCTGGAGGAAACCCACACAAGCACGGGGAGAACCTGCAAACTCCATGCAGATAGTGTCCTGGCTGAGATTCGAGCCTGGGACCTAGCGCTGCAAAGGCCTGAGTGCTAACCACTGAGCCACCATGCTGCTGCTACTGGCATCAATGGATTCACCAGAGATTGAGGGGATGTAACTGGGTAGGTTTGCTGACCACCACTATAAGATTGAGTGTTACTAAGTAGGCTTACTAACCACCAATACATGAGGGGATGCTGCCGTGGAGGCTTGCTGACCATCAATGAAAGAAGGAATATTATTGACCCTTTTGTCTCACACTTTAAATATTTATGAGTAGTAACATAACTGTCAGATCTTGGTCATCAATTATAAAGTTATTGGTTGTCTTCCTAAAGAAAAAAAAAGCAAAAACCTAAATATAAAAGAGATAAGAAAGTAACAAACAATTATATCAAAAACTTACCTTTAATTTCTAATTTACTGTGTTTTTCTTACAGTTTCTTTCCTATAGCAGTTATACTTGTTTTTCTATAATGATGCAGTTTGTATTTTCTTTTTGTGCAATTCTTTTTGAGCCTAATATATATATATATATATATGTGTGTGTGTGTGTATTAAGTGATATTGTTTCTCTAGTGTTATATTCTGTGTCATTACTAAATGAAAATTGTTGTGAAAAATCTATATTTATATATTTGATAAGAGGAATAACAGGTGAACAAATCTATAATGCACTTCATCTTACAGGACCTGTATCGTCACCTGTCATCGGATGATTTGGATTCAGTAGGAGACTCAGTTTAAAAGAGAAAATGGAGCAGTGTGTCTGGTTTGTGAATCGGTGATAGTTAAAGCTGATTAACATAACACTAAGTTAAACAAAGGCTGACTTTGGTTCATAAAGTACTTTGGAAGCAGTTGGCTTGTTTTATTTGATACAAAAGAATGTGTGGTCATATTAAAAAAACACCCACAATTAAAAAAACATTTTGACTTCCAAAAATGATCTCATAATGACTACATCCAAATCTCTGCAGTTTTGCTAGGTAATGCTCAGGCACGGTTCCAGTATGCTGAGATTCCGAGGTTTGTCCTCTTCCTAATATATGCAGTCTTCTGCAGTAAGTGGGACTCTTGTTTATAAAATATTACACAGAACACTGCCACATGAGACTCAGTAGAGGTCATTCCTGTTATCATGGAACCTAATTGTATTTGGACTCAGGACTAAACCTCTTCTACATTTCTTATTTAAAAAAAAAAAGAAAGGTTTCCATACTTTAGCTAGGTAGGAACTTATAAAATAAATAATAATACAATTTAGTAAAGACCAAGCATGCACAAGTAAACTAGTATAGAAAACAACATTTTTAGTACCACTTGTTATTGTCAGAATTAAATAAACCCTAGATCTGTCTTTTTTTTATTATATTTAATATAATATACTTTATAAAACATTTAATTTTAGTGATTTTTTTTAATTTTCTTGTGTGACAACACATCAAATGGGAGACTGTACTCGGTTCGACCAGCACAAAGCATTGAAGAGAAGAGCAAAAAAAAGTATTTCTTGAAATGAAAAATAACTTTAAAACATTTGCAAAAAAATAAATAAGCAAAAGGTACACATTTTAGTATTCTAGTACCGAGGAAATAGTGAGGTAAAAAGCTGTAAGTCTTCAGTTGAACATTTAATTATAGTGTTTACCATATTGTCTCAAAAGTTTAGTATTTACTGTTAAACAAATTAGAACTCTAACTGATCAAGCTTGATATGTGTACATTTTCCCCTCCTTTATCATCTTTTTTAGCACAAAATTTAAGACTGCAAAAAAAAAAAAGTTTTCAAAAAAAAGTTTAATTTGCAATATTACCATGTCCTATTGCCCTTCATTCCCTATGTATTTTATAAACCAGGCCGTCAGCTTTTGGCTTCATGTATATTGCTAACACCTTTCCTAAGACATCTGGATTGCCAGGAAATTGTAAACTAATAATATTCTGTGCTTCTCTTTTAACTGCTATTCTTGATCAATGTTAACAAGATGGTCTGTGATTGCTTAATTTAATAATGCAAAAACATTTTATGATTAAAATTGTATCTGCTGAATCGCTTTTTTGAGCTTTTTGTTTGACTTTTGCACTTATTATTATTTGTAAAATGTTTTTAGGAACTTTTGAGTGTTTTTGAGGTGGCAGATTGAGTAATGTTACTTGGCAATCACTGGATAAGTGATAATGTGATTAAATATTACATATTTTGAAAAAAAAGTAAAAAAAAGTGAATAAGAAATAAAATTTGGTCCAATTACTTCTGATATTTTAATTTAATGCTTATTGATACATTTAAAGTATATACTCTCAGATATTTACTCAATGTTTTTTTTTCC
Organism: Pyxicephalus adspersus; assembly: GCF_032062135.1. Classification (NCBI taxonomy): domain Eukaryota; kingdom Metazoa; phylum Chordata; class Amphibia; order Anura; family Pyxicephalidae; genus Pyxicephalus; species Pyxicephalus adspersus. The sequence continues at coordinate 24,199,564 of NC_092858.1, forward strand.
TGAAAATATGAGACAAGCAGACAGTGTTTGGGTCTGAATCAATAGAAAAAATGCAATTATATATAACCAGAAAGCACCAGTGTTTTGCTCAAAATGTACCCCAAACACACTTGAAAAATGACTGATTGTACTATAATAAAGGCATTAAAGTAATGATTACAATGTACTAAAGGTATATATTGCTGGGTCTGTACTCAAGACGAACACCCCATCAGGTTTAGTGGAAATTTTTATCTAGTGCCTCTAAACCTGACTGGTGTTTAAGGTAATCCAAGAAATTTAATAAGAAGTAAATAAACAGCCTTAAACTATGTATTTAGACCAAAGGGTTCAGAAAATCAACATTTTCAACAAATTCACTTCCTAAAGTAATTTAAATGGGCAGCTATTTTGTGATTTGGGAAACAATAGTTACAGAATGAAGTAAAACTGAAATACGAGATACCCTATATAAAACATTGTTGAACTACTCTACCATATTTTCATGTACAAGTGGGTGTCTTTTGTAACTGAATGTATTTCAAATCATTTTGCATGGGGCAGTCTTTTGCTAGACACAGTCTGCTTCCCAAGGATTTATTTAACGGGAGTAGAATTTTTAGGCAACCTCTGAGTAGTCTTTTCATGATCTTTTCCAGCCTTATTCAGTTTATAAAAAATTAACAATTTCCTATAGAAACAGTGAAAAATATGCTTTAAACCATTATACCTAGGTTACATATTTGTGTAAGGGAACTAAAATATTACTAAACATGTATTATATTGCTCTTGACATATTTACATATATATGACATATATATGTAATATATATATACTCAAATATAAAGTGACCCGAAGATAATCCAAAGTACATATTTTACCAGGAAAATGCTTTATATAATTAAAGATGCTTGAGTATAAACACAGGAACATAATGCATCTGACACTGCTAACATTCAATTGAACATTATTGAACATAAATGCCAATAAACTTTTGTGGTCAATAAATACATGCAAGGTGTGTTAATTTTTAAACACTTATTTAAAAGAGGAAAAATCACTTAAGGCTCAGTCTGTGTATAATATTTCCTTATTTATTCAGTTTAAAGTATTTTGTACTTTTTATTTGTAATGTACATTATTGATGGCCACCAATGGATATTGCTGTATCTTCATGTAAAGTGTATAACAAACTCATGCCTCGGAAAGAGTTTGTTACACACCTTACATGAGGACACAGCAACATCTACTGCTGATTTTGAGGTTAAAATGGAGTATATACAGTGAGGGAAAGAACTATTTGATCCCCTGCTGATTTTGTACGTTTGCCTTCTGACAAAGAAATGACCAGTCTATAATTGTAATGGTAGGTTTATTGTAGGTGTGAGAGACAGAATAAAAACAAAAGAACTCTCAAAAACCCAGTGCTCAAAAGTCAAAGCTTGATGTGCATTGTAATGAGTGAAAAAAGTATTTGATCCCCTATCAACCAGCCTGGAGACTGGCTAGGCCACTCCAGGACCTTCATGTGCTTTTTCTTGAGCCACTCCTTTGTTGCCTTCTCCGTGTGTTTTGGGTCATTGTCATGCTGGAAAAACCATCCTTACCCATTTTCAATGCCCTGGCTGGGGGAAGGAGGTGCTCACCCAAGATTTGACAGTACATGGCCCCGTCCATTGTGCCTTCAATGCGGTGAAGGTGTCCTGTCCCCTTAGAAGAAAATCACCCCCAAAGCATAATGTGTCCACCTCCATGTTTGACAGTGGGGATGGTGTTCTTGGGGTCATAGGCAGCATTCCTCCTCCTCCATACGTGGCCAAAGTGGATGCCAAAGAGCTCAATTTTGATCTCATCTGACCACAACACGTTCACCCAGTTCTTCTCTGGATCATTCAGATGTTCATTGGCAAACTGCAGAATGTCTACACATGTGCTGTCTTGAGCAGGGAGTCCTTGCGGGCTCTGCAAATTTTCAGGCCTTCACGGCACAGTGTGTTACCAAGTGTTTTCTTGGTAACTATGGTTCCAGCTGCCCTAAGATCATTGACAAGTTCCCCCCGTGTAGTTCTGGGCTGTTTCGTCCCCGTTCTCATGATGATTGCAACTCCACGAGGGGAGATCTTTGCATGGAGCCCCAGACTGAGGGAGATTGACAGTTATTTTGTGTTTCTTCCATTTGTGAATTATCGCTCCAGCTGTTGTCACCTTCTCACCAAGCTGTTTGGTGATAGTCTTGTAGCCCAGTCCAGCCTTGTGTAGGTCTACAATCTTGTCCCTAACATCCTTGGACAGCTCCTTTGTCTTGGTCATGGTGGCTAGTTTGGAATCTGATTGATTGTTTCTGTGGACAGGTGTCTTTTATACAGGTACTGTAACAAGCTTGGATTAGGAGCAGTCCCATACAGGTGGTGCTCCTAATATCAGCTCTTTACCTGCATACAGTAAAGACACCGGGGAGCCTGAAATCCTGCTGTTGAAAGGGGATCAAATACTTATTTTACTCATTAGAATGCACATCAAGCTCTGACTTTTGAGCACTGGGTTTTTGAGGGTTCTTTTGTTGTTATTCTGTCTCACAAAGCTACAATAAACCTACCATTACAATTATAGACTGGTCATTTCTTTGTCAGAGGGCAAATGTACAAAATCAGCAGGGGATGAAATACTTCATTCCCTCACTGTATGATATATAATTGATTTCGATACATAAGTGTTAGTTTGTTTTTTTTCTTTTCTTTTTTTGTGACAGTTGACAGTGTTTGTTGATGATTTGACAAGAGAGGAAGTGAGCTGTGTGTAGGAAAATATCTACCCCAAAATATCGCCAGTCTGCATGCATGTCAGCTATTATATAACTGGGATGTGGCATCTCTTTAATAGTGATCATGAAATCTCAACAATTGATTTTCAGATCATTGAATGAAGTTCTTCTTAATAAAATGCTGTTCCTAATGGTTGCCTTTGCTATTGTAGTTGATTAGTATCTTTTAATACTTAAGTCTAATTTTCTATATTTATATAATTCAGTTGTTGATTTTCTGATAATGATTTTACTAAAATGTAACATTTTTAAAATATTGTTATGTGAACAAAGGCTAAGATAAACTGAAGTGCCCCATTCCTATATATGTTAAGTTGTTAAGCAGTAGCTTGAAATGAGTAGAATTTTTTTGTGGTGTTATTTGTAAATGTGCTTTATGATATTTAAGTGAATTATATAAATGCTAATGGCTACAGACATTATTCTTTAACTTGAAAAAAGACTAATTGACTAATTGAGTTTTTGAGAATTTAATAAAACTACATTGTGCATGTTGTCTACTTACATATGTATATGAAATTTGTAAAGGCAGGTTTTTGTGGTGAAATTTTCACAATACAGAATGCTTAGGATAAGTTGGAAAATCATTTACATAGTTTTATTGTAAAAATCATTGCACATTCTTAGGGCTAAAGTCAGGTCTTTAAAATATAAGAACAGTCACATTAGCTGCAGTCACATTTTTTATATAGGGTAAAAAACATATTTAATGTCCATTCTCTTTATAGGACAGGAACAGTACAAGAGACAGGCCAGCATGCTCCATTAAATGCTACATTGTTTGTGATGTATGTGTATATACAGCAACCTTTTATAATTTTCTTAGGCCCAAAACATAGTTGAGTATATACTATTTGCAAAATGAACAATGCAATCCTAGTTGCATTGTTTAGTTTTGAGGAACCAGAATCGTGTAAAATAAAATAGGATGCTATGAGTGTTTTAATCTTTAATTGGTTTAGCAAATTCACATTTTTAGACCTTAATAAAGAATCCTTTCCATTTTTGAAAAACACCCCTCCCCTCACCATAAACGGACCTAACCTAACCCAGCCACCCTTTATACAATTGCTCCTATTCTTCTCTAGACTGGGCCTGCACAGTACAGCTCCATAGACTTCTATAGGACTCATCTACCTCTATGGGAAATAGCTCTTTGGGTTTGTACTGTACATGCATAAAAAACAGAATGTGCAGTGACTGAATGTAAGCAAATTTTGGATTTTGGCCTTTTGGATCCTGCAACTGTGGAGAGGGATGGGTTAGGCAAGCTCACTATAAGAAGGAGGGGGCGGATACATAAAGGTTTTGGAAAAGATGTCCTGTTAAAAGAAAAGGAAAATGTCTGTAGCCTAGAAAAAAAAAACACAAAAAACATTTTTGCATTCATTGTTTAATAAAGCTTTGGATAATGACCCATTCAGATAAGGGGCTTTTCAAGCCTAGCTACAGGTTAGGATGCTACCAAATTAAAGCAGAGAATGCAACTGTTCCGGGGCCTCAAAATTCACGCAGCCGTTGTATAATCACATTACATTCAGAGCAGGTAAACCCCATATTTATCTGTTTCCCAGCAACCTTCTGCCTTCTTTTATCTCCTGTTCGTATGAATGCTTTGCTACGAACAGGAACAATACAATGGCTTTGTGCGCTTGATCATAAAGAAGAAACTACCCCTATTATATTTAAAATTAGCCCTTAAAGATTTGAAGAATGAGGGGGTCCTGGGTAGGTTTTGGCTGCAGAAGGCATCTCTATCAATAAGATATCAATAACGTATAGCAGCATTTTTATGTGATCACAAGCAGGTTTTGCTGCCTGCTGGATGGACCACCTTGGTAACAGAACACAGTGTTTAGCTGGGATTGCAAAGCTCCTTGTGTGAACGAGTCATTTATCTCTTTGCACTACACTTCATTTGTCCTTTTTTTAACATTTGTTTTTTTTTTGTTCAAATAAAAGTTGAGAGTCATTTATGATGGGTAAAGAATAGTGCATCAATAAATGCATATTAGACACAATCATTTTCATTATTGTCTAGTATTTGATGGACATATATGTATCTGATAACTCCATATCAGTGGCAGTTTAAAGTGCCTTCTTATGCATTTGGGAATTCTGATTTTTTTTGTGCTTTTTCTGTCATTTAGAAGTCAATAGGTAAATGACACCTACACCTATCCTTCTAGAAACACAAGCTGTTTTAAATATATGAAAGTTATTGCAGAGCTATGTAATTATATTATTTCTCATATTCCCCATCCTTTATTTTTCATAACTATCATGACAAAAGAATGGACTCTGAACCAAAGAAACACATTTGCTGTCAGAGGCTTTTCATCCACCATTTTAAAGTCGATCCCTCGGATGAGACCTCTTTCACTATAAACCCCAGCCAAAACTTTTTGAAGTGGATAATACTTGTAAAATACTAACTGGACTTCTGTAATATTAATATATCAAACAAATTGCCCCAGATGGAACTCATACCTCTCCACTATGTCCTAGTGCTTGGTCAGATCCTCTAGATGGCAGATAAGTACCCATACTTTGTTTTGTTGACAGATAAGTACCCAAACTTTGTTTTTGTTGGCAGAAAAAAAAACTCATACATTGTTTAATAAATGGCACAGCAAGCAGCTCTGTATCATGCACCCTTAAAGTGTAGGTGAACTTATGCTCTCCTTAGGTGCATGACTGTCTACAAACCTTTGTTTTGGTTTTTTAATTTCCCACTCTTGAAATATAGTATGTTTTCTGAACATCACTGTGCTAGTTCTGAACCAGCCTCTATTTATCTCTGTGGGCTGCTGTGGGTGAGCCGCTACATGTAGAGTCTCACCTGAGGAAGCAGTTCAGGGGTGTGAGCAAGTAATTCCTTTTAGAGCTAGACATTACCCTACCAAATCTGTCATGGACAGGATGTGGGTTTCTTCTAGGCACTCCGCTTTCCTCCCACTCTGGTTCCACATAGCGCTGCATAATCTGTCGGCGCTATATAAATACTGGATAATAATAATGATAATTCACAATTGCTGGCTAAATAAATCATGATATGAACGGACTGTGCAGGGCTTTATTGCACACTCTATTCCCATCCCCATCACTGTCCTCCCATCCTAAATGACTTTGGCTTATCACATTATATTTCTACATTGCTACTTACCTGTAATAATGTTTGTCAATACCTGTTAATCCTAAAAATGTTACTGAATGCAGCTTTATTTTTGCAGGACACACACTGAGGGTCTGTTATGAACACATGAACTGTTGCTCTTACAAAAGACTCTTAGTACAAGCTGAATGTAGAAATGTGTAGTGGATCTGAAAACAAATATAATATTGTAATTGAGACATTTAAAATCCCTCAAATACTGCTCTAATAGTGTGACTGTGATTTTATGATTCAATACAATCATTGGCTACATAAAAAGGGTGCCTTTACTGGTACAGACCAATGATGGGTTTCCTTAAATTGCTTTTATATCAATGGAATGTGCATTGATCCATTGTCCATTATATAACTGTTTCTCAAAGTTCAGATAAATCATGCTGCTGATTGTTTATTTGCCTTTGTATGTTATATAAGACTGTGAGAACCACTAGAACCTTTGGCATGGCTTTAGAATTAATTGCTAGTATTGTTCCCATAATATCAGAATTTCTAAAGGGGAGGAGCTGTCTCTAACATGCAGAGGATTACTAGGAGCTATACAACCATGCCTTCAACATGGTTTAACAAGGTATTGCTAATATTTGACCCAGAGTATAAAAATGTCTTAGGAAAGGAACTGTCTAAAACTTGGAGAGGGTTACAAGGAGTCATGAGGGGGTTCATCCTCAGCCTACCAGTGTAGGGTATATGCATCAGAGCTAAATGATCTATTTACACTATACAATTGACTTTAATTGATATAATGTCAATGTGTCCCTGAACAAGTTGTCAACTAAAAAGGTTTGTAATTTAAAACATTTTAAAAAGGCACATAGACCATTCAAAAGTAGAAACAAGAGACACAAAGGGGAACAAAACTGGGGAAATATACTAATTTAATTCATACTGCATTTACTGTTTGAGAAGCCATTTTATTGTCTTATGTCTGTTGTAATCAATCGTTCTCTATCTTTGAGTGTGGTGTGCATGGGGATCAACATGAAAGGATATGATCATTGTGGGTGAAACATAATTTACTATATGAAACCCTTCTGCTCTTAGACATTCTGATTGAATAAATATAGCATTATGTGAATTTCAATGTAATAGGGAAAATCAGTTGTATTCAAATAAATAGGTTCCAGAGGTTATTAAACAGAACTAGTCATAATAAAAAAAATTCTAAATGCTGATAAACATTCTAGTTTACATATAAAAGCTAAGTATTTTGCCCCTTTACTTCCTTGAGTCCCTTAAGAGTCCCTAATGGGGTGTGAGAGGGCAGGCAGCTGACAAGGCAGCAAGCTGTCAACAAAGTCAAATAAGAGGGCGATAAATAACTGTATAGTAACACAAAAATAATATTTAATGGCTAAATATTTAGGTTATGTAGGACAAATCAGTTCTGGTTTTCTTTACCATTAGTCTAATATGAAGATATTTTCTAGTAGCAGTGTTCCCCAAAATAGAAGCTTGGTTCATTTTGCAATTTCACATTTCATCGGTCAGTTAAACTATGCAGTAGGCAGTTTTGGTTGAGTGATTTCTAATTCAATGGAAAAAGGTTAAACATTTCAGTCAGTGATTGCATGTTTACAGCGATGTCTATGTATAAAGAGTTGCGGGATATCTAGTTTAAATCATCCACTTATGTCCCCTATATACCATTATGCCAGTACTTTGTGATATGGGGAATCATTGCTAGGCCATCAGCCTGAAAAAGTGTTTATGGCAGACTGAACACTATATACAGTGAGAAAATATATCAACCGTTTGACACAGAAATGGTGTTTAAGCTGGGTGGGAAGAAAATGTAGGCAGGTGGTATTGTGACCCAACTCTTCAGTAAGCACCTTAAAACAGCCGAGTGGTTACTGAAAATTGCCAGGTGGTGTGCCCAGCTAAAAGGGGCTGGGGAGAACAGTGATACCAATCATACCTAAAATGTTGGTATAAATCATACAGAATAAATTTTGTGGTGTGCACACACTTGAGTCTATGGGGATGTTATGAATGTACCTCCAGTTATTGTTCTTCACTGGGGAGCGTCTCTTTTATCATCTCTACACAGTTTATAATACTAGGCTGTGAAATAAGAGAATAATAAATGTCTCTAGTTTTACAAAATTCATACAAAATTATAGCAATGGCAGATAAAGCACTCCAAAATATGTAAAAAAAAAAAGAATTGAGGCCTTCTACCATCACCTTTATGCATAGACCCCAGGTCTGCTATTGAAGTTTTGCTTATTCAGTATTGTATTTTATTATACTGTACTTACATTTTTTGCTTTGATTTAAACATTGTTGTTTTGTAAAAGTTGGATGATTTGATAATATCCAATAAAGTTCTATGGTAAATTAGATCTCTCTTGATGTCATTGTGATTTCTTTACGTGTTCCATAAATTGTAAGTGAAGCTAATACTCAGATCTCAGCGGTTCTGTTTTTTTACACACAAGTACATCTGAAAATGTTTAAAAATATCCACTGTTCCATAAAATTACTTTTTTTTTATTTATTTATTTTAATAAATAAAAATGGATCATTTCTGTTTTCAAGAATTACACAATAAATAAATTGGTAAGACCTGTATGTCCAAAAAGTGGTAAAAGCCATTTGATAAAAGGATTCTCTCTTTTTTTACTGTTACTGTAAATTTGACCAGTGGCACTGACTGTTGCAGTGTGTGGGACATGCTTTGTGTTGGGACAATTTTATGAGGAACCCATATGAGCAGTGTAGATAGGTGGGTGATATGTGTGATTTTTAACACAGCAGTAACAAAAGGTCTTCATTTTGGATATGCTGTAGGTATTGTTGGTGCTCCAGGTTGGATCAAATTTAAAAAGACTTTTTATATGAATTTAAGGATAAGCCTGCTTCCCCAGAAATGTAGAGGTACACTCTAGTAAAGCCTTAAAATTAAACTTTGAGACGTGTGCAAGAAGTTCAGCTTTCCTATGGAATTTTTTTATCCAATCATTGCTATAGGGCAGATTTAAAATTCTACTTTTCTGAAATGAGTGGTACCCTTTCATGCTTTGCTACATTTAGAATGGCACTCCAAAGCACTAAGCTGTTTTATAAAAATTAACATGTACAATTTGAAGTATGTTAGTAAGCATTAACACCCCATTCATTTTCAGTTTTCTACCAATGCCTGTCCAATGCCCTAACGTCAAGAGCATAAAGAGTTAAATGGGTCCTAATGCAAACAGTCAAATGTACTCTTGTTCTAGTTATCTGCAAACCCTTTGGGATTCAGGAAACAAAATTCTCAGACACACAATGCAGGGTACTTTCTATCTTTTACACAAAAAGCCAAATATAAAAAGTTCATTTTGCCCTGAAAACTTGATTATGATTGGTGGCACAAAGAGCAGCAAGATTTCATCACTTGAATCTACCCTATTGACTTTTGGATGTGTTCTCTGGTTCCTGGTTGCAGATAGTTACTCAAAACTGAAATGCAGTAATTGGAGTAACTTTTCTGAGCTTATTAGAGCCATAGTGTTTTCTGGATAACATTAGTAGTATATGGAGCCATCTCACAGTACAGACCCCGTCCTTGTGGTCTGGTCATTGTTGTTGCTTTTGTGCACTAAAAAGAGTTTCACAATTGCAAAGAAGGTATATGGCTTGTGAAAAGCACATCTTTCAAACACTCACATTTTGTAAAGTAACAGTTTAACAGATTGTTAAGGCTGCATAATAACATTCTCTACATGACTTTTACAGCAGGTGAATGTCGCTTTCCAATCTCAAACATGGGCTCAGTTTTCCCCTGTAGCAAAGTTCTAGTTTTAAATTGTAATACGTTTTTCTACCATTACAAGTGTCTGTTACACTGCATGAAGCTGTAAGCCGGTCTATCTCGGCTGAGTTCTGCATGACCTGAATTATTGCTCCTGTAAATGCTGTGTACATTTTCCCTGGTGCCAGTCATTTCAAGGCTCAATGAAATTGTAATCATCAAAGAAAACCAGCCAAGGATTTATGCCTAGGATTTGTTCTGTTTTAATGAATTTGGAAATAACCTTTTAAGTTGCTAATGTTTTATGTGAAAATGCGTCCTTTGGAATTTGCCAAAGATCGGTCTTCTTTTTCCTTACCGGAAAAAATGTAAATGCTGTGGGGGTGTACGATGAAATATTTCAAGGATTAGTCTGTACGTCACAGTTAACTAATCTTTTCCAAGCTTCTTATAAAATTCAAGATAACCCGTGCAAAAAGCATGATGTATCACAAGACTTCACACCTTCCATTTTTCTGTGATGAAAAAGTGGAACACCTTCTAGCACAAAGTATACAAGAAAAAGAACATACCTGCCATGTCCCGTTACACAAACCAAACAGAAACCATAGAAGACAATACCCCAATACATATTGGTTAAACCCAAAAGTGCTTTATTTCACATTCTTTTTCTTTACACATATCAAAGCTACAAAAGCAATCATTTAGCGATTGGATGAATAGTTTAGCCTAATTCTACCCAAGATGGATAATGGAAGATGTTTTCAGACAGCCAACTTAACTTTGGTCCAGGTGTTTGGGGAAAGTACAATTAGGTTACATATAGTGTATTTATACACCTTTTATAGTTAAACAATGCATATTTAGAAGGATCCAGACATCACACCAAAAAGAGGGACAATTGTGGAGAACAGAGGGAGAGAGAGATTTGCTTCTCAAAAGAGGAAAATCCCTCTGAATTAGTAGCATTAGGTATTACGAGACTAGAGTAGACCATAGACTAGCAGTAGATTGGCAGGTCTATTGCCAGGAACAGTGGGCGATGACACTCCTACTGTGCTCCATAATAATATCTTGTATGAAGCATAGCAATAAAGAGGAACGCAAACAAAAAAAGTCAAGTGGTAAATGCAGTCTTCAACACCATTTATTTTTTTCACCTACTAGCTCTGGTATGGTACAGTAAGCAATAGCCTATAACAAAAATGTTAATTCTTTTACAGGAATATTTGATGTGTACAGTATCTGCATTTAGTCCCATAAATCAATATAGAAAGCAGATCGATGTTATGCAGAATGAGGTCAAAAGCATGGTAAAGTTGGAAGCGGCTAAGATTAAATTTAAAAACTAGTTTCAGTAGAATGTTATGGCCAGCTATCTTGTATGATGTATCCAATCTTCCTGGGAAGGCTTCCTTTATCCAACACATCCAAAAGGCCTGACTGGCATTAGTTGGAGTTGGTGTGTGCTTCTAACCTAAACAGCAGCTTACATTGCTGAAGATATTAGTAATATGAATTTTGAAAATAATGAGGCTATTAAGTTTTGCATACTTAAAGAAAAGCAATATAGTGGCTGGGGGTGTGAATTAGCTAAAGCCAACACAGATCAACATTTGTCGAAGTATCACACTAACTATGTTTCTAATATGGAGGCAATTTATAAGCTCCAAATTACAACTAAAAAGTATCAAAATGTTTTGAGTGTACCACTTTATCTTGAAATAGAGATAGTGTATTCTTCACTTCAGGTTTTTATTTTCTGCACCTACAACAGAAAAGACTCACTTTACCATCACTGCCTTGGCAACCCATCTTTTTTTAAACCTGCAAGCAAAGCTTAGGCTTTTTGTGTTAGAAGAATATTATGAAGAAAGGAAAGAAAAAGGCTTAATAGAAATGCCACCATCTTGATATTGTCCTTTTACAACTTTTGTTGCTCTTTTGTCATTTTTATTTTTTGTTTGCTTTTGCTTAACCATGTTTTTATTTTATAGGCTCTCTATATTTAATGTTGTTGTGTTCTATTTCATTGTCTACTGTATGTGTGATATGTTATGACATTAACCTTTAAGTTGATATTTACCAGAAGCATTTAGAGGGCATCTCATATAAATGCAAGAGGACTTTATATAATATTGAGACCTGTATGTATGCAGCAGGTCAGGACCTTAGTTTTGCTCTTATGAAGCACTAGCAATTTCCTCTCTTTTTCTTTTGGACTAGGTTGTTTTGTAGAAAGATAATGTTAAGAAGCAGGCACACCATTGTTCAGGATATCAAGTGCAAGGAAATTAGGTCAACAGTATACCATATTTCCGTTAAATAAGAGTTTTGTGCCAAGGGCACACCTAACTTGGTCACACAATGAGAGGTACGAAGGCACACACTTTGGGACTTTTCCCAATTTTTGTGTAAATGGAAAGTATAGCATCATTCATTACTGTTAAACCTTACTAGAACAACTATGTGACTAAAGTAGAGAATATATTGATGAAGCTCATTTCTAGAAGACATGTTTTGTTACTTGAAGCGGAAAAAACTAGAAGTGACATCACAATGTATGCTCCTACAGAGATCAGAAACTCCTCTGCAAAAAGGTAATATATTCATGCAAAATTAATTATGTTGACATTCTGCAACACTTGCTGCTATGACCTACATTTAATAGAGGCGATGACTAACAATCAAATGCTCTTTAAATGCCATTTAGAGAAAATCTGTTTTAATTACCTTAATCACCTGCAAAATAACTAGTTATATGGTTTCCTAATTCAGCCAGTTACTGTCAGGTAAAATTACCTTTCTTAATGCAGCTTTTATGTACATAGAAGAATTCTAGGGAGTCTAGTATTGTGGTCCAAACTCCCCTGCTAGTCAATTCTTCCCTATTGGAAATATATGAGAGTGTACAGTCAAAGCTCTTTTCCATTTTGGATAGAGAATGAAATGGCTTTTGCCATCTGTATTACATTTAGGAGCTTTGTTTTGACCTCCTGTACTGCACAACAGAAAGTAAGGAAAGTTATATCTATACTCTATTTATGCTGACAACTCAGCAATTTAGGATTGTACCAGTATTTGTTGTCTTGAAAAAAATAGGGGTAAAAATCCAAGGGGACATCGCTTACCAAATCCCATACCTAGTCCAATATAATTCTACCCAACCTTTAAGCAATACAGGACATTTGGCAATACTATTATTAATTTATTACTTACAGTTGGGTAGTAAAGTAAATAAAATCAATTAAATATAATTATTAAATAAAGTAAACTGAAAATAAACCAATAATATAATAATCCTTCCAACATTTTTAATGTAACCTGTGTTGCCCTAAAGCCATCTGGTTTACACTTTTATTTGTCTTTTAGTGTCTAAAAGTCAGAATCCAGTTCATGGCTTTGGCCAACACAAACAGTTTGTATTTATTATATAATTTTGTACAATGCATATTTCAGATTCCTACACTTAGTGCAACAAATAATATCAGATGTTCGAAGATATATCATCTTACTTATTAAAAGGAAAATTAATCAGCTGACAAAGATGGAATGGTGTTAATTAACACCCTGGGGCTTTCAAACCACTTCATTATATTAATTAACTTACTTTAACTGGATTTGTTTACCATTTTTGTGATCAAAATTTACTTTTCTGAGTTTCTCATGAAGTTAGCAGTAAACATAACACTATAAAAGCGCAACATTAAGCAACATTAAGCAACATTTAAAGCTACCCTTACATAGATTGACTGTTTCATCAAAATATTAACCATCAATCAAAAATCAGTTGATACTACTCTACACTACAACCAATGCACAACCAATTCTTTAGAATCAGTTCTTTGTAACAGTTTGAAAAACAACTAGAACACTATAATTTTACTCAAGAAGATATACTTCAATATTTGAGTAAACAGAAATGGGGATTCTTAAACAGTCACATAATTATAAAATTGGACGGAAAATCTCCAACCTGATCAAACAAGGTACTTCCAACACTTGATTTCTATTGCTTTTTTGTCGATAAAATTCTGAAATATCGAATTGATTTAAAGGCATGACATGGAGAGAGATACACTGCACATCTAAACTTCCAGTGATAAAAATGTAAATGTAATTTGAATTAAGGTCTGCTTCCCTTTATTATTTCCCAGCCTCTATGGCAAAAGTAGAAAGCTATACTGTGTGAATAATTTGATTAACTCCAATGTTAATCCTCATCTCTGAAATCCCTCTCCAATAACCTAATTTCTATAGAGTTACCATGTTAACTCACATATACTGATATACTATTCTACATCAAGATTACCAAGCTCCAAAAACCCTACCTAGTAGAACTTACATGATAACATGCAATTTAATGAACTAAACATTTTAGAGTTGTATAAAAAACTGTAAAAGTGGTGGAGGGAAATACTGGAGGCATCCTCTTAATAATAAATCTATCTGTACGTGGCACCTGTACCCCCTTTATTGTTTGAATTTTTTCATAGTCATATCACCTTTTTAAATAAAAATATGAGGTTGTCTAACCCTTAGGTTTCCTAACCTTTGTGCTTCCCCCAATTGATGCGTTATTTTGGATAACAACTGTGTTAGTAAAATAACAGATAGAATCTTGTTGGGAAAGGTGGGCAACACATCACTTTTCATTTATTCCATAAAAAGTCAGCAACATTCTACTGAATTATCACAAAAAAAAAGATCACGGTAAACTCCTTTTTCTAATCCTACAATATGTACGATTCCCCATCAGAGAGTACACATTCAGTCATCTGTAATTAAATCCATCCTATGGTGATTACAGTGTTTACAGAGGAAAAAATTCCATCATGCATCAAATTAATTTTATTTTTGTTCAGAATTGAACAGCTCAGATAAACATTATCTGACTCTCTGGTTAGGTGTAAAGATGTTCATAATAAATAAGTTTACATTTTTTATTATTTCCAGGGCTCCCAGCACAGTGGCTCCTCTACCTCATTAGCATCCACCAAAGTGTGCAGTTCCATGGATGAAAGTGACCTCTTAACAGAAGGTAATAATGTGGAATAATGTTACATAGGGTTTCTACATGATTATTTACTTGTCTTATATACTTCTGAAAACAGAACCAACCCAATTTTTTTTTTTTAAATTACCAGGCAGGCCTCTTATTGCAGAAGGTACAGGTGATAAAATAACCTTACCTGCATGATCACAATTTTTTGCACTCACCTCTTCTTTCTCTTTCTGATTTTGCTCTTTGGCCATCTTAATTGACCATGATGGTGTGACTTCCATAAAGATGCACAGGAATTCATTCCATCGGGGATCCGAGCACCCCAAACTAAGCTGCACATGCTAGGAGTCAGACGATGAACAGTTACGTTAGTAATTTGCTATACTAATTAACAAGGTTTACATTTGGCAAGAATCAAAACAGAGACTTTCTCCTAATTTATAGAGGCCTTCAAAAGCATTTGTTATTAGCAGTTTATTGGTTGAATGAAGAATTATCAAGTTGCAAATATGAAAAGAAAATTAAACACTTATAATCTTTCAAAACAAATTTGTAATCAATATACATTTTCATTATGTAAAGATCAATATTTATTAAAGAGTTTAGATCATGCAAATTAATAGAAAATTTAAATTGCATTACTCATAATATGATTTCTTATACAGGAGAATTTAGATGTCATTGTTTCATTTTAACATGCAGTTTTACTGCAAAGTTGGTAAATATAATAATATTATATAAGTTCTCTGATTCTCCTACCTGTGCAATGTGCTTTATATTTCTGCTTGTTACAAATAGGTATGGTAATCACTTTCTCTGATACCTTTTCCAAAAATAGAGGCTGTTCTCCCTCTAGTGGCCGAATTGCACATATCTCCAGGTCAGCCTTTGCTGCAATGTGTATTGAAAAGCTATCATGCAATTTAGCCATTTATACTGCATCCTTATACTACTTTCATGTTGGGCGAGAAATCCCTTTCTTTGTAGTCTACGGCAAAAAATGCTGCTTCAAAGGAAGTACTATTATAATATACTAAAGTAGTACAGATTATAGCTTTAGGCTCATATTATGCTCTTTCTTTGGAAAACCCTATAATGCTTAATGTTGACAGGGTTATAAGTGAACCGTATATTTGGGGCTCATTTATGATGCAGAGCATATTGATATCCATTTTATCATTTGCAGTAGATGGGATCGATAATATACGTGACCTATTATCGACATGCTTTCCTTTTATAAAACTTTTGCTGCAAAGGCTCAAACATTTAGAAAATATTTTAATTTGTCCCAGTCCCTGGTATTTTTGTTGGACAAATTGTTCACCATGTCAACATAAAGAGAAAATCCTAAAGCCTTAAGAAATAAAAAAGGAATTTCTTATGGGGTTCTTTATTGTGGACATCCTGCAAATTGCATTCTTACTACGTATTTATCAGCGATAACCAAATTTGTCCTTTACCTCTCCTAAATCTTTGCTGAGTGTTCTCAGATAAATATCTGCAGATATGAAATTGATAATGCTAACAGCTTCAGATTTATTTAAAAGGCCAGTCAACCTAAGATTAGACCTAAACTAAGATTAGACCTAAACTAAGAAAAGGTTACATTTAAATGACAATTTTTCACCATATACAAGCAGTGTTCTTAGTTGAAAGAAACTGATTTACAAGAATTTGAGGTTATGAATGTTTAGGTAACTTTTTTACATTTTTATTGCAGACTTTATGGATGAAGGCTTCCAAGTACCAGTTTCTATAGCGGAAAGATATAAAGTTGGAAGGACCATAGGAGATGGAAACTTTGCCATTGTTAAAGAGTGTGTAGAAAGGTAAGTGACATGAAATGGGAGCAGTTGAGAGCACGGCTGAGCCTGCCATACAACGCTATGGTCAACCACTTGTCTGAAATGGGCTTAGTGTCCTGAGTGCTTTTTAGATAAAATGAACTGATTTATTAAAGCTTTCCAAGACAGGAGAGGATACATTTTCATCAGTGAGCCTGGGTGATCCAGGAAACCTGGAATGGATTTCTTAAAAGTAATTTGCTGTTTGTTAGCAATTGTTTTCAATATTCAGTCAGGTTTGCTGGATCACCCAGGTTCATTGATGAAAGTGTATTCTCTCCAGCCTTAAAGAGCTTTAATATATCAGGGTCTATGTGTTACCTCTTGATGACTGATTCAACTTTACCAGTCACTTGGATAAGTTTATTCAAATCACGTCTGCACTTTTAATATGTTTATAGGAATTTCTGATGTCTGATACAGTAATTTTTCCTAAAATAAACTTAACACGGTGAGAAAATGTCTGATATTCCTGGAGGCACTTCTATAAACCCTTTTAGGAGAATGCGTGGATGCTAAGAATTTCTTTCTGAAAAAACTGTGCCAGGAGCTTTGTGGATTTCGATAGGTTCATCACAGCCTGTTATTGAATTAATGTGTAATTATATCACAGCTTGAAGATCATCACAGGAATAGAACGGTGAACAGCATTGATCCCCTAGGAAAAAGGAGTAACAAATATGAACTAAAACGAACTCACCACCTTTATATTACACAGGAGGGAGATGAGGCTGCTGTGATGGCTCAGTGATTCTTGTAGTACAAAAACTAGATGCCAGATGGAAAAGTAGCTTAGTTTTTACTATGTTGTTTGCTTCATATGGGCTGAAAGGTGTAAAATAAATGACTATTTCAAATATTTAGTTGAGTTCTGCACATTTAAATGCCTGGATCTTAATACAATAACTGGTGGCCTTCACCCTCTAGATAAGTATTCCTTAAATATTTTAAGGAGAAACCCTTGAAATAATTTTCAGGTCATCAGGAAACCCCTCCCATAATTACTATAATCACAAGCATGTAGAATGCCTCTTACATTGCTGGCCAGTCAGGATATCACCCTTCCAGAGAGCCATAAGGACCATTGGTGTCACTTAAAGCGTACATAAACTCAGAAATTTCACTTTACATAAAAGGGTAGACAACCCTTTTATGTAAAGTAAAAATTCTGTTTGCTTTTTTAATGCAACATCCTTTTTAATAAAAAAAAAAAAGGTGCGTCCTAATTCTCCATCGCCAAGCCAATCGAGAATAAATGGGAGCACAAAGCCTACCTAAAGATACCTACCTTATGCATGCCAGGAGGCTCTTGGGTGCTCCTTCTACACATGCCTAAAAGGGGCCTTTTCATGAAAAGGGTAAAAAATTATCAATCTCACGCATGCACAGTGAGATCGGCAAGTTTTTTTCCAACCTACGTCACCCGATCTTGCGCCTGGGTCGGGTGACGTAAGAAGAAGAACCCATAAGAAAAGGAGAAGATGGAGGCGCCCAGAGCACCGGCTCCGAGGCGCATGTGAGGACGACGCAGGACCCCATGAAAGAGACCTCCGGACCGATCGGCTGCACTGCAGGATTGAAGAAAAGTGGATTTTTTTTTTCGACATTTTTCAGTTTACTTTCTCTTTAACTCGACCTTAGAGGAACAAATTGCTCCTTGGCCGAAGAAGCCCCAGTGACCTTTGAAATCCTGGTTGAGAAACACTGATCTAGATTAATGGTCTAGATCTAGTCAAATGTGACCCCCAACACATTCAGAAGGATGCACAATACCTTTGCGTTTGGAACATTATATTGAGATACACAATCTAACTGTGTAAACTATAATATAACATTAAGTTTTGCGACCGGTTTGGGTAATCAGAGAAGTTAGGAGATAAGATTTCAAGTGTGCACTAATTGAAATTGGCGCGGACATTGTGCTCCCTTCCTACCCCTCACAAGTACAGACTTTAGAAAAATGACCCATGCAGTTGGGCAAGTGCTTGCAATTTGGGGATAGGTCCAATATGGCTCATGCCATTTAAATTTATGGAAGGAATATTCTGAAAATGAAACATGGAAAAATATTAACACAGGAAATGCCTCACTGATTGAACCTATACTTCATTATAGATCTAAGCTATTTAAGTTAACATATTCAGAATATTCATCAATTTTTTTATTATAAATGAAATATTAAAATCTGATTAAAACAGGCAAAAAGGTCTGGCCATAATAAATAGTCTGGACATAATGTTATAAATGATATAGTGGAAAAAGAATGTATACAATACTCTTTGTTATACTTTTGGGTCAGTTTGGGAAAAGCCTGAGTTTAATTTTTGTGAGTAATTAATAATACCTAGACTGTATTGCATTAATAAGTCATCACATAAATAGTGTGCAGACAGGATTGATAGATGGAGGTCTCTTGCTCCGGTATTCTTCTTTATTGTGGGGGCTGCATTTTAAGATGATTAATAAAAAAACAATAAGGAGCAGCTGGGCGGTACAGCTCATCTCCCAAATCTGGATTGGAATCAGAGGTTCATCATTTCTTACTGCAGCTGGAAAAGATCTGGATGAGCCTGAGAATAGGATTAAAGCTGTACCTAAAGGTTCAAATATTATCAATCAATTGTAAGAAAGCCTGTCTACCAAAATTTGTATATCAGTGACATGCTTTATATACTGAGTATTGTTAGGAAAAGCACTGCTTGACCTAACTCTAATAAGGTGTAAAAAATAAAATAGTTTGTGGACTCCTTGGTGTAAATTTTGATAAGAGATTTCCAACTTTTTTCTGCTGCTATCCTCTTTTAGGCAGCAACACATGGACAGTATCAGGAAATGCAAACCTTCCAGCATTGTAAAGTGGAAAAGTCTAATGTTAAACAACCAAACTTGTGTATACCCGATGTGTAGTCACTTCAGGTCCGAAACTCTCCCAGAATAGCAAACATATGACTGTGGATGGTAGTGATGTGTTAACTTATGTTAATCTCCCCTATAGATGATTGATTGATTTTTGGTTTATTTTGTGTGCCTTCTCTTTGCACAGTTTACACTATTATGCCACCTATGTCAAAGGTCCTATCACCCCTACTAGCAGCCTCTTCAACACAATCTACCTAGCTTTGCCACCGGGGTACTATTAAGTTTTATCTCTGCTTAGTGTGTTCTTTTTCAATGTTTCCTGCATCCATCCAAGAACCCCATAAACTAATGCAAACTCTTAAAAAAATACCTATCCATACAGTCTAATGCAAACTCCTAATCTCTGTCTTGGATTGGTGGTCTTCCCCCATAGACTAATGACCCATTCCTATCTTCTTTCTGCACTGATGACCTACCTGCTTAGGCTGATTACCATCTTCTGCTTCCAGATTCCCCCAAAATGATAAATTTCAAGGTACATCAAGACACAACCACCCCACCTAAACTGTATAATTAAAGTGTCCCATTCACTTTAATTTATGATTTTATTTGTCTTTTAACTAGGTCAACTGGCAGAGAGTATGCATTGAAAATCATCAACAAAAGCAAGTGCCGAGGAAAAGTAAGTTTTTTTTTTTTATTGGCAAAATCAAAACTTTGCAAATGTAACGGAAGCAATATATTCAAATGTGGTCAGATGTGGTCCCCTGAACCTTCGTCTTACATTAGTGGGAAAAGTCTCCTTCCTTGTTTGACCCTTTTTAAAGTAAACCTCAAAACACAGAACTTTGTCTATTGTGGTTGACTTATTGTTGCCTCTTTCCTGCAGATATTCTATGTACTGTAACTTCTAAAACCTATATTGTTTCTTTTTGTACTGTATATGAAAAGGTGAATTAGCAATGTAATGTAATACTTCTATTTCAGACTCTAGAATACCAATGCTCAGTGACAGACATAGCTAACAGTGGGCCTCTGTATAGAAATGACTTGGGACCATCGCCAAACTGACTTGGGGCCCCTCTGGAGGCCTTTGGGCATTGGGCCGCTTTCCACCTCCCTATGTCTACCCCCACCTCCCTATGTCTACCCGTGCTAATACTAATAGAATTCTTTGAAAAGTGCGGACCAATGATTTTAAGCCTGTCCATATTGAATATATATATTTTTTTCTGCCATTCTTCATGGTATATATTGATTATTATTAGATATGACTTTTTAATATGCTTTTTACTGCAACACACTAAATCACAAACTTGTGAATAAGCCATAACTTTGATTGCACTTTTTCTCATTTGTTATATTTTTTTGGTGGGGGACATCAAAAAAATGAATAGTATACATGAAATACATGACCAAGTTAACCTGATTTCACCACCGGCATCCTGACTGTATAAAGTCGCATTAATCATACAATATATATTAAGTTAATTACTGTAAAGCTCTCGTAGTGTCTATAAGGACTGTATATCACATGCCATTATTTCTCCAGTGGAGTAAGTGGAAATCAATAATTTATAGAGTTCCCTGTGCAGTCAGAGCACCCCACTACATTATCCCCATGCAGCCAGGAAGAAGAAATCTGCTTTTATAATGAGCAGTACTGAAGTCAGGGGACTGGAAATGTAATTAGAGACTTGAGAGGAATTATGAGTTTTAAACTAGACCTACATTTTTCTAATCATAAAACTCACAAAAAGATTAACTCTTTGTGTTCTAATATTAATAAATGTATTTTTAATTCTTGTATTAGAAGTCTACACTTTCAGTTTTTGTTATTCCAAAAAATGTGGGTTATCCACCAAGGTCATAGGAATAGAAACCCCATACAGGAATATATTGTATTCTTAACTCTATGTTGTTGATATATAACAAAAGTGTTTAGTGTATAAAATCCTTTTTTATATTACATGCAAAAGTGACAAAAACAGGGGTTGGGGCAAACCTTATAACTTTGCAGGGAAGCTTTTTTTGAACAATCTATAAAATCCCTCTAGGTGTGATTTTATCAAATGCCACATCTCGTCAGATGAATATCGAATAATTGGTTTGAATTATTTAATTTAATTTTGTGAGACTTTTAATTTGGCAAAGATAATCCAAATAAAAAAACAATCATAAAAAAAACAATCTCAATAATAAAAAAATCCATCAAAAAAAACATGAATTTTATTAATAAATCTTTAAAAACATAAAATTTAAATGTTTTTTGTTGTTAAATTTTCAGCATACAAGAACATTATCTTATATAGCACAAACACTTAATAGGGTTACAGATTTACCCACATACAATTGAGTATTTATGATCTAGATATATATTTACAGTAAAGTTTTACTTTTTTCCAACGTTCCTGAAGAAGCAGACTTGATTTGCGAAACACGTTGAGAGTTGGCTGTAAATTTGAAATATTGGCATAGAAAACCTATTTGATTGTATGTGGTTAAATCTGTAACCCTATTAAGTGTTTGTGCTATATAAGATAATGTTAATCAATGCTGAAAAATGTATTGATGTACCATATACACCATGTATCATGCAACAACTAAAATGATTTTAATGTGATGTTTTTAATGATTTGTTATGAATAAAATTCATTTTTATATAGTATAAATTTCATTGTTTGGATTATCTATGCCAAAATTAAAGTCCCACAAAAAAATCAAAATAATTTTTGATTTGCAGGGAAACTTCTTACATTCAAGGTATAAGGTTTACACCTAATCAAAAACTTAAAATCAGTGTCTAAGTATTTTATTCATAGTATTGCAGTGCTACTGGGCAATTTTAACTGCAGAACGCATTTTTTTGTGTAACCTAATTAGAATATTAGACCTATAATATATAAAATATATATTATATATATATACTATCGGTATATATATATATATATATATATATATATATATATATAATATCAATAATATATATATAATATCAGTCCTAGTCCAAGTATAGTTCCTTGCACCTTGCACATTGTAAGGCATATGAGCTTTGTTTAAGTAGGCAACTACACAAATAAATGAATGGGAATTTTGCTTTCAGTAAATATTAAAATTAGTTTTAGTTTAGGAAAAGATACCTCTTACAGGTGACATCAATATGTTTAAATATATTTAATGTTTAAATATATTTAAGGTCAACATAAACATATAGCAAATTAATATTTTATTCACTGTTTGAACAAGCGGACCTAAGTTGCACATGCAATATTTTCCTATGGGGTTTGGAATGCGGTACTGTACAGTAAGAATTAAAATTTGCTACATGAGGAAGAAATGCCAAAACATATAAGGATTTATATTGTTAAAAGTAGCTATAGGAATGTTTTTATCTAGTAAACACATACCAAAAAAGTCCTAAACCTCATAGTCCCATCTTCCATCCGAGCGCCATGCTTCACAAATGAACAAAGAAATGCCACAGGAGAGCAGCTTTAATGTAGTTCACTGCCTGGTGCGGCTTAATCATCAAGTCACCATAAAGACATTCAATGGAAGTTTGAATACACAATTCATTAATTATAAAGTTAAGCTTCAAATATTTAGATCCAGGTAATTAACCTGACCGGCCTTGGGGTGCCAGGAGGGACTTTTTCCCCCAACATGTGATAAGTTGTCCATGTAACCCTACAGAACAGCTTTAAAGAAATACTTTCTAAACAAAATTCTTTCATTTTTAATAGCCAAGCTCTTTGATCTGACATTTTATCTTAATTTTTTAAAACTGAAATTACTTCTAATTTGCACTAATCTGCTCGCCAGTCATCAGGAATAATTTCATGTTTGTGCCTGGACTGTTTTAAAGGAAACCTGTCTCAGGAGAAATCCACGATCTGCTACTGCTGACCTCCTTCTAAAATTGCTATTTGGCTGGAAGTCAGAAAATGTTTACAGAAGGGATGGCTGAATTTTCTGAAATTGCATTGTAACTATGCAGACATTGTTTTTTTAGAGTATGATTGCAGTTTTTATTTATAGGAAATGTAATACTGTTATGCATGGGAAGTGGAAAAATCAGATTTATAAATAGTATTCCAGCAAAGGACTGAGCTAAGGGTCATTTACCCCCCAGGGCCAGTGCATTTATTATAAGTTGGGCATTGTGGCCCCAAGTCGAAGTGAAAATACTTACATGAAGACATAAAACATTGTGGTACCCACTGTCTTGGCTGCTGGACAGTATATATATATATATGCAACTGAGAAATTAGAACTCTTGATTTGGACATTTTATTGTTTATCATTATTATTATTATTATTATTATTATTAATAATAATAATAATAATAATAAACAGGATTTATATAGCTCCAACATATTACGCAGCGCTGTACATTAAATAGGGGTTGCAAATGACAGATGAATACAGACAGTGATACAGGAGCAGAGGAACCTGCCCCGAAGAGCTTACAATCTAGTAGGTGGAGTTAATTTACACACAATAACATGGGAGATATGTAGTGGTGGGAAGTAGTGATGGTTTCAAAAGACAGAAGAAGATGGGTAGGCAAGTTTGAAAAAATGGATTTTAAATGCTATTCTTGGTCTGTGACTCCCAGGCTGGAGATGATACACTTCCCACAATGAAGCTTTGTGATCCAGCAAACCTGGAATGGATTTCTATAGTCATTTGTTATTTGTTAGCAAATGTTTTCAATCATGAACCAGATCCATTCCAGGTTTGCTGGATCACCCAGCTTCACTGATAAAAGTGTATCCTCTCCAGCCTTGGAGAGCTTTAGTAAACCAGGACCACTGTATTAAAGGAGATCAGCCAGGCAGCTAGGATTTTCAGAAATAAAGACTAGCAATGTCAGTATACATATTTTTTAGTAGACAGAGAACAAAAAGCTGAATATTTGAAAACTTTCTTTCCTAATATAATTATGTTTCTTTAATGAATTAATAAAAGAAAATGACATTTAATTATTATTACATGTAGAATAATCTGGTTTATTATACATAAATAAAAGTCCATCCAAAAGTGGCTATGGGGGCATGTTACAATAGGGACTGGGGGTTGATTTATTTAAAATTAGCCCTGTGTTTTGTTATTAACCCCTATCTATTTCCTTTTCCAGGAGCATATGATCCAAAATGAGGTCTCTATCCTGAGGAGAGTGAAACATCCCAATATTGTGCTTCTCATTGAGGAGATGGATATGCCAAACGAGCTGTATCTGGTGATGGAACTTGTAAAGGTTGGCAAATTCATCTTATATTTTTCCAGGATTTCTATACAAAGAACTTGTATGAAATTATTTTTAATGTAATGTATATGGAGATAGCACACAAGGGGTACCGGTAACTCTGAAGCAGCTGTTATAATTTCACATAAAAGAAAACAAGCAGCCGCACAGCCACAATACAGATGCAATTCTGTGCAAACGTTTATGCAAAGTGGTGTCCGACTGCTGCCAAACATTTGAATAGGAATGGTTGGAAGTGTGGCTGAGCAGGCGCTACAGTCATGTTGTTTGCTGCAATTCTGTAAGGGACCTTAGAGCAAAGTTGTTTGCTTGCTTACCACTATACGTGTATGTCTGTGTATCTCAGCTGGCTATTACCATTGTAGTGGTCCATGAGCAACAGCCTAAATCTATCTACAAAAACATTTTACAGGGAAGGTTTTAGACAAAATATGGCCCTGGACAAATATAAAGTGAGGGTCCCATATGCACCATTCCAGCACCCTGCTATTCTTCCAGCATTCTGCTATTCTGTCAGTTGGATTCCTGGAGAAGGTGGTGGCCCTAGGCAATTCCCCAGGTATTCCTACCCTGGATCCAGACCTGACTGATATGGGTTCCTGCAGGACATGATGTCCAGGACTATCCAGCAAACCTGGAATGGATTTCTTGAAAGTAATTTTCTATTTGTAACCAAATATTTTCAATTCTGGACCAGATCCATTCCAGGTTTGCTTGACCACCCAGGTTCACTGATAAAAGTGTATCTTCTCCAGCTTTGGAGAGCTTTGATAAATCAGACCCAATGTCGTGTCTCCTCCAGTAGCCATCAGAACAGTCAGGACAAATCTCTCAATGAGGACATTTAGATTAAAACAGGTAGAATAGGGGATTTCTTCTTATCATTTCTTAATGTTTTCCATTACAGAAAGTGGAAAGAGGGGAAATCTCCCCAATGGCCCCATAGTCAGCAATAATAATAAACGGACATTATCCAAAACTATTAGACATTGGCAGGGGTTATACTTATTACTATTATTATTATCTATAGTAATAGTGTGTTTTATGTCAATATGGCCAATGTGGCTCCAGAGCTGGATTAGATTTCTGGACGATTTCGAAGCGTCTTCCTGATCCACCCACAGCATAGTGAGCATTATAAGGCCAGGGTGTCATTAAAAAGGGGTCAGATTCAACTTCTTTTCCTAGTTTAGCAGAATAAAATGAATACCTAACAAGAAAAAAATACATGTTCAAATATTATTTATAGATGCTTAACAAAATAATGATACATAGGTCATGAATCAGATCAAGAATTGCCCCCAGCAAGTTACAAGCCACCTAATTGCATCAAATAGCTACAGTCCATCAAAGTGAAACATTTCTCAATTAATATCATCAGCTGAGTTCCTGTCCAGAAAAATACCTACATGTGTTCTTCCTGGTTTTCCCTTTGCTCTCTGTATTGTACATTCATGTTGCTGCAGTTTAAGTGACATTATTCCTCATTGTCACTGAGTGGGGAGCACTGCCATCTAGTGGATTCACAAAGCATTACATAACTCAAACCCTGCCAAGAAACAGGTGGTACTAATCTTTGTTAGGCAATCTGGGACCAATTTCCAATGATGCTTCCATCCTTCTAGCGTTATCCATATCTTTGTATTCACTAAATAATATTCATTAACCTATTTCATTTTTCATCCTGCTAAAAGTTCCCAGCCATATCAGATATTAGCAGAGCTTTGCAGGTTGACAGAGATCCTACTTATGTTGTGCCTGAGGACCTAATCAGGCACAGATCCATGTGATATCATGTTACCGGCTTTACACTTTCATCCTGCCTATTGCCAATGATCTTAAACATCCTCCGATCTGTCCCTCCCTTTCTGTTCACATCTATCACATCCTAGACTTACACATAAAACGGCGGTCACATATCATTGTGTGCAAGGCTTTGTCTTTTGAAAGTTACTGATTCTGGAATTAGGGGATCATTTACATTCCTTTTGGAAAAGCTAATGATAACTCTTATGTGTCTGGCTGACATTCTAGAAGTGAGAGAGGAAAGGCTGCACTCCATATGTGAAGAACTCCGAGTGCAGGAGTAGCTTAGCGAGGCCCAGCCATTTTTATAAAGTGGCTTCAAATATGAATATTCTTTTTTGGAGACCTGATTTGTATATTTGTCACAATATAAAAAAATATAAAAATTATTTTCATAAATACAGAGTATGCTTTAGAACAGAATGGTCAACTTGAGACTTTTCAGTTCATGAAGTTTTGTTTCCAGCTTATATTGCCACCCAAGATTTTGAACACCAAGCCAAGATTTGAATTCTTAATACAGTTGGACAATTAAGTAGATTTACACCTTCTTTAGTCTTTGTAACAGTTCCAATGAATGTTGTTATCAGACCATGCAGTCCAGACTGCAAATACCACATCCATAAAATCAATAAGAACAAATAATGTACCTGTTCCAACTTACATTCAAATTCAACCTAAGAACAAACCTACAGTCCCTATCTCATATGTAACACGGGGACTACCTGTGTTCATTCCACTCATCATAAGGCTTCTTTTACATACATCTTTCACCAGAACTGTCTGCTTTCCATCACAACAACTAGTTAGGATCCAACCTACAAACAAAATTGATTCCAAACAAACAGTAAGTAAAACAAGCCCCCACTGACCTCAGTATTCACAGCCATAGATGGAGCAATTCTTCCTTATTGTTAAGTCATTTAAGTCCGGTTTCCCCACCATATTTCTTTTTGCATTTATGGGTGTCAACTCATCGTTGAGAGAGCCAAGCAATCAAGAGAAAGTGAAAAGGGAACCTGGGAAGTTTTAGGTGCAAACTTTGAGGATGAATAATTCCACAGTGTCTGAAGCTACAGAGGTCAGGGAAAGGTCTTTTTTGTTTACTGCTTGTTAAGTATATATAAATAATAATGTTTAAAGCCCAGCCACAGTTCTACTTCATCTAAACAGTGCTCTGATACAGTTAAAACAATTTATGACCCACAACATGGTAATAAATGATAAGAAATTGATGTTTTTAATGTTCTCAGATTATTTCAATGCATTTATGTTGTATGAGACCTTCTGGGGCAACAATTCTGAAAGCTCATACACATTGACCCCTATTAATCAAAGCTCTCAAAGGCTGAGGAGGATACTACTTCATCCTTGAAGCTGGGTGATTCAGCAAACCTGGAATGGATCTGGTCCAGGATTGAAAAGATTTGCTAACAAATAGCAAAAGATTTTTAAGGAATCCATCAAGGTTTACTGGATCACCGATGAAAGTATGTCTTCTCCAGCCTTGGGGAGCTTTAATAAATCAGGTCCATTGCCTGCAGAAAACAAAATCCTGTAGTTCGTTTTGGAATCCTCAAGGGCTAAGTCCCAATAAATGTTCTTCCACCTAGCAGCCTGTAGATATTAGAAAAAGCCAGCTCTGTTAGAATATGGTGTTCTGAGATGCAGGGCTAGGTTGTGATCCAGCAACCTAAATATATATAAAAAAAACCTTTTTAAATAGACTTTTGTTTCTGTGTCTTTCTGTACTTGCAGACGCCATGTAGATGGCAACATTGATATTGTGCTTGTATTGTGCTTTTGATTCATTTTATTTGATTTCTTTGGCAGGGAGGAGATCTGTTTGATGCTATCACTTCCACTAACAAATATACAGAACGAGACGCTAATGGGATGTTGTATAACTTAATGAGTGCCATCAAATACCTGCACAGCTTGAACATTGTTCATAGGGATATCAAACCGGAGAACCTGCTGGTAAGAGCTGATGTTTTGTGCCTTTTGTTCTAATATTAGGAAAATTATATTGTTTGTAAACATTTTCTAATCAGAAGATATTGTAAATGATAGTTGTATCTGCTCCTCTACTACTGCCACTAATGTACTGCTACTAATGGAGGGGGAGGAAGATAATGGAGGTGCTGGGTCAACATAGACAGCAAATGACAGTCCCAGAAGAGGATAGGGCTCAGATGTGCAAGGAGGGATAGGGCTGTGCTGGGGAATTGCCACTTGAGTGTCCACTTCCTAGCAAAGTTCAAATTACAAAATGTAAATAAAATTCTGCGACTGAAAGATTGAATGGGTTTGGTTTTTGAACAAGGTGCACATATAAAATATTATGGAGAGGTAGAAGGCAGCAGTCTTTATAAAGTTATTTATAAAGCACTGAATCTGATGTTCAGCAAACATTCTCTGCAGTGAATGTGTTTTAAAACAATGAATAATTCATAACCAAAAAAATGTTTGTTGAAAGTCACATTCCTCCTTTACAAACAGACCCCCTAGAGCAGTGTTTCTCAACCTTTTTAACATGGGGAAACCCCTTAAATAAATTTCATGTTCTCAGGGAACCCCGCTACAATTACTATATCCACAGATCACAGAAAATTGGCCTGGTGGTCAGTGGGAAGAATGTTACCCTTACAGATAACCAAAAAGACCATTAGTGTCAATTAAACTGACCTAAAAGGCACAAACTGCTCATGCCTAAAGGAACCCCTAGCAACCTCTAAGATTGGAACCCTGGTTGAGAAACACTGCCTTAGAGGGTATGTGACCATTTTGTTTTCATGTTTGCAGATTTGGGTCATTTCCTTTTGTAGACCATTAGGTAATAATCATGACAATTCAAAATCTCATAGAAACATATCAAATTTTGTATTTAATGGTTTGGACTTTGCTAATCTGCTGCTTTGGGTTGATGCAGCCCATTGCTTCTGGAGTATTGCATGTTAAACTTTTTCAGTTTTACACTTTAAAATAAATCAATAAAAGTAAAATTTACTTACCAATAAAGCAGTGCAGACATGCTGGCTTGCACAGCAATCATCTGACATGTGAAATGTCAAGCTGGCACCCAGCACAGCTGCTGTCTAGGAAGACAGAAAGTTGGATAGAGTGGACTTGGACTAGGTCACTTCTAACTATGCCAATATTCACCAATGCCAGTTTATCATCTAGTATAATAATAGTGTTCTCATTAGGAGAGAGTCATACCATTTTTCTCTTTGAAATATATATTTAATTATAGCATGGAGGTTTGGTATGGCAAAGCTGTAACACTCATGTCAGCAGTTATTAATAGTGTGAGACACAATAGGAATAGCACTCACTAAGTAACTTGGCTGATCCATTAGTGGGAAGCAACTTTTTTGTAGGAAAGAGACTTTGACAGATTTAGCCTGCAGCATGTTTTCACTAAAATGCCTGGGACAAATATCATCAGCAATGGAATCGCATTGTTAAAATGGAATATGCAATGAGCTCATGAACCTGCACAAACTGTCCACATAATGGACTATATATATATACTCCAGACTAATATAAAAAGGCCACCATTATATCCAAATATGTATTTGTTTTGTCATGGAATCATCCTTCTATAGTTCCCTGAAAAGTGGCAGTCTAGGGGCAACGCTAGGATTTATGCTGTATGCCAGTGATCCAAGCTGTTGTTGCTCCTTTGCTGTTTAGTACAGCTAGTCCCCGGGTTAAATACAAGATAGGGACTGTAGGTTTGTTCTCAGGTTGAATTTGTATGTAAGTCGGAACAGGTACATTATTTTAATAAAATGCAATTAGAACAAATGTTTGTGTCAACATAATATTAGGCAGTGTGGTGTCAGTTACTGCATAAAATCCTCACTTCGAATTAATCACAACAAAGCAAAAAAAAAAATCTTTATGGAGCCTAGACATTCAATAACTTCTGGAGCAAGCTGTGCCTTGATATGCAAAAAGAAACAGCTGTTACAAGATGCTTACAGATCAGCTCAATTTTTAGAATCACCCACAGCCTCAGCTGTGTTTAGCAAAAGATTTATTCTGCAAGTCATGCTAAAAACCACCCCCTACCCCCCCCATCAAACTTCGATCCTGCACAGGAGCAAGCAGTAAAGCCCCGTTCGTATCTAGGAGTCGTCCGTATGTTGGATGTCCTTAACTTGGGGACTACCTGTAATCAGCTGGGGGAAGGTAGGTGACCAAACCTACTACAATCCACAGTGCAGAAGCTAACTCATCCAACCTAGTAAGGTCCACAGTGCAGGTAATTCCATAAGTCTATACATATGGATTGCTTTATCTTCTGCTATTTCCACAATCCCCAGAGCAAATATCAGCCATTGCTTTGATGGCCAGTATTTGGGCTGCCTTCTCCCCATTACTTTTTAATATTTGTGGCCAAATGTGAATATTGTTCAATAAACTTATATATGATGGTTTTACAGTAAGCAAAAAAAAAGTTAAAGTTCCACAAAAAGATATTTAAAATTCAGTATATATTTCTATCAATAATTAAATATCTACTAAATAAAGGTAAAAATAACTTTTTCAGTGCATTTTAGGATTTCAACCATAAATGCACTAACTACACTTAATTTATTAAAATTGATAATAGAAGTGCTGACTACAGCAACCAGCCAGACCTTTTCGAGTGTTTGTTACTAAAGAAAACTTTCAGGAAAATAATATTGCCGGCACAGATAATTTACTCCCTCCTTTTTTACATAAACGCTTTTGAATCAAATTTATATTACCCATTGGTTGAAACTAAGAAATAATTTTAATCTCATCGAAAATGTAATGAAGCTTGACATTCTTCTTGTGTGGTTTCCACAGGAAATCTGTGTGTATATAACATAATTTGTTGATCTTGGTTAAGTTTTGCAGAGAATAAGCAGCTCATTTTAATTGGCTTGTCTTGAAGTTACACTGTTACAGCACATATATTTGCTTTAATAGCAGGCTCTCTGTATAGTCATATAATAGACCTCCAACAACAGGTTCCTTGTGTCATGCCATATGCCACCTAATCTACAAAGCCCTAGCATGCTATTTTACATCTCTGTAGTAATAACTTACATATGGCAAACAACAGTTACAAGTTCTGTTTAATTACTCCTGTGCAATTAAGTTTTACAACCTTGTTAAACCAGAGAACCCACTATGCCGAGTAACAGAAACTAATCTAGCTCTCATTTCCATTGTTTACTAGTTCATAAAGCAAAATGAGACTGACGGTGTTTATTGTGAACACATTGCTAGAAATAATGTTTAGGGCTTGTTTGGTTTAATTGTTTCGGAGCAAACAGTTTTTTTTAATTCTTTTTAGTCATTTAAATTTTACAAAAGCAAAACATGTCATTATTAGGGGCCTATTTGTTTTAGGGACAGTTAACTCAATAGGAGTATTTGATTAGTTTGAAGATGTTCTTGATCAGTTCTTTCAGGGTTTGTGTATGTTTTATACTCTAAGCACAGAGAAGTCACTGCCATGTCCAGACCCTGTCCCGTCCATTTGGGGGTTATGGGTCTTTGCATGTTTCAATGTCTCCTGTTAAATGAAAAATATACAGTAGGGATAGTGGGACTTTCTCATGATGGGCACACCATGTATGCTGACTCCAGAACATAAACATTGATGTTGCAGATGCAAGACTGATTCATACAAAACATTGTTAGGTGTTTTAATTGCTTTAACATCTTAAAAAGTTAAAATACGCTGTCTGGCCAAAAAATGTACCCAAGCCTGTGAAGGCAGTAATATTATCTGTGGCTTCTTCTAGGGTCGGAAAACATAATGTGCCCAAAAATTTAGGTCAGTTGACGACCCTTATATACTGAATGACCAGGATCTTTTCTTCCTTGAGGGCATATTCAAGGATGTTAATGTCAGGATTCATTGGGTGTAAATTGTGAAAGAGTGGTTAAGGAAGCGTGAGACAACATTTTTGTATATGGACTGACCACTGAGAATTTTTTGGATGTGCTGGAAAAGACTTTACACAGTAGTCTGATTCTTCCATAATTAACATTAATGCAACTTTGGACAGAAATATGTTGTAACATTGCAAAAGCCTATAGGAAGGATACCAAATGACAAATGTGTGCCCTACTCAAAGCTAAAGGTGGTCCAATTGAATATTAAATGTCCAAATTGCACTGCCATACAGATACAATATGTAAGCTGGGTTTACTAAAAGGGGAAAGGCTGTGCACCCCTTACTTCGTGGAGTCAGTGTTAGTGAATGAGGTTGAAATGGATCACAGTTTGAAATATCAACACATTTCACATATCAACCTTTGATTCCTCAGGAAAATGAATCAGAGTAAATTTATATAAGTATGTACAGAACAGCATTAAAGAACACTTATCCCACACCTTCTGCAGCTTGGTAAATACCCATCATCCAGAAAGAGACCTGCATGACAATCTTCAAAAACGGGTCCAAAAGCTATGGAATCTCCAGTTTTGCTGGTACCCTAGGAGTTTTTTTTTAATCCATGTCATATCAAGTAATCATAAGAGTTTTTGTTTAAAAGGAATCAACTGCAGACTACTAAATTATGCCATTTGGAGTTTCTTTTCACACTACTCCTCACAGCATTGGTCTGATTTATTAAAGCTCTCCAAGCTGGAGAGGATAAACTTTCATCAGTGAATACATGTTTATGTATGTAGGTGTCTGCATAGGGAGAATGATTGAGAAAAATTGAGAATTCTGTTCTCTGGACTAGGCTATACCTGTGATATTTGGACTGAGTATATGGACTGAGGTTATATACACCTGACCCCTGCACTATACTACACATACCCATAACCTCTGATTATGTACGGTATACTCTGAACCTGAATTATGCATATTGTATAGACCAGACACTGTAATGTTACGTACAACTTAAAATCAATCCCTGTAATCAATTTTAAGTATTCCATATAGCATTCACTTGTTTCATAATTAATCTGAATGAAGATCAATTTATTTGTAACTGAAATATCAGTCATAACACAAAAGTCTACTGACCTCAATTAACATTCTTCCCAAACTTTCCAAAAATTCATTTTCATGTTTTTGCCTAATTGATAGTCCACTCTACATATCCCATAGTGCATGGCTAGCTTAAGAAAGATAATGGGGTGGGGTTCTCATTAAAATCTCATACTGGAACATGCAGATCACCAGCAGTAAAGGGAAATCACTTAGTGGTAAATATCTATATTATTCTTGCATGGTCACATAACTTGCAAATAAAGTACGGTGTATGGCCAACCAAAACCCAATGATAAGGGTGAGAAGCTGGTTTTAATGTTGCCCTCAAGGGAAGGGTCAAATGCAGGGGGTCTTTATAAAAAATACAATAGTCTTGAATTTTTAAACTAAATGTAATCAATATAAGAACAGTCTACAACGCTTTGCATGGAATGTATTATACTTCTAAAGCAATGCACAGCATGTCATCCTACTATGACAGCACACAACACCCTCACTAACATATCTCTGTTTCCATTAAACATTTTCAAAGAGAATTTTTTAGCCATGTATTTTTCAGACAGATGTGTTTAACTAGATGTGGTTTTCAAAAAAAAAAATTGTAAAATTGTGGCTCTAACTACAAGCAAGTCTAGTGCAGATGATGAGATCCAGTTGTATGTGTTCATTAAAGAATTGCGTGCATGCCAAGAATTGCATCAGTGACTAGTGAACCAATTTGCTCTCCAAGCCTTCAGAACAAGAATAGAAGCAGCGAACATAAATAATTCTAAACATTTCTCGCCTTGTTCAGAAACAGCCATACAGTTCCCCACTTTAGTTTGGGCATTTCGGTTCCACCGAAAGAAAAAATGGATTTGAAGACAGTTTACCATTTAGGTGTAATAAGTACAATATTACTCCTTGAATGAGATTGGTTCTAATGGACAAGATTTGTTGAATGGCATCACCTATCTGCCTATGTCTAAGGCAGCAAAATTTTAAGTAAATTGTCTTATTACTTATAAAGTGTCATCGCAATCAAAAACAAAAAATCATACAGTATATGTTCAGAGTGTTAATTCTTTCCTCTTATTGCTCTAAAAATATGTGTTCAATTAGTCTGCATAAATACCTTATAACATTTGCAGAGAACTGCAAATCCTTATTGCCTGTGGCTACAATTTATGCTTCATTTAAAATGTGATCCTTTGTAGCCACCATGACTCTTCAGGAAGGTCTATCTTATGTTTGAGTCATAAATCATATGTATTGACATTGGGATGTTTGTTCTTTATTTGAATGTAAGGAAACAACAAGGAACCAATAATTCACTACATGTTAGGTTAATTTTACATCACACTTACTGTATAGGTACCCTAAACCATATGGCTACACCTGGCTATGGGAAATAACTTTCATGTCTTCAATTTGTAAAAAGAACCCCCAACAGAGCTAACACATATAAATATACTGGGAATATATTACATATTGATTCATATTTTCCTCTGTAATTGTGAAATTCATTGACTTTTTTTTGGAACACATTACACCATGCCCTCATTTGTTTAGAAAGATAAAATTGCTGACCAGTTCAGACTCCTTTTCCTCAAGTTACCTCCAAGCTACACATATTTATATGCAGTGTATTCATTAATATATACTGAGAGAGATGTACAGAAAGCAGCCTTGGGGATAGTTAGCAAATTCTCACTCCCAGTTTAAAAAATGCGAACTTGTTCCTATAACCATGTCAAATTAAAGATCTTGCCACTATCAACAATTTACCAGTGACAGCATTTCTATAGAGGGATTATCAGGGTAGAGAAATTCTCACCAGTTTCCATGTGTTGCATCCTTGCTGATCAGAAAAACAAAATGTCACTTTTTGGCTGATAATTTATATTCTACAAAATTTCCATCACAAGGAAGTGATGCCTGGCTTATGTGGTTTTTTTTTTTAGTTCATATTATTATTTAGTAAACCCAAAGTAAAGATATTTTCCTGGGGGCAACTGGCGGTTAGCGCTCTGTAATTGTTTCCAGTGTCAGCATTTTCCTGCCAGGAGGAGGAGAAAGGGTAACCTGGCATTTTCTGCTTTTTCTTCCAAAGCAAATGATGACATATTTTGCTGATTGTCAGGTAGCTGGCAGGACTAGGCAGAACTGTGTTGTTTTTCTTTTCGCTAGCTTGCAATGTGTTTAACATATGTTTCTCTGGGCTAAATTGTCATAAATAGCAGAGATAATGAGGCAGCTATTATACTTGAAACTCTTACAGCACCAGAGCTGGAATAAGGCTGTAGAATTGTTCTCCTGATTAAATAATTATGTTCTCATGATATAATGCAAAAAGCATCCCAATTAATTGGGAATGACTACTGAGAAGTGTTGCAGGTCCGTCCAGCAGGAAGTCAAACCAAGCGTGAATTCTCTGGTTTGGCGATTCCTTGAGCTTTTTATCTGGATGAGCTGGAACATATATCATGCCTTTGCTGCCTTTAAAACAAAAAAATGCTTTGATTTACGGTTCAGTAATTATCAATAAATTATCTCTGATGGTTCTAGAATGTTTTCTTATAAAATGCAAGAGGGGAACATTCTGTCTCTGTGCACATCATTTGATTGAATAAATTCATGTACCATAGCTGTATGCATTGGCAGAACCAGTGTATCAGATCCCCAGAGGCTAATTAGTCCTTTGTGTCCCTCTTTCTTTATTAAATTGGTCTGGAATGTGCTTACCAATTTTGAAGATC
Organism: Pyxicephalus adspersus; assembly: GCF_032062135.1. Lineage (NCBI taxonomy): Eukaryota > Metazoa > Chordata > Amphibia > Anura > Pyxicephalidae > Pyxicephalus > Pyxicephalus adspersus. The sequence goes on from NC_092858.1 coordinate 24,235,794, forward strand.
AAATTTTCCAGTCTAAAGAATATATGTGTGTGGTAATGATGGCAGTTTTAGGTATCCACCACCTTCCTATGTTACTTTGGGCTCCAATACTGGGATCTAGGCCCATGGTGACTATATGGTGACTACCTTTGGTATCTCAAATCACAGAGCTAGGAAGTCAGGCGGAGTTTTCCCCAGACTAGAGATGCTATGATGTAGCAATTGCATGATTTTGCCCACCATACTCCAGGCATATGCCGAAATATCAGTTCTACATTCCTACTATCTGCATGATAAACCTGTCTACTAAATGTTACTTTATATTGGCTGAAGATTACTCCTAACAATATTGCTGTGCCTACAGGGGGTTTGGGTTTTAATAACCCTTTATTATGAGTCAAGACTTACCAAGTGCAGGTGATCAAATAATTAAGTTTAAACTGCCTCAGTGTTTCTCAATATCACAAGTACTCACTGGATAGGATTGAACTATTTTATTCATTTATTCCCCTGCTTTGAACAATAGGGGTTATTACTATCCAATGTTAGACTGCCGAGCATGGACATGGTTTAAATAGGCGGACACCTTTTTGATTTAATCACTATTATATATGTAGACAATTTAGAGTTTTAGACTTGACACCAATATGGCACAAATTGTATTGGCCTGAATTATACTCTTTTGCAGGCTTTCTCAACATTTTTAACCTTAAAGTACCCTTGAAACAACTTGCAGGTCTCAGGAAACCCCAACCAATATTCACTATATCTACAGTTCAGAGCATATTACCATGGTGGTCAGTGGGAAGAATGCTTTACATTGGTGGCTTTTTGGAAGAATGTCCATTATGGACAGCTGATAGGGTCATTGTTAAAAGTTGAAAATTATCTGAAAAGCATATATTGCCAATTACTCAATTAACCTCTGAATAAATCCTAGTTGGGAAAGGCTGCTTTATTGCTTTTGAATGTAGATTTTTGTAGCTTAGGTTTTGTAATGTGGAGATTTTCTGCACTCATTCAAATGTTCCTATCAGGATATGAGAAAAGGGAAATTTTTAGCCATGAGGTTCTGAATTAAAGTGCTGTGTCATTTGTGTTTTATTAGTTTGATATTCTGCAGTAACCAAACATCACTAAAACAGCGATATTTGGGTATCTAGTTTGTAGGTTCATATGGAGCGCTTAGTTCCATACTTTGTTAATTCGTTATAAATCTTGTCTCGAAGAACAAAGCATGAAGTTGAGCATGAGAAATATCAAGAAAAACAAATAACAAAGTAAAAAAGTATTTTGTTCAAGCTGTTTCCATGCTGCATAATGTTTTGTAATAAGCTCATTTAATAGACCTAGGCATACATTTAGTTGGTTACTGAGCATTTATTTCTCTTGTCTAGGTCTACGAACATCAGGATGGAAGCAAATCACTAAAGCTTGGAGACTTTGGACTGGCCACTGTGGTTGATGGACCTCTTTACACTGTGTGTGGAACCCCAACATATGTAGCTCCAGAAATCATTGCCGAGACTGGGTAAAGTATTCTAAATAATCTAACAATAAAGAAATTTAATTCAATGTTTTCCAACTCTTTTGCATGATTAGTTGCTGAGTTACATAAGTATTGTGCGCCAAAGTGCTATAAGACAATTACAATTATGAACTATGAAATTTTATAGCTAGAAGAATTCTTTACAAGAATATGCTGTAGACTATTTACTGAATTGTATTCATGTTTGGAATCTAGATGTGTAGAATTTGTCAAAGTAACCAAATGTAATTTATACATATTTAGTCTGGTTGTTAGTCTATAAGATAAAATGTATGAAACAGGCTTAGCCAGGGCTGGACTTTACTCAGTATATTGTTATCAAAGCAAGAAAATACACAAAACATGTTGCTCACAAATTCTTTCAGAGTTGGTCCATGTAAAGGTCACCTAAAGCTCCTGTAGGTGTAAAAGGGCAATAAGCAATATGCAGATGACCATAACATCTAATCAGAGTTCATTTTTCTAATCTTACTCCAGAAACCAAAAATCTGACCGGTTACTATGGTTTGATAGATTATCACATCATCTTTATGTACAGCAGCCAGTTTAGCCTTACTATCACGAAACAATATGTGGTGCAGTGTCTAGGAGTACTGTAAGTCCAGGCTTCATAATGACATGTCCTCAGAGACCTAGGAATTGGGTTGAATGATGTTGGCCATCATTCCACATAGAAGAGGACATCTAAAGCAGAAATGCTATGAGGGAAAATCTTGGATTGATGGAGAGTCCAGTGATAAAAGTGATATCTTGAGGATAGTTTTGGTGCAAGGCATCCAATTACTTTTCCAACTAGGCCACCAGAACTCTTAGAAGAATATCAGCAATGGCAGCTCTTTTATCTTTTTATTGAGTCTTTTATCTTTGCTTTACGGTAAGAATCTGTACTGGTGGTCTAACCATCCTTCCCTTGCCTGTTCATTGGCTTTGCTATTCCTTTGATGACCCATTGCTCTCCTCTCTAGCCTTTCTCCTATTCTCATAAATCCTGGTTGGTTCCTAACATTTTTGTGTTTTCTTAGGTATGGATTAAAGGTGGACATTTGGGCAGCGGGTGTAATAACTTACATCCTACTGTGTGGCTTTCCTCCATTCCGTGGGTAGGTATAAAATCTGTCTGCATATATTTTCATTTAATCCTGTTGGGGTCTGTACAAAGCACATAAAATTGCATTAAACTCTAAATAAGTCTGTAGGTGCTGCAGGTTGACTGCTGCTTGAGCACACACAAAGCCTGCTATGGATGACTGTATAATAATTTTTTTTAGAGCTGCTAATCAAAAAAGTCAAAGGTTCCAATTTTATTACATACAGATAATCAAAGCTGAGAATATTTATGCTGCAGTTGGTCATTGATATTGCATACGAAAAATCAGGCACAATTAGCAAACCTGATTAAACTGTATAATAATTAATCACATGTATTCCCTAAATATTTACATTCAGTTTACATACATCATTCTTCATGCTCTCCATGGGGTTTTGAAGTATACATCTGTCATGGAATAATTTCGGATTGGTAATTATTTGTGATATTTTGATATGATAGATTATGATAGGGCATGTGTGTTATTTTTATGATTGCTATCTAGCACGAAACACATTTTTTTCTATCTTTTTCATGTTACTTAGAAGTGGAGATGACCAGGAAGTACTTTTTGATCAAATCCTAATGGGACAAGTAGATTTTCCATCACCTTACTGGGATAATGTGTCTGACTCTGCAAAGGTAATATTAATACTATTTAAACAAAAATTATCCTGTCCCTGTGAAGTTTATATACATTATTGCTTTCTCCACCAGCAGATTAGGAAGATTGTTATTATTATCTTGCACCATAGGCATGTCACTAGCTGTCCCTCAAAGGAGCTCACAATCTAATGTCCCTACCATAGTTACGTGTTTTCAATACAGTCTACGGTCAATTTTAGGGGGAAGCTAATTAACCTAACTGCATGTTTTTGGAATGTGGGAGGAAACCCACACAAACATGGGGAGAACCTGTAAACTCCATGCAGATAGAGCCCTGGCCAAGATTCAAACCTGGGACCTAGCGCTACAAAGGCCAGAGCGCTATCCTCAGAGCCACCGTGCTGCCCGATGGAAGTTAATCCCCGAGTCTCTGGCCCCTTACTCAAAGTGAATCCTACCATGTTCAGTATAACCACCAGTGACCTAACATATTATATTCTTCCAGCTTCTAGATCCTTATACTGTATGCAAATCTATTTTTTTAGGAGTAGGAAGCGGCAAGAACTCCTGTGACTTTGTATTGTTGTCTCTTCATTTGTTCTGTTGACTACTGTCAAAGAGTTGTCCCCAGAACATGCTCTGAACTTTCAATGGAAACACCTATATTGTAAACCACTGTCTAAAAGTGGAAAGTTTCTCTTGCTTCCTGTTTTGTCCCTAGTATTAAAAAAGCTAATTTTCCCCATTGTTGCACAGACAGCAAAAAGTTACCTGGTAGGAGGGGTAAACCTTCCCTATACCGTCCAGAATGGAAAAATGGCAGTGCTAACTTTTAAAGTATACGCTTTATGTAGATGGACTTTCAATGGATGTTCATGCCGTGAATGCTGTTTAGCTGAGCCCAATACAATCATCTATCGGCTTATTCCTAAAGGCTGCTATTAGGGGCTCTCATGAGTGCGAACTGGAAAGGTTTTAGACAAAATGGGGCACTGGGTAACTATAAAGTGGGGGACCCAAATGTACAGCATTTCAGCTTCCTGCAACCTTTGTTATTCTGTCAGTTAGTCTTCTTCCCCAGTCATGTCTTATTTGTACACATTATCCATTTTGTCAATTTCAAACTATAGAATATGTCTAGTACTGTTAACCATTCAAGGTAACCATCTTAAAGGTTACTCTACCACGAGGGTTACTATTTTTAATAAAGTATTTATATAGCACCAACATAATACACAGCACTGTACATTAAATAGGAGTTTGTAAATGACTGACAGATACAGACAGGGACACAAAAGGAGGAGGAGAGGATCCTAGCAGGAATAGTTTACAATCTAAGAAGGTTACTTTATCAATGTAAATTTAAATTAAAATAATTTATTCATTTTATAGTAGCTACATATATTGGATGTTGTTTTAATGCCAATTTTACACCTCTTCTGCAGGGACTTATCACAATGATGCTTCAGGTTGATGTAGACCAAAGGTATTCTGCTCTGCAAGTTCTTGAACATCCATGGGTCAATGTAAGTGTCCAAATACTTAATTATTTTTTTGTTTTTACAGTTTCCATATTCTTTTGAAAATGTTCACATTTAATAAAGCAAAAAAAAAAAAAATCAAATGAATTTTAAGATAAAATTGCATATACAATTTTGAATTTGAATTTTGTTTCTGCAGTGTCTATTTTAAAAGTTTTTTTCAATTCCAACCCATTATTGCCAACCAGTTTGGGATTGGTATTTGATTTCGGCTTGTAAAATTTTGACAATGTAATCAGATATTGTCATTAATCTGTCTGGTAACACATCTACATCTTTTGGTAACACATATCAGTATGAACATCCATTACAATACCCAGCACATTAACACTTGTGTGCTGAAATAATTCATTTATGGTTTTTCATTTTTCATCTTTGCTGCCATTCATTGCTGTCTACAATGATCTATATCTTATAAATCTGATCTAAAAAGTGACCCTATATAATACATTTCAAGCTTTTTTAACTTTGTACATTTTGCAAAGCCAAAACCGGCTTTTGACATAATTGGCATGTCAACATAATTAGCACTCAGGAGAAAAAGACAAAAATCAACGTACCGTAACTATGATTATACCTAATTTGCAAATTTCAGAATAAAGTTGAGATCCTGACAATTAGGCACATGGTATAATCCAAATCAAATAATGTCATTCTTTTTCTGACTGCTCCTAATAGTACAGCCATCTGAAAATTTGTAAGCTTTTCATACTGTAATTAATCAGTAGCCATTAAAGACAAAAGTTAAGTTATAAACTGCTTATTTAGACTTTTGATTGTTGTTTTGTTCTGTAGAGATGAAAGGCCATCCAAGAAGATTTACAAATCTGCTAGTAACACACATACAAAAGGAGTTTTGACATGTGCTATTTGGATCAATCAGTGTAGTTGATCTATTCAAAATGTGTGAATGCTTCCATTAGACAGTTAGGAGCCCAATAAATTTCCATATTGCAAGATTTCCCTCCTGTTCCATTCACAAAGTTCTAAATTTTTAATCTCCCATGATTTTCAGTACTATTGATAATGGTAATCAAGACCTATAATGAGTCTGAATCTCCCAACTGGGCTCAAAAATAACAATAAAATCTCACATTGGTATTTAACTATTCCCTAAATAAACCTGCTGGGTGATTCAGCAAACCTGGAATGAATGTAGTCCAGGATTGAGAACATTTTCTAACAAATATGAAATGAGTTTTAGGAAATCCATTCGAGGTTTGCTGGATCACCTAGCTTCACTGATGAAAGTGTATCTTCTCCAGCCTTGGGGAGCTTTAATAAAGCAGGCCAATTGTGTCTATTTTTAATTATTATATCTAGTGTCCACATATAGAAAAGTTTGTTAAAAGTTCTCATCTTCATATGATTTCCTTCTATGATATGAGACATTTTGGGTCTTTTTTGACAAGCTTTTGCCTGATGTTGATGACATTAGTTTGAGATGGCTCTGAGATTATTAAGAAATTAGTGATAAGTTTAGCTGAACTCCTTCTAGCCTACATTTGACCTGCTTCTCCGTTCACTTGTTTGGGAATGCAAAACCCAGCTGAAGAAAACTTAACCCAACACATAAAGAGACATTCAGAGCAAAGCAACAAAAGGTTTGTAGCAGGCCCACAGTTATGCTTAATTTACTCTTCTTTTGCTGCTTGTTCCAATTTCTTCTGTTACAGGGCAACATTTCGCTTTCTCCACCAGTGTGTAGGTCTACTAGCCAGTCAGTTGTCCTGAGAAATTTACATTACTTAGCAAGAGGTGTCACCTATCTCCATAGATTTCAATGCCTGGGATTTTTGCATTGGAGGCAGGGATGCTAAGAGAGTGTTGACAAAAATATATCGGGGGCTTAAGCCAAAAACGCTGTCACTTTTCCCCAATGGGTCTCTTATAGCAGAATGACCCAAATCCCGTTGTAAATTAATTAAAAATCAAAACTGATCTTTGCATTGTTTCATAATGTTTAACAATTTTTCAACCTAGCTGCACAGAAGACCTATTTACTTTAATTTTAATGACTTTCTCTAAACCCACAGGATGATGGTCTCCCAGAAAATGAGTACCCACTGTCAGTGGCTGGAAAGATTAAGAAGCATTTCAATACAGGTCCAAAGCCAAACAGCACCACTGCCGGAGTCTCCGTCATTGCAGTAAGCAAACTAACACTATTTGGTTTTTTTTAACTCTTTTACAGCTTTTACAGAGTTTCTGGTAAATTTGAAGTTAAAGTTGTTTCTCTATTTTCCTAAAAAACTAACATTTCCTACATAACGTCTAGACTATAGTATAGACTCCGCTTTAACAAACTGTCTAAAAGAAAAACTGTTAATGTTGCCTTCAGCTACTCCATTTTTGGTGAAGTGGGAATAATTAGTTGTTGTTGGATCCTGACATTATTTTAACAAGTCAACAATTCAACTTTAAAACCAGATTATCGTTATCAGATTCCCCCAAAAAGTCACACAGAAAAATAGTTGACCATAGACAATGCAGCATTGCTTTTTTTGCACCCATTAGTTGGTTCTCCATAGGAATATATGGGAAAGTCTCATCAGCAATTGTGAGCATTATCCTGGTTAAGAGGATCATCTGAGGCAGATCCAAAATGAGCTCTCTCTGCCAGGGTCCCAAAGAACAATAAAGGCTCAACATGGAAACCAAAAATGAAAACTTTAGGGGTTTACTTATCATGGAGAGTAGATATTACTATCTGCTCTCTAGTATCTAATACTGTGCTACATTCATCATGGCCCATCTCATTTATAAAACTTGTGACCCAGTGTACAGCTGGTGAAGCCTCACAAAATTCATTCTGCTCAATGAAGCACATAGGGCTCCCTAACTGGAGGAGAACAGGTCCTGTGACTTTGACAAGTCATAAGACAGAACTGTCATTCAACATACCAAAGCCAGTGAAGTGCATAACACATGCACGTCGCTGTATTTTGTACAACAATATGTGACCTACTTGTTAGTAATTGTCAGCTCCCCTAATTACCTAAGCAGAACTAAACCCGTTTAAAAAAAAAAATTGCAACCAGACTGGTCTTTTTTTGCACAAGAGAAAGGTGATGTCCCTTTTACAATAAAATAACCTTACCTACCTGATTGCAGGTTTTAAATATACGCACCTGCCCCCTGGCGCCACCATCTTCTTCCTTCTTCTTTTTCTTGTTTCGATCTTCATCCATTTTGATTGGCTGGGCTGGGATGACGTAACTCTTGTGCGGGTCTGCAGGAGTTCATTCAGTCCCAGCAGCCACTTGGGAAGCTGGCATGCGGTGTGTATCCCAGTTTCCTACATTGCGCTGGTAAGTATGTTTTATTGCAGGAGGGACATCACCTGTTACTTCTGCAATTAATTCATTTTCAAAAATGGCTGCACATAGACTTAAATTTCTTTTCACATCTTAGATAATTATCTCCCTTTGTTTAAAGTTGAGGGGGTGTAATGTGAAGCCCTAATTTGTAATCACTTGTTCTCTCAGAGTGGTATTGGGAGAGATGCTGCCATAGATATTGATTCAGTATTATTCGTACCTATATTTCCTACAAACCCCTCCACACAAGCCTCATCCTCCCTAGTGTAAGATAAAAAGCTGTGGGAACAGCTTTACCAGTAACAAGTTTATCCGTCTTACCTCCAGGACAGAAGGTTAGAATAGCATACTTATTTGTAGCCAAGTACAAAAAAATAAAGTTTTCTAGAATGGGAACTGTAAAACGTAACCGGTAATCATCAACAATCAGTCCTGCAAAGTCAAATAGTTCAATATTAAAGTTGTATATCAGAGCTTCTTATACTTCTTATACTAGACTAAAAACTTACATTGGGTGCTATCTCTGTTAATTGCATTAACTAATATTGACTCCTTTTTCGAGCCTCGTAGGGTGCAGGCGACCCAATAAAATTTTTAAAAAACTATAAATGTGGATTCAAGAGGGGCAAATTGAGTCATATTTCTTACCCTTAGTTCCCTAGAAACCAAAAACCTATTATTTAAAAAAGCTGAGGTTGGTTAGGAGGTTCGAATTAGGGTAAAATTGTCCCTCCAACCTTTAGTTACACAATCATATCTGATACAGACAAAAAAACAACCCTAGAATAAACCTAAATTCATTAATCAGTAAAAAAACACAGTGACTAATAACTCTCTCACATTTTTCAGTCCCCAATAGAGGGCCTAGGCATAACTGAAGAGTTGAAAGTGCAGTGACTGTCTGATCAAATAAGGCAATTTTACAAACTTTCCCCTAGCCTTTAACATACACCAATCCTGGAGTTTGCACATATTAACCGAGCTGTTGGAATTAAAGATATCATTCTGTAATAGCAATGCATTTTATTTTATTATGAAGTTGCTTTAGATGCATGAAATATACCTGTTCACATTCTTTTATTTTCTGTTATTGCTTAAGTGGTTGGCTTTCTACTTATCTTAATACTATGCACATCTTCTTACTTGCATGCTTCTCGGTGATTATTCTTTGCACACATGCACATTGCATACTCTCTGCTCATTGCTCATATGTATTATGTTGTCATTGCTTACATGGATAGTGATTGAAAGCAACAGCACTCTATAACGTATCAACGGACCGCCAGCACGCTTGTCCATGAGAGGGATTGGGCAGTTCCTAACAAACCAATTTCGCATTTCTTTTTTTGTGTTATTATTATTTGCTCTTCTTTAGCCACTGGAGTGCTGTAACAAAGATAAAAGTTCTTTCCGAGTAATGGTATTGGACATTTTACTGATATGTGTTTTTATAAATGCTTACATATTTTAGGTGGAGAACCTATTATAATTATTTTATTCTGGATGAAATTATTTGTACTGATTGTTGTTTTACTGTTTGTATTATTTAAATGCTAAATACTAAGACCGCTGACATCTACACCATGTAAGTCATCCATTTATGTTTCAAGGACTTGACTTCCCCTTGGCTGAAGCAGTTATAATATTTCATATAATGGTTAGGATACAGAGTTAGAGGACATTTCTGGCCAAAAAAATGGCAAGCTAGATGGTGGAAGGTAATTATAGGTATAAAGAGTAAATACTATATACAAAGTGCAGTCAATCAAAGTAATAAGGTCATTCAGTTTACAGTTATGAGATCAGGAGTTATTCTAGCTAGTTTCTATAAATTTCAGTTTTTTGCACATTGTTCTTTGTCTCATTAATCAATATAATGTTTACTGCTCATCATGTTTTGCCATCTTCAACCAAAAGTATCCCCAGCTGATTAATTCTAAAAAAAATACAATGTCAAACAGTTAAACAAAAACAATAAGTAGCTTTCATAGATCAGTGTAGGCTGCTGCTTGCAATTTATTGAGTTCCACTAACGTATGGACATTCTGTAGGTGTGGGGTGTGGGTTTCAGTGTAGGATAATCTGTGCTAAAATGGGTCCAAACCCACAAAATAATAAAATAATAACTTGATCTGTATAATTATATTATTGATCACTAAATATGGAATTAGCTATTCAATGGAAAGAACACCATATGATTGTCCTAGTAACTCTTGTCCTCTTAAACCGCTGGCTGGCCCCAAAAAGGAGTCTAGGTCCTCATCAGCAAGATTTCTCTGCCATGGGTCCCTCCTCCTGCTCAGACCAAGGAAGTAGGAACTTCTTGTTCCAGAGTTACTAATATAGAGTTGCCCCTCCAAGTATAAGCTGTGGAACAGAGATATATATGGGGGTATATTTATACACAATTTGCATAGTTATTAGTTCAGCAAAATAGCTTGTTTTATCTTTCTGTAAGAATTGGGTAAATGCACTTAAGAGTTAGCTACAGATTGATGAATGTACTTTAATGTACCTAAAAGGTATTAAATTACAATTGAGAAGATTAAACAAATATACTTGTTTATTTGCCGATGTCATTCTCATTAGATCTACTAGGTGGCGCTGTTTGTTTCCATTCATAATAATTTAAAGTGTAATTTATTGTGAAAGAAAGAACACAGCAGCATGCAGTGGACAAATTGAGAATTGCAACGGCTAATAAACCAATTTCACACTTTCCTCCTTTTAATTGTCGGCTTCTCTCTTAATGTGTATCGCCCCTCCCACTGGCCAATCAGAAGATAGCCTCTTGAGAGTTCCTGGTTGTTTAGCTGATTCAGCGCTTAGTGTTTGAACAATGACTCCCGGACTACTTTGAGCCCTCTAGATCAATTGCTAAATTGTCCCCTACCCAGCTGTTGTTTGATTGTTTCCCAGTCCAGCTCCTGTTGTAACCCATTGTTTTCCAGTCTGCTGTTCCCCTGCCTGTTTCCTTGTGTGGTTCCTGTCTTGCTGTTCCAATGTCCCCAATGTCTAACTGTGTCTCTAGCTTTCCTCTGTGTCTTTAGTAACCCCCGTGTCTTCCTGTGTCTCCTGCATCCTCCTGTGTCCTTGGTGACCCCTGTGTCACCTGTGTCTCCCAGTCTCTCTCTGGTACTAGACCCCTGGCTTTGTTTCCAACCTCGCCTGTTTACCCTGGCTATTATTGACTACTTTCTCGCTCACTGATTTGGTACTTCACTCTGTTTTACCCATCCTGGGGTGCCCAAGGCCTGCAACCTGGTATCAGTCAGCAGCACAACACCCTCACCTCTAGAGGCTCTGGAGAAGACCAGGCTAATACTTAGACTCTGCACCTTGACCCTTCTTAGGGCCTACTGTGCAATACACAGCGCCCCCTAGTGGTTTCATTTCTCAAAACATAGCAAAATGTACCCTTTCCCCATGTCTACGTATACAATAAAGTAAGTTAGCTGTTATATAGTCGAGTTAACTGTTGAGTACATTGGCCTTTCTCAGTTAACACAGAATGATAAAACAACTACTTTTTTGAATGAATCCTTATTATGGCATTCCAGGTCTTTCATTCTAGTGTAAAGAACATTGATAAGCTGTTACTAAATTGCATCCAGATATCAGCATTGAGCACGGTTTTGTGGTCAAGTTTATGAAAGCTGATATGTGATTAGTTCTTATGGATTACTTCACACCTTTATTTCCTACACAAACTGTTAAAGAAAATCTGATGTCTGCCAAGCAGAAGCTCCTCTGAGTTTTGTTAATATGCCTACAAAGCAGGTCTGGAGAAAAACTCTATTAGCTCAGGAGTTTGCATAAGGGAAGGCACGGACAGTGACCTCCAGCCTGTGTCTTGGGAATCCACTATTTGTAGCAGATGTGGAAGTGTCAAATCCAGACGATGTCAGAAACAGTCGGTATCAATGGAAAGAAAATCACGGCTGGTACCAATTACTGATTATGTATGATTTACCAGCTACACTGTAACTCAATACCATGCATTCCAGATTAATTATAGTTCTCTGCAGGATTCATGAATGCTATAAATTTACACATTTCAATAAAGACATCTTACAGATCTAAGTCCCTAGATAATATATGTGGTTACTACTGTACAGATCACATGCGGTGCTAAAAAGGGAAGGGGATGTTAGTTAGTATGGAAGTGCCGTATCATTATTTCAGATGCCTTTTGAATGCTCTTTTATGTGCTACTTATGTTGTTTTCATTGATTAAATTGTAGAATCTACATATCATATCCTTAATATAGTGTATGCATTAGAAATGATTTACTAAAGACTAAAGAAGTTGAGGCTGCACACTTTTAAAGCATATGTTTGCTTAGTTTAGATAAAGCTGTGTTTTCTTTGATTACCTGATTATGTGCAAAAAAAAGAAAAGAAATTTTGCTTTTCAACAATTTAAGTGAATACAGCATCACTTAATCCACTAATCTAAGTGAACATACACTATATGGATTGAACATTCCCTGTTCATTTAGTGACTCAGCCTCATGATCTCTACTTCCATCTGTATAGGTTATTACCTTTTCTGCTGTGAATTACTGTCAGCAAAGAGGCTATGGGCCTTTGAGCACGTAGTTCTGCTCCAGTCTTACACTAATTTGCGAATGACAATGCCTCGTTTTGTGGTTAACACAAAAAGGGAAGGGGATGTTAGTTATTATGGAAGTGCAGTATCATTATTTCAGATGCCTTTTGAATGCATGTTGTTTTCATTGAATAAAATGTAGAGTCCACATATCCTACCCTTATTATAGAGTATAAATTAGAACTGATTTACTAAAGACTAAAGAAGTTGAGGCTGCACACTTTTTAAAGCGTATGTTTGCTTAGTTTAGATGAAGCTGAACCTTTTTCTGCTGTGAATTACTGTCAGTAATAAAGCTATGGGCCTTTGAGCACGTAGTTCTGCTCCAGTCTTTTACTAATTTGCGAATGACAATGCCTCGTTTTGTGGTTAACACAAAATAAAAGATTCAAATAACATTTGCCATTGTAAAAGAGCTGTAAAATTCACAAGAAGAGACAATGTGAGCATCTGGGATTCAGTTTTAGCTAGCAGAACCCTAATAGCATTTTTACAAGTAGTATTTAAAGTGGAACTAAACCTTAAAATAAAAAAAATTGCAACTAGGCAGGGACAGAAGGGGCAGGCAATGTGCCTTCTGCAATAAAATACCCTTATCTGCTTGATTGCAATTGTTTTTAATTAAACTTTTTTGCGCTTGCTCTGTTGTGAGTGCTGCCATCTTTACCCAGTCTTCTTCTGGGTGTTGGATCTTTAGCGATGTCGAATGGCCAGACCAAATTCCTAAACTGAGCTGCGCTTTCACAAATTGAACTGGGTACTTACCCACTCTTGTGTGTAATTGAGACATTTAGTCGGTAATATGGCAAATAAAATGATAGAGGGGCAAACATAGGAAGGTGCAGTGTACAGAGTTCCTGGACCCTCCTCAGCCAACTAGGTCCCCTATGAGAGCCCCAAGTCATTTTTGCGGAGTGGGGAGGCCCAAGTTAGTTCTGCACAGGAACTCACTTTCGCTACAATTGCTACTGCATTGATTACATATAGCATTGCTTGTGCTCTGTAAATGACAAAATTCTGACCCAAGTGACCAGATCTTTTTTTAGAATTCAAAATACTTACATGGGTTTATCTGTCAAAAGAAAAATAACTTTTCAGAGTTGTAGAGCACAACCTTCTATATCTGTATCTCCCAGTAGAGCCCATAGAGTTCTTGGTTTTCCTACTGACACACTTCCCTTTCTCTGTCCTTATAGTCCAAACTAGTGTAGAGATAATACTAGGCCCGGCATGTCTTGCAAACAAAATATTATGTGGGCATCATGTATTAAAATGTATATATATATTAATACTTATATAAAATAAAAATAAATATTTTATAGTAAAAATATCTTTTGAAAGGCATATAAACATAAAAAGGGATTTAAGAAATATAAGATGGACCTTGTGTTATACTTCACTTCAAGGCTCTGTCTTTAGTGGAAATTCAATTAAAGCTCACCCATTAAATTTATTAAGGTGCCACTGAGGCCACATTTGGCCCATTGTGCTGACCCATGAATGTATGGTCCTTTGCATCCAAATTGCACAAATTAATGTATATTAAATGTTTATTTGCTATAAAATACATTTCTAAGCGGTGACTAGCTTGCAATGGTAATATATGATGACAAAATTAGCAGGGTGTCATCTGCCCTGGACCTCACAAACTTTGATCTAACTAAATTACTGAACTTTGTAAGTTGAATTACAATGCTGGGTCCCAATCTAAATGTTTTTATGAGTTCAACATGATATGCTTATGCTTTGCTCAGGGCTATGTAAAGATATATGCAGAATGTTTGTATGGACATACATACATTCTGCATATTATATTTAGTTCTATGTTTGATAAGTAAAAGGTAATAAAAGTAGTAAAGTATACATATATACCGGTATATATATATATATATATATATATATATATATATAAACTTATACTTTATTTTTTAATGATACTTATATTATCCTAAAATACGGTATATTTCTATGTATGCAGTGCATGATGAGCTGTCTTAGAGGAAAGCTGATATATTCAGCATGAAGCCAGAAATTTTGGAATTCCACTCCATATCCACAGCATGCCAGCTTTTTTAAAATATTTAGTAGCAGTCTCACATTTGCCACCAGATGGCTAGAAAAGGGTAAATATGAAATATTTTAGTGATATATATTTACCATAAAAAGAAAGAAAACAGTAGGCAGAATGTCAACATACAAATTTTGGGTTCAGGTTTCAATTACAAGCCCCTGGGACAGTTTTATAAGGATTTGCCCAAATCACAAATGTCCCCAAAGTCTTTAAATACTTGTTTACAGTCTATAGCAGTGGTAGCCAACCCCAAAAAAATTTTGGTGGTCCACAGCCCTGGCTGGTTTGCCCCCCAGCAATGTCAGGAGAAGGACCCTGCTGGAGGGAGGGTGCACCGGCTAGAGCCGCGGACCATGTCCCCAGTATGAATCGCAGGCTCAGGGCAGTGGGCGGGTCGTCCACTTTTCTATAGTAGGCTTACGATGGGGGAGTGGGCGGGTTCTGGCATCATGATGTCACTCCGGGGGGTGACGTCATCTTCCCCTTTGAGTGAGACACGGCATCCCGCGCATGCGCGGTTCCGCGCCCGTAAATTTAGTTTGATTGGCCACCACTGGTCTTTAGAGTAACATTTCAAAAATAGATTCCTATAGTTCACATACAGTACATGCAATAAAAATTCAAATGCACTGTATATGATATGCATTGATATAAATGAATGTAACATGGGTTTGCTTGCAAGCCTAGCTTGGGGTCTTTTTGCAGACCACAACTTTGATTTCTTAGGAATCATATATTTCATATATACAAACATATAAGTCCTACATAGGCATGGAGAAGCTGTTTCATTATGAGGGGGTCCTATTTTTTTATGTTGCTACTTAAGTTCATCAGCTGTCATAAAAATGATATGTTTCTATGGGCTGTCCAAAATTCAATATTCAGGTATGGATAAGCCCTGAAAAAGCTTTCCACACCCATTGCCAATGATACATTATAGTCCAGGCCTGGGATTGGTCTATGTGGTCTTGTCTATGTACCAATTCCAGATTACTATAACACATTTAAATATGGTGTCACTGATAGTCTGTAGTGAAGTTGATTGATGTTAGAAAATTGTAGTTTCACAAAAGGTAAGTCACTAATGCCAAAGCGTAAAAATATCTTTAATCCATAGAGTTTACAGAAACAAAAACAGGCTGATGTTTGATAATGATACAAGTCAAACCAACTGACACCCACTATATGAAAATCAAGTATTTTTGTTTTAAAAAGCTCAATGACCCATAATAAATTTTCTTTGCATTTATTGATGTAAAATATATAAGCATGTCAACTATGTGTCTATGTGGTTTTACAGATATTAAACCACGGATAAGTAATCCTGGTCATCCTTATCCCAGTAACCACAGTTAATGAATAAGTCAACCAAAAACGTTTTTTAAGGTTTAAACCCAGGTTAACCTTGTCTTGTAAAAGTCATCAACTGTCCAGAAAATGAGGGCACATCTCTCTAACGGAGAATTAGATAGCAACTTTTCCCAATTTTATCCAAAACTTAGAAATATGTTTTGAGTCTATGGCCACACAACCTTGAATGCTCCCAACCTCATCTCTAAGGCTAACCAGGGTCAGGCCTGGGTAATACTTCAATAGGAGAATTACATTTGGGAAAACATACGTCCTACATTGACTAAACTCCAGGCAATCAGACTTCTTTGCCTGGCTGTCAGATAGATGGATTTTACGCACACAAATGGGAACATCCAAAGGATATGTAAGATATGGCCATCTGAAGGATATTCCCCTTCCACTAGATATTTTTAAGGGTTCTACTAGTACAGACACACAAAGACTTTATGTGGTTGGTGATCACTGTTCAGTTTTATTGTCGTGCCATGTGTGTTGTCAGAGGTTGTCACCTTTATACGCAGTAATATTACTTAATGCGACAAAGAACATTTGGCAATTTGATATCAGCTTGGTGAGTGGAGGTTACGGTATAATCCATTGTTCAGTTTAAGAAAAAGCCTGGATGTTGAAGGACACATGAAGAGCGGAGTGTCAATGGCTGCATATCTAAACCATACCCATAGCTTACATGATCTATGTGTTATTCATTATGAATGAATCAGAAATGAGCAGGGAACAAAACATCTGACAAACTGTTATTTGTGTCCCTACATGGCTTCTGTCTTCTGCGTGCTATTCCCTCTTCTAAGCTGATGTTTTGTTAGTGTTCCTACAGCTTATAAACATTATAGGGAATCTGTTACATAGCAAGGCCTGTATGAGAAGCCTGCAATGGAAGCATGCACATTCTGGATTGCATATTAGTGAGCAGTGACACATTGGCCCCAATTTATGAAAGCTCTCCAAGGCTGGACAGGATACACTTTCATCAGTGAAGCTGGGTTATCCAGCAAACCTGGAATGGATCTGGCCAGGATTCAAAACATTTGGTAGCAAATGACTTTGAAGAAATCCATTCCAGGTTTGCTGGATCACCCAGCTTCACTGTGAAAAGGGTATCGGTATCCTCTCCTGCCTTGGAGAGCTTTAATGAATCAGGCCCATTTTATTGGGTTAATGTGACAGCCTTGCAGCTGGCTGCATCCATCAAAACCTTTTATATAGGTGTTTCACTGTGACAGAATCCCTTTAAAAATCTACCATCTCAGTGCCTTACTAAAATGCTTGCACATAATAGATATTTATCAATTCTATGCACTTTATTTTGGATAAACAATAAATATCACTTGTATATTTAATGATAGTACATGACATCCTTGTTAGTCTAAAGCCAATTCTAAATTTTATACAATGCCTTGTACTTGCACTCTCCAAGTCAGCAGATTTTAGCAAATAATTCTTTCCAAATGTCAGAAACAAGAAACAGATAACACCAGCAGGGGGCAGGATTGAACCATGAGAGCGGCTGCTGTATCGGGGCACTTATATTATTTCTGCAGGATGAGGTTTAAATAGTTAACCTTTTGGCATTGCCTTTGAATTTCCTAGTAAAGGGTTAATATTGGGCAGCATTTTAATAATGCAAATTAATTTTGCAGATAGGAACCAATTTATTCACATAAATTAACCAATACAAAAATACAACTTCATTGCACAAGGGTGTATTTCTGATGTATAGATTACCGGGTCTTGTAAAATTGGTTTACCTGGAATACCCAGAATTGAAATGATCTCAAATATTTACTCAGATGATAATGTAATCAATTCACTAAATATTGGGTTATTTAAGATATGATTTTTCTAAAAAATATAACGGTAACATGTCAAGATGGGTTCCGACCATTGTTGACTTGTTTTGGCGGTGCAAGGCCCGAGGATGTCATCTCTGTTTCACTGATCTCTAACAAGTATGCATCAGTTATGTGTCAGGATACCAGATATACAAAGACTTGTCATGGGTCACTGACTCACAAAGGATGACGACTTCGGAGCTTGTACCTTAAAAAGTACCATACTTTTACCTTGACAATTTACTTTTATGACCATCAGATCACAATGTAGCCAACGCTTTTAGATCTTGGATTTATTAGGAGATCTTATTGTTAGATATTGGATTATACACAATGAGAAGAAGGAATTACGGGCTGTATAATTTTATTATCAGATGCAAAGATCTACAGGACAGCAAATAAAATTATATTAGTATTGTTATAATAACCAGCTGGGGTTCAGGTTATGTATTTGATGGCAAGTAGACCATTCCTGTTATACATATTATACTTTTTAAAATATTAATAATATGCGTGTAATATAGGTAAGCAACCACTTTATAAAAGGATAAATACTGTATTTCAGCCAAGGAAGTATTTCTCATTTCTGTTTTGTGTCATTTACACTGGACCTCATGCTAAAAACTGCAGGAAAAAAAGCATTTGTCGCATATAGCACCCAGCTGTGCTTTCTTCTGGGTTAGAGCAAGTAAAAGCAGCAATGTTTGGTTGTTAGAAAATCGTACATTTGCTTTTTTCTTCCTCCGGTTTGCCTTCATGAGGCCTTGTGTGTTTTGTCTTCAGTGCAGGTTGGCGGTTCCTTTGCCATAGCGGCCTCCTGTGTCACTGAAGAGATCAGACTGACGTCTGTAGTACTTGGTATAATTACAGGGTCATTTGGAATAGAGTATTTCTAGCTAAATGACGATCCACTGAGTTGCCCCATTTCTCTCTGCTCAGCTGGACCACGGTTTTACCATCAAGAGATCAGGGTCTTTGGACTACTACCAACAGCCAGGAATGTATTGGATAAGGTATGAGATGGTTGAGCGCCAACAGTCAGTGTTTCCATGGCAAACGTGCTGGCAGTCTCCATTAACCAGTCCCTTCAGTGGATTAAACATGCTTTTTATTTATTGTATTTTTTTTTTTGTTTTTTCTTACCCAGTCCATATGCCGCTTATAAGTTTAATCTCAGTCTTGAGATTTCGCAAACCGCCTTCTCCATCCCCTCTCGTCCATTATCCACGCTGACATTGCCAGCTTTTCTTCATTAAACATGCCGAATATTTCCTGTGGTTTAAAAGACAGTATATCGAGAAATTCTGTATTGTACCTTAAAATAAAACAACTCTAAATAGCCCGGCTATTAATCACAAATCACTCCGCGTGCTGGGAAGAACGCAAAATCTAATCTGCTTATTTGTTTGCAAAAATGGCATATACTGTAGTTTTAAACCATGAAATACACAACCCTTTCCTAAAACCTTACTACTGACAATGCATAACATGAGAATGCATTGAGCATCAGCCACTGTTATAGTATGAAGTTTAATGTCTGATTGTTTGTATATAGTGTATATATTGTAAATCATGTATTTGTTTTGAAGCTTTGAATGTTGTTGTTTTACTAATGTATCATTTTTTTATTTATTTAAGTAATCTTAATAATATGTTTTGTTTTGTCATTTGCACATGGAATTATAATTAGCAGGTAGTACATAATTAACGTATTATTGTACAATTTGCATATGTAATACATTATTTATATGCTGACTGTTTTTTTTTTTTCAAGTATCTGTTATATGTAAAATGGGTTACTGGCACAGACAGAATGAATAGAAAGGAAATAAATTAGAAATATGGAAGTTGCCATCGCTGACTTCATTTGCAGGTTGCAAGGTTGTCATCCTTGTGCTAGTTGTACCACTGAATTGGAAGTAACATACGGTTAGGAGTTATGATTTCTGCTACGTATGTGTTACAAAGTGGAGAAAGATTGAGGATTCCAGACGATCCTTAAGAAACACGTCAGCAATGACAATTCTCATATTTCTATTGTGACAGATTTTCCTTAATGGTAGCCTGGTACATCACAGGTGAGATCATTCATTTTCCCTGTAAAGGATATTTATTTATTATCAGTTAGTTTTTGATTTGTGATGACATTCAGCTAGCATTCTTTTTGTTTTTTTGTACTTACCTCCCCCTTCCAAAGTTTTGAGTGACATCGTTGTAACAATGGCTCATTGCAGATACTGAATTGTCACCTTGCATATATTTTCTTCCACCTTGAGCATCCAAACAGATGGAATCAGTGGATAAACAGGGGTACTTTATGCCATATATTACATTGACAGTGATGAACATCACCCAATGATCAGATGACCTTCACAAGTCCTCTGGAGTTGTCAGACCTTCCAATGGTAAAGCGTGGTGTAACATTACCAAAACTAGTACAAAAAGGGTTTTCTCTCCAATTGCAAATTACGTAGCTGGAAGAATATCATATTCGCAAACACATGAACTGGCTAGTTTCAGCAAATGTCCTGGACTAGGAATGTAGCTAAGACATGTGGCCTTGGCATTTTAATGGGTAGGTGAATACAGCAGTGCTTCTAAAGGAACAATAATAAATGGAACCAGAGCCAACTCGCTGTTTACACTGCACACATGCTTTTGTCTATGTACCCACACCCTAAATCAATGTCACAGATTCTTAGAGATGCACACACATTCTTCAAGACAAAGTATCTATCTAACAAAAAAATCTTACAGTAAATAGTATAATAAATACAGTAAAAGTATAATTTTCTGCACATTAAATAGAGATTTGAGTTATCTGCCATCCTTAAAAAAAAACTGCATTAAAAGTAATTGAGAACTACTCAGCAAACAGCAGAAGTTCACTAAATGAAAACTTTGGCCTGGAAAATGCAAAGTTTAGCACAGCTTACAGAGTGCAGTGGTCAGGAATCCGGTGTATGCTCTGTGGAAAATGGTCAGTGTACTGTTACCTTACATTGGTGGTCAAAGGAGAAGTGGTTCGTTTTATTGGTGGTAAGTGGATAAGTTGAATCTTACATTTTTGTTTAGAGTATTTTCCAACTTATGTTAGTTGTTAGTAGAGTATCCCTTTAGTATCCCTATTAGTGGCTAGCGTAGAAGTACTCTTTTGTGCTGGTGGTAAATGGTGGACTTTCCCTTTACACGAGTGGCCCATGGTGAAATATTCTTTTACATTTGTGGTCAATAGGAGTTTGGCTAAAGACGCCACTGGTTACTTACTATAGAAGAGAGTGGCTACGCTGTCTCTTACTTGTCTTTAGGTTGACCATCCGCTGTGCCTAAAATATGCTTATATTTTGAATATTACCAAAAGTACAGGCAAGATTGTAAAAAAATTGCAAAATTAAAAATAATAAACAATACAATAATACTTGAAAAGTACTTTTGCTGAAAAAAAAATAGTTTTTTCTTCTGATTAAAATTTAATTTCACACTTCCCATTATATGGAGTTTTTTATACATAAAGTAGCTCTTGCTTGCCAGGAACAAAACAATGCTGCTGATAAGCTCCCTTACATGGCCTGAGGCATAGGCAAAGATTACATGAGTTCTCTCTATTGGAAGTAACATTGATTTTTCACAATATTGCAGACAACAGAGAAGTTACTGTTTTCAGTAAGACAGACCTGGTAGACTGGTTGACTTGCAGTGGATTAGGTTCAGCATGCCACAAAACCCAACTAGACAGGAATTTGACTCAAAATAATTCCAGCATATAAATCACAAGGTTTACAAAACTTTAGCACTGACAGATGGATTGCCGTCATAATTGTAGTCAAATGTATTAGTAACTGACACACACATACACATGGCACACATCATGATGTAAAAGTGGGCACGTCAATTACCCAATACTAGACCACTTCAAGGCATCAACCAATGTTACAATATTTTTCTAATGGAATTTCAGTTCTAAATTTCATTTCAGTTGAAGAATTTTTGCATCAGGTTATTGAAAACAATCAGTAAGGCTACAGAAAGAACAGGAAACTTTAACAACCAACCAGATTCCAGATGACTGTAGTCAAATCATCAAGGAGATTCTCACTGGCCATGCCAAAAGCAACCAATACAATCCAATACATATACTTGGATGCACATTGTTGTATAGTGAGTTACAGAATTCAAGTTTTAGTATTTTAAATGTACAATACCTCCATCATGAATATCCACTATATGTGGGCTGTATTAGGGAGCTGTAGACTAAAGGAATGCTAGTGTAACAATTCAGTATATGAAAGCAGTGTTCTGGGAAAAGCAAGCAGTTATTTACCACAGGAAACATATGCGGTGACTATTGGCTTTGTACCCTAAGCCTCTTACAACAAAACATTCTAATTCAAATCTTGTCTAATCTTCACCCCCATAAGTTGTAGACAGCTGCTGAGGGTTACTGCTAAAAAACTCAATCCTGGGCTTTCCACTGATAAAGTATTCCACTAAGCAATGCTTCACTGATCAGACAATAGACTAAGTCTGTATGCTGACTGCCATAAAAAGGTGATATTTCCCTCTTACATCGTTTTCAGTATTACTAATTGCAAGCTAAATAGACCTCAAGGCAAATGACTCTCTGGGGTGACTTTAATGCATTTAATAATATGGCTGTTTTGCATAAAAATGTGTTATTGTAGGTCATGTTTTCTACTTAAGCAGCATACATGGATTTGTGCAGATTTTGAAATTATTACTTTTTATTTTATCATGAGTTTGCTGTTTGAATAATAATTTTTATAGTAAGCATAGTGGAGTTTTTAGACATTGCAGTGGCAAATACAACCAAAAATTCTAAGTGTCCACACTGGTGCCACATACTCTGCTGCACCCATTAGATCATACTGAGAAAAAACAGAAAATCCCGACTTCAAAAAACAGCTCATGACTTTCTAATACAAATTATTTCACATTTATACATTTTTAAATAATTTTGCCAATTTGTATAGAAAGTTATGTATTGCTACCACTCCCAGTTCTACCAACAATTACTCCCATTAGACAACTATGACATTTATTAATAACATTACATTGCCAGTCAAAGCCTGGGATGAATAGAAAGTAAGTCGGTGTCATATTGTCTACAAGATGAGTGCACATATTAAATATCATAGGCAGGATAAAAGGTCCCCTCTCTAGTCACAAAACTTTACTTTTTCACAAAAAGATCTAACTTTTCTTCTCACCTTACTATTTTCCACCTTACTAAGCATCCAATGTCATTAAAAATAAGTTCAGAAAAGATTACAGTGCTTTTTCACAATTAGGATAAGTATTTTAGTAAATAAAATATATCTATAAAGACAGATATAATTACCGTATATTCTCCGGTATAAACCAGATTTTTTGGACCTGAAATGCCATTAGAAAAAGAATTTCAGTTTGAATGTAAAGTGTATAGGAAACTCCTGCCGTCTGAGATTTAGAGTTTGTTACACACTTTAATAAGGACACAGCACCATCTACTTGTGGCCAATAATAATGCACAAAAGATCATGTATAAGGAATTGGCCCACTATAACCAGCCTAAAAGTACAAAATACTTTAAGGAGTGGGGGGAGGGGTTAAAAAAACTGAACCCATGTGATTTAATTTTTTTCCTTTTAAAAATTAAAAAAAACATATCATGGATGTATTTAGCATTTTTGTTAATTGTTGACTGTTTTGAATGACAGCTTCCTTTTGTGATTTAAGTTGATACTCAAGTCATTGTAGTTTTCCTGTTTTTTTTTTCTGGGAAAAATATGTACCTTGGTTTGTATTTGGATGAGTTTATATTCAAGTATAAAAGGTATAGCACTAGTAAAAAAAAAAACCTCCAAATCAAATAAAAAGAAGTGTAATATTTAGAATTTATAGTTTACCAAACATTTAGAAAAGTATAGGCAGATTTTTGAAGATTTGAAAGAATTTGAAGTGTGAGTTTTAGAGTGTTGTTAGATATTCCTTTAAGCAAGCACACAGAATTTTGTCTATTGGGGCATATTAAAGTTATTCAGACCCACAACCCATAGCACTAAACATCACAAATATCAGGTTACTGCGTTACCATTAGTGAAAACAATAATTTAAGTGTTCTTACAATTACCTGCACATTGAACATAATTAATGGTGCCCTTTAACATGACTATGGACTGCATACCACTGAATCTGCTCCTGTTCCCCCGCTGAACGTGTTAACATTCCAATACTGTCAAAAGAATGAGCCCCGCGATTAGAAAATACAGTGTATGTTGGTTTGATGACAAATATATTTAAAGTACATGAGTAGAGAGAGACCATGGTAAAAGGATGTTCCCCTCAGGTGAACAAGGTGTAATAGTGACAGGACTTGCAATGTGTCTTATCTTTGTGCTCTCTAGACCTTCATCTCTTACTGCTCTTGACTTAGAAACATTTTCTATGTGCTGGACAGCTCAAACATGATTTTCTGTGCTGGACCTCTGGCTCTGCAGAGCTCTGGATGACTGCACTGAATACTAATATGTATCCCGGACTGACAGTGCGCAGCACCTGACTGTGTAATCTGCGCTTTGACATCTTGGGCATCAATCATCAAGAGCAGACCACCCAGCTGCTTACTCATTTAGATTGCATTAAGTGACCCAGCCGCAAGCATATCCACTGGCTGTAGAAAAAAACACCCGGGATTGTATTATTGTATGTTCATACTTGACAGTTGCTTTGCAATTTCTCTGCACTTTGTTTGCATCTGGGCACAATTGCTTTGTGATTAGGGATAATTCATCTCTATCTTGAATGCATTTTCTATGCACATTAAAGAAATTAACTGCAGAAGAACATAAAAGCCTCAATTCACAAAGGCATGACACATGAACTATGAACTATTTTATTTACGTACATTATTTGATCATATTATTGCTAACATTTATCTTTAAAGACACATGCATCATATGGTATCATCCTGCATACACAATATTTTATCAACTTTCTGAAGATGTAATTTAACTACTACATTAATATTTATTACTACAATACCTGTAGTTTCAGGGCGCTGATAACTGTCTTTACGAGGTGCCCACTGACAATTAAATATTCCGTTCATTCAGGATTTTAATGACTCAACCTAAATAATTGTTTTTTCATTGAACATATTTGATGTGTGATAAAATTAACATCTTGTGAAAGATAATCATTCAAGAGATTAAAAAAGATCACAAATAAAATCATGTGGCTTTGTGGATTGAGGCTACCATGTTAATGATTGGAACTAAAGTTAAAGCTAATGTTAGAGCTGAAATTAAAGCCTATGTCAAAGCAATAATAAATATTAATAAAAAATCCTCATAGCGCATCTCTGAAATACATTCATTATCCCTTTAAATGGCCAGCACAAGTACAAGATTTGTGTGCTCCTACCTTTCTCTTAGACACAACAACATGATGTGGAATTCCAAAGCGGTGTCAGATCTCTACTTCATTTATGATACATTAGTAAGAACACAAACTTATTTTATCCTTTCCCTAGTCCTTCTCATCTGCCTAACCTTTCCTTGTGCATAAATGACATTATTAGCTTTTTTTGCACAGAAAAATTTAACGGCAGATCAATATTGAGCAAATAAGACGAGTTCATTAAAGCATACATACGCTTTACTACATTACACAAGCATTGATTTGTTTTAAAGTGCATCTTGATCTGTCTTTGGGATCTTGCTACTTATTTGGTTATAATTTGCTTACAAGCTTCGGAGGTGCATCTGAGATTTTTACTAACCTTTTAGTAAGCTGTTCCATTGCATTGTCAATTGTCATGTATGAGAAAGAAAAGAAGTTCAAATACAAATAAATGTCCATGTATGCAAACCAATGAAACAAGTGCACCTAACCCAAATCTAATGCAGTCCATGCCCATCACAAGCATGTAGCTTTGGACCAGTAATAATACAACCATAACCTGAAACCTGTGTTTATTTCAGTTCAAAGCAGCAGAACAATGGTTAAATATTGGCTCATGTAAGTGAAACTAACCTTAATATACCTTCACTATATAGAGCACCAGAGAGCTTTAGATCAGCCAATACAGTTTTACCACTGAGGCTACAAAAGGCAGATCTATTTTTCCAAATTCTAATATGCATTATACAGTTCTAAAGCATGATTACACACAATTTAATGTCCATCTTAGAGGAACTTTTATCTTCTACTATGGTCATAGGCTGTTCCAGTACATAACAATGGCAACCCAAACCTAAATAGCAAATGGAAAACAACTATCCCATTGAGTCAACTCAATCTTGAGAATTCCATAACTCAGACACCAAAGCCAGGTTCCTTAGCTGACCTTTCTCCAATAAAAGTAAGCAATACAACTTTCTCATCTCCTTTCCCCCAACCTGTAAAACAGGAGCAGACTTCCAGTAAGTCATCTTTCTTTTTCTCCTTTAGCAAATTTCTTGCCCCACACCTAATAATCCAAATTAAGTGCAGCCATGCATGGTATTCCAAAAGGCTGATGTCAAGATTTAGGTAATAGCAGCATTTAAAAATCTGTATCATGGTGTTTTAAAGAATACATAGCTGCATTGTTTGGTAAATTTGTAAAACTGTACGGGTGTCCCAATCTAGTAGTAATTTACCTACCTGTGTTGGCCAGTCATATTTAAGTAAGCGAGACTTTTGTTTAAATGCCCCCAGATGTACTAAATCTTGAAAAGTCACAAAAACATTTAGTTGTCTTCTGTGGAAAGTTCTAACAATTAAAAAAATATTCCATTGCACACACATTCACATTTGGCGTTGTGTGACAAGGCGGCATTTTATGTCACTTCCTGCTTTAATTTTAATTCCTAAATGCCATGTTTGCCTCTTTTTCTACAAGCACAGAACTGATAGAAACACATAATTTACTGGCCAGCACTTATTTTTCAGTTTACGCTTTCATAAATAATACATTAATGGATGTGCTGCTGTTTGAGGAGCTGCAATCCCTACCATTCTCATTAGCACTATGTGGTGTTATTTTTCACAGCGGCACTTCTGTGGGAATTCGCCATCTCTGTTAACAGGCTGGAATTGATGGCTTTACGTGCGAAGGGTGCATTAGCGGCATTCTGTGCTTTTACAGCTGTCTACTTAACTGCCCGATGTATTTCAATACATTAAAATTAAGGGAGTTATTACTTTGTAATAAAAGAAAGCCATAATGTTGTTTTAAGACCCCAAATTCTTCCTACAGAAATGTAACAAAGCAGTTTTACATTAACTGCTACATGACTGATAAAGCTCAGTGCTATTTAATAATATTGTATAATATAGCCATAAGGAACAATACAGACCTCTACAGAGAGTAGTAAACAGACGCTGATTATTTTGTTGTCTAAGGTAGCAAATGATAGAACAACCATCCCATCCATTTTAGGGATATATTTTATTTATAACAAGGGAATGAATACATACCGCAAGGTTTTGGCTACAAGACTATAAGTAAAAAGTAAAGTCCTCATTTTGAATAACACCGCTATTACCCATTCATATATACTGTGCCACAGGCTAGGCTACCTCCACCTTGTTAGGAAATACTTATCTGACATTTATTCTTTTGATTAATAACTCGTAGCCAAGCTCCCCTCTTTCAGTTAAGGTAATGAGTATTGTAATTGCAGGAGGAAAAAATGAGTATTTTACATATAAAGGAGGAAAAAATTGTTTCTGCAAAGTAATCAGAGTGTTTTAGGATTTATGCAGGGAAAGGGGAAGGAAGAGCAACACTGGATATGTGTAAGATAAGGAAAGATAAGGAAGAGAAGGAAGATAAGGAAGATAAAGAAAAACAATTTGAATAAGAAAAGCAAATAATGGAAAAATGTAATGTGTTTATCATTGAATAGGTACAACGAGTTACACTTTAAAGTAAAGTAACTTACAGTTAGACTATGTTCAGACTGGTGGAGAGGATACAACTGCCATGCCACTGAATCACTGCCTTGGAAGAGACACTGCATGTTGCGTCTACCTGTGAAAGTCCAATAGGGAATGAATGGGGGTGATTCTGTACCTCTTACTGTACCACTGCAACTGTGGCAACCCGAACTATGGTTCAGGTGGCTGAGCAGTTGGCCATGTGCCACCAATTGTGGGCTGCTTGGGAATAAATGTGCCCTCACTGTGAAAGTTTACATGAATTGATTTCTGACTTTCCACAATATACAGTATATTTTACAACAGTATATTTTCCAAAAGATCTAAGCCTTACATGAAAAAGTGTCACACATTACTTAGCACGTATACATCTTACATTAAATGTTTAATAGATCCACCATAACTAGTTAATAAACTTCTGCTATATATATTTATATATTAGTATCTCAGGACATATAACCCATCAGTTAAACTGGTAACAATAGTCAATAGGTAGCAGCCATGTTGGTCTCAAATGACTCAGCTGCTAAATATGTACTTTTTAGATTTTAGATATGTTATATAGTCCCTTGATTACACACATTGCTATTTTACTAGGGGTCCTGGCTGTATAGCAGATGTTAACTAGACACTGCCAACAACACTTTGATCTAAGAGAACAGTAGGCCTGTGGCTAAAATACCCAAGCTTGTGGAGCAGTGGTCCCCATCCTTTTGGAGCTCACAGACCACTGATCCCATGGACTCCAAACCGTGCATGCGCAGGGAGCCATGTGTCACTCGAAGGGGAAGAAACTTCCCTCTTAGAGTGATGTCAAGATGCCAGAATCTGCCCAATCTCCCTTATCAGGTCTGAGCCTGCCACAACGCGCCCACCGCCCTAAGCCTAGGATGCATACAGCAGACTTGGTCCCTGGCTCTGGACGGTCCTTTTCCCAACCCCGCTGGGGGGTGCACCAGCCATAGCTGCGGCCCACCTGTCAGACGGGCGCAGACCGGGGGTTGGGGACCGCTGTTGTAGAGTACCATTTATGGTTACCTCAAGCAACAAATCTGATAAAAGATTGTGTTTCCAGACCTTTTTACTAATTGATGTTTTCTGTGCTCTGGAGAAGCACTTTCATTCTCAAAACTGGAGTTTCAGAGAAATCAAGGTAATGTCACTTCCTTTTCAGCTGAAAGGTCAAAGTAATTCCAAATCTGACCTAAATTTGTGTATTAACATAACTCATCACCCACATCCAAAGTTCCTATTCGTTATAATAAGCCTTTACATCAATGTTTGTATTCATCCATGAATTGCTTTGTATGTCTTCAAAAATACTACTTGTGGCAGCCTTACGAAATATTGTTTTAACAAAGTGTACCCTGTTATTGTCTTATTTGCTTTTGACGAAGGATAACAAATAACCTGCTAATATGAAATGACGTTGCCCCGACCTTAAACCTAAATTCCATTACAATGAGCATTTCATATAACATTTTCCTTTCCTAATTGATTGATTGGTGGTATATGTTTTTGTTCTTTGGCTAAATATGAACTCATATTAGTAATTAACATAGCTTTTTGTCCTTTCTTTACCCTATCAGACCACCGCTCTTGATAAGGAGAGGCAGGTTTTCAGACGAAGACGCAACCAGGATGTGAGAAGCCGGTTCATGGCTCAACCAGCTGCACCAGAACTCACTTCAGAGTCAGAGGACTATTCACCAAGCTCATCTGAGACTGTTCGCTCACCTAACTCACCCTTTTAGGGAAACACTTTAAGTCTTGGCTTAACCCTTCGAGACGTCAAAATGGAAGCCTTTTAGAAATCTGTTGTGGACATTACAATTTATGATGTTTCTAGGTGTGAAAGAGAGAACAAGTAAGGCCGGTGAAAGCATGATATCGTGGATGTTTTCACCACTATAGGGTAAATGTTTATGTGTAAAAATTTACTAATGAATGAATGACAAGGCCACTACATTCCTGGCGGCCATCTGCAAATAGAACATAGGTTTGGAGCTCAATGGAATTGCGACCTTTAAACAGATATGGCAACATGTTTGATTGTGAAATAATAAAAGAGCAGGTTATAACACAGAGATCCTTTTATGACATACAATAGTTAGGAGGTAAGTGTTGTTCATTTATTCACAGCTGACGCAGGTCATGACGGGTTATGACTCTTAACGGTTCTGAAAACAATCAGAATTGGACAAGATCAGACTCTGAGTGTATGCATGCTTGAACACAGATATATCTATAAAATACAGTTGCTAGAATGGGTTTTACACCTTCATGTGCTGTAATTTGTATTTTATTTTTACTTTTGTTTATCTGTTTTTCCTTTCTAGTCTACTCCTGCAAAGTACGGAATTATTTATTTTCTTTTTTTTTTGCCCTGTGGTGCCACGCAGAATTGTCTTTTTTTTGTAAATAACTGTATATGATGCAGGACAACAAAAAGTAAGCAAATCTTACCAATGATATGTAAATTTCACTTAAAAGCACAGAACAAAGCTGTAAGGAATAGATGATATATTGTGTAGTAGATGCGGGAGGATTTGTACCAACCAAATGATAAAAGTCAATTGATGGTCAGTGTCTTTTATGTGGATGTACAACTAGAAACACAGGGTTTCTCAGCCTGCAGTACACATACCCCAACACCATACCCTGGTATTGCCATATTAACTAGGAATGGATCAATGGCACCAATTGTTCTATGGGATTGTATATTTTTAATCTTTCCTTTCTATAATTTTCCTCCATGTATGCTTCATTATTAGGCATGCATTACCCATAAGTTTAATTCACTGGTCACTGTTACATCCAATTTACACTGAAACAAAATTGGTCATAGGAGTAATACATAGACCATTGGTTAAAAATGCTCTTTATGCTGATATACTGGCACAAAGGAGGATTGAAAATCTGGACCTGGCCCTCAAGGTTATTTGACTCTTTACTTGTCCTTGGTTCCAAGTCAGTGCAAGATGGAAAACTATGTATTTCCCCAGTAAAGGGTTTTCTCTAATATTAATAGCTTGTTTCTATGATTTTCTCATTTATATTTGCAGAAAGTTTGTAGTTCAAGTGATACTTATTTATCACTTGGCTAATGTATTGGATAACTTAAGTAATTAAAATGCAAGCTTTCGGGGTAAACATTCTATAACTTATTATATAGAAAACCTAAAGAAAGGAATTACAGAAAGTCCAAAGACACTAAATTAAATTGAAAGTTTTATACCAATATAGGTTATCACTTGAACTATATTCTTTCAGAGTTAATCAAAGGCTAACACATTTTGAGATCTTCTACTCCTATGTATGTTTGAATTGCTTTTATTACATTCCCATTTTTTCCAAAAAGTTAAGTGGGCAGGCACATTGGGTAGAATTAGAAAAGTTAGTGGTGTCCAATGAATTTATTGCCATGTGAGTGCCTAAGTCCTAAAAATAACATACCACCCTGGCCAAAATACTACAGCTTAGCAAAAAACAAAATGAGTTATGTTAATTCACAATAAATGTATAATGGAACATATATATTACAAAATAACATATATTAAAGGTAAGTTAAATATATATACAGAGGGCACATCTGTTAAGCCAACCAAGTTTTGTTTCAAACATACCACCAAGATGAAGGTCACATCACACTGGTATCTTGGTTTGGGTGGATAAAGGTAGTTACATTCAGATATTTTGGCATCTTATGATTCCAGGGCCGTGTCAAATTCCATATCGTGGCCTTGGCTCTTTATTGGCTCTCAGAATTCAGCAGTGAGTAGATGATACCGTAGCATGAGGTATAAGTAAGGATGTGACATGAGCCAGAACTGGGATCTTGATGGGAAGTTTCTCTTTGATGGCCGACATCCTAGAACAAGCTGGAAACTGACTAAAATACAGGTGGTCACCTAGAAATGGACTGCTTTGGGTGGATGCACACTTTAAGGAAAGATCTTTATTTTCATTTTCTATAGTCTGACTTGGTATTTGAGATGCAAGAGGATCACTGAACCCTTAAGTATCTACAGGACAGTGATTACCCTTCAGCTGATGTAAAATGTAAATTTCCAGGTTGCCATTCTAATTAGGCCAATATTGACTCATATTGTGGAATGAGAGCCCTGTCTGCCACACAACAATTTGGAAATGACTACCAGTTTCCCATCCAGATATGATTGTATAGCTATTAGGGACCAGCTGAGAAACCCTGCTTCTTTTTCAAATTCACAGGTAATGCAAGTAAGAACATAATGCATAATATCATGATACAAAAAACAAAACACATTATCAGTTTTAATCTATGTATTTTAGCAGTACCTCAGTTCCAAATGAATGATATTTATTTAATAAGGCAAAGATCAATCAGCAATTTGTATTAAACCACAACTGCCAATCAGCAATCATGTCATTGTGCCAGATGCTTTAATCTGATTGGTTGTTGTGGTTTAGTGGTGTTCTGCCCATTAACATTGCGCTTTATGCTGCCTTATTAACCTTCTCGAATATTGCAAAGAACAATATGTGTGTGTGTATATTTCATGTTCATTGTCTCTTTGTCTTTTTTATTTTCTCATTTTAAATAAAATGTTATGTCAACATGTAATGGTTGGTTTAGAAATGCTCACTTTTTCTAATATTATCATCCATTGTGGTAAATAATAACATTAAAACATCATGAAGATAATTTATGAATATTCCAGATCTGGTAATGACGGCAATTGAATCCAATAGAACTGATGTGCTGCTACATGTACGCCTTTGTAGCTTTCTATCCTGGTACCAGTTGGTAAGGTTGTATGTAAAGATCGGAGTGCCCTAGACATAGGCAGATAATGATATCCTTTCAGAATACTCTTTCTGTAGGCATCACCCAACTCCTTATATCAAAATAAACACAGTATGCTGTTTGTTTATATCCAGAGCCTATTATTATTATTAATATTATTATTATTATTATTATTAATACACAGTATTTATATAGTGCTGACATATTACGCAGCGCTGTACAAGGTCCATAGTAATATCATATACTAACTGTCCCTCAAAGGAGCTCACAATCTATTTACCCTACCATAGTCATATGTCAAAAACACAGCCTAAAGTTAATTTTGGGGTGAAGCCACTTAAACTAACTGTATGTTTTTGGAAGAGCCTAAACTGTTTATTCCACCTGCAAATAAAAGAATATGGCTGCCAACAGAGTTCCTTTTACATACCATCTATCTGCCTTCAGTGTCCTCTTAATGATGGCATTTGCACATGATTGGAAAATTGGTATAGCATTAGGATTGGCAGTAATGAACATGGAATATAAAGGGGATCAAATGGCTTATTTGGTGGAAATGATCAGTCACTTATTTACCCAATAAAAAGTTTGCTTTCATGAACGTATTGCCCCTAATAACAAATTAATAGTTTTTGTTACATTGTTCATCTCCACCATTGTATTAGCACTATTGTGATGTGCTACAGAGGTGAATACATCCATGGGGCACCCCTGAATCATATCCAAGTCCGCTAGGGGGCCTGTTTCTAAAAAAAATAAAATACTCTCCATCTTTTGTTCTCCACTTTTGGAAGCCTGATCACCACTTTTATAACACAGTATCCAAGAGGGAACATTTTTTTGTTCTGTAGCTTGTAAAAGTGGAAAATATAGGGAATGTAATACCTTTAAAGTTGTAATCGGAGCTGCATTTACTTCAATGGAGTTTTCACTACTGGTTCTGGCTAGTGAGCACTACTTAAAACTTGCATAGCAGCCACTTACTGCTGCTTTTTAAAGTGTTAATCAGCAAAAAAACAGTTTAATGTCACTTTGTATATGGGCCTCTATAACAATTCTTCCTACCTCCTGTTGTCAGCAAGTGGCTATAGCATATAGTAAACCCAAAGAGAACAAAATAGGTAACATTTCATGTATGAAAAACACATTAAAAAAATAAAGGTATGGAAAGTAGACTTTTTAAATTGCTTTGAGTTGTTACTAGATAAAATGTTTCTAGTATAATATACAAGTAATTAAAATATGAAAATTTACAGACAACCAGACATGGGTAAATCCTATGTCAAGCAATTACCAGAACTGACATATTGTGAGTGTTAAATTACATGGCACTACGTGTATTATATTAAATGTTAAATGTCTATGATAGATACAATGGACTCTTCTTTATAATAACCACAAGTGTATTTATGTCAGCGTCACTGCTGATGTATTGGTAGTTTCACATAAATTGCCTGGAAAGCTGCCACTAACGATCCTCGAAGTGTTAAGCCCTCTACTCTTTAAAAATGCCAAAATATTGTTTTCATGTTCAGTCAAGTTATACATCATTTCTATTGGCGCATGTCAACCCTCTGAGTGATTATTTATCATTTCATACAAACTTTTTTGCATGGTAATAAACATTTAATATTGGGATACCAGGCATACAAACTCTGTTGCTAGTCAATACACATACTTTGGTGATACTATGGAGATTTTTTGGGGGTTCATCCTCTAGTGGCAGAAGTCAAAAAAAGTCCCTTAGGCCAGAAAAATGTTTGATGATAGATAGATAGATAGATAGATAGATAGATAGATGATAGATAGATAGATAATCGTATTGCCTTTGGCATACTCTGAACTTTCTAATGGTCAATATTTTTCCGCTGGTATTGGACAGCTAACACCCCTTTAAATTCCATCTTTTATGGTGTTGAGAAATGAAATGTAAAAAGGGTTCTTTATGTTTCACTAAATGGGATATTTGAGCAAAATATGAAATATTTTCATATAAATTCATGTTTATAAAGTTGATCTTGTCACTGCCCTGTCCTACAGTATTGAATTTCTCCAAAAAATTGAGCTTTTCCTTAAGGCTTACAACGGTGGTATAGGTGACTGATAAAGTCTTTGTTTTGCTAAAGTAAATCAAATCATCTCTCAAGACAAAATGTCATAAGGGTTTAGCTTTTTGCAGTAGTGTACTAGATATTAAAACTTTTATTCTTTGCATCATCTAAGCCATTAAAAAAAAGATTCACTGTTCACTCATTCTTGGTGAACAAGATTCTTTAAAATTGTAGCAAATAGACAACTCGTTTCTAGCAACCAATACATTTCTTGCTTCAGACTGTTAGCAGGGGAGAATGAAACCTTTGTGATAGGAAATGTCATATCTTTACAGTAGCTCTCATCTTAATGTAAATGTGGTGCATACTACATAAATCAAAGACGAACCTGTGAATAAAATATTTACTGAAGAAATGGACCCTGAGTCTTTGTTTTATTGCAATGTGGGTGTGATATTAAAAGTACAAAAATGTACAACTGGAGATGTTGAGTTATATCTTCTTGGATGGAAACGAACCTGAGTTGATTTCTACATGGTTGGCTGACTGTCTTTGTCTTGGTAGGGCAGATGTTTGTTATCTGGTTATGCCTCTATGGTGGGTTATTACACCCCTTTTTCAGCAAACATGGATCTGACTGGGTTACTGCTATCTGGGACAAATCTGGCATCAGAATTTATTTTTGAGATGTGAAAATATCAAATATAGGGTGCTCATCAATTCTTGCTACCTCCAACATTCAGATGCAGATTTAGGAATGTTCCTCATTATGTTTTATCCAGTACACCATTAACACACCACTAAAAGCTACAGAAACCTACCACAAAATATAAACTTGGACCCTTTCATATCTTAAACAAAAGATTTCAGGACATTTGACCTGATTTATTAAAGCTCTCCAAGGCTGGAGAGGATACACTTTCATCAGTGAACCTGGGTGATCCGGCAGCTGTCCTGGAATGGATTTCTTAAACACCATTTGCTATTTGTTTGCAAATGTTTTCATTGCTGGACCAGATCTATTCCAATGTTTGATGGATCACTCAGGTTCACTGATGAAAGTGTATCTTCTCCAGCCTCAGAGAACTTTAATAAATCAGGCCCATTGCATCCAAATGTAAGGGTTAGGTACACTCTTTTTCCCACCTTCTCCCCCATCTGATGTACACTCATCTGAAACAATATGGGGTCTCTTCTAGTTCTCTGCTGCCGAGAGATGTCTCTTCAAAAGAAAGGAGGTTCAAAAGCTATATGTTATGCATTTGTGTATATATTTTGTTGTGGTAAATATTTGGTGCAAAATCAAGACTGCATGAAAACATCCGGACCCGATAGGCTTTAAAATTATAATATAGCTGCTTTTAATATTTTTAAATTTGCAGCTTTCATTAGGGTTACACCTGGTGGCCCTTCCATGAAGGTTCCTGTCCAGCCACCTTTTGTTACAGGTTGACACCTCTTTGCCCCTGTCTCCCAGTTGGACTCCTGGAGTTCTCTTGGAGGCTACAAGTGGGATTTCAAAGCACATTACGTGGGCATGTCCACTCTCTATTTAAAAGAATATCAAAGTGGCTAACAATCAGAAGTTATGTGATGTTATGTTGATACTATATAAATATTGTTTATTATTACTATTATTATTATTATTATTATTATTATTATTATTAATAATAATAATAATAATAATAATAAAAATAAAATTAGAATTAAAATAATAACTTAATATTAAAGTTCTGAGTTGCAAAAAAGCATGACGAATGGAGAAGATTGTATTTTTTCAACAAGCAATTGTTTCTAATACAATTTATAAACTAAATGTCATCCTTTAGGGGGTTTACATCTAATTTAAGGGAAAATACTTGGTGTCCCAAGTTGTAATTTTGTTTGATTAAATATCCTGAAACAACCACATTAACTGCAACTACAAGTTAATATACAGCAAAACAAGAAAATATTTTTTGCAAACATTTAGCCTTCACCAAAAATTACTTAAATTGGATCTCTAGGTAAAATGTTACATTTTGATTTTGTATAATATTAGATATGTTTACAACTCGAGTCATACTGTATGCTGCTTCCCTGAACGGGAGACTCAGGACTTCTTTTTCTGTAAAATAATAGAAAATCCAAATTGTTTACATTTGTGAATTTTGACAGGAGGATTGAGGAGATTTTCCAGTGTGGACTCCAGAAAACGACTTATGGGGGGGTATTGGCAAAGATCTATACTAGTGGCTAGTGAAAGGAATATAGTACTGTCTCGCATTGCCAGGAAGGCACAAGGCCAATATGGGATGTATTCCACTGCTAGAATTCTCACTCATTGCCCCCGATTTATTAAAGCTCTCCAAGGCTGGACAGGATACACTTTCATCAGTGAAGCTGGGTGATCCAGCAAACCTGGAATGGATCTGGTCCAGGATTCAAAACATTTGCTAACAAATAGCCAATGACTATTAGGGAATCCATTCCAGGTTTGCTGGATCGCCCAGGTTCACGGAAGAAACTGTATCCTCTCCGATCTTTGAGAGCTTTAATAAATCAGGCCCATTAACAGCACATTTGGGAGTTCTGTCTTGCACTCACTCTAATGATAACAAATATTACAGTAAGCATGATAGAAGGTTCTGCCTCAATGCGGACAGTGTAAGTGGGAAATGGAATACCATGTATTGGTACTTGCAGTATTAAACATTGCTGAAGTGATCATAGTTATTTTCAATCAAAATTTAGTGACAAAACTGGATTAGAAAAGAAGGCTCTATTGAATGTACCCAATCTACCCCTTAGAAAAATGAAAGTTGAAGACTTATTAAAACCTACAGATTCATTTATGCATTGAGCCACTTCTACAACCACTGATTATGCAAAAAATGGAAGTTTAGATGTTGCAGACCGAAGACAACTGTGCAATGAATTTGATTTCTCTATTGCTTCTTCTATTGAATATTGTAATAATTATTTTACTGTAAAATAAAATTGTTATATTGCTATATATAATATGATGAAATAAATATCTGACCTGCCAATGTTGCCTTCTCATTCTCAAAATTCTGTTTGCCTGGCTGTCTTGCTGATCCGTTGATTTCAGTACTTGACCTTGGAAAGATATGCAGACCAACTGCTAAAAATTCAGGCTAACTTCACTGGCTGTGTACATAGTTCAACTTTGGATACAAAAATTAAAAAAAAAAACAAAAACAACTAGCATTTTCATACTTGCCAGCAATGGCATCCTGCACATATAGTACAGGTTTCCCTAAAAATAACAAATATACTTCTCTTTTAAATCCTAAATAGCTAACATTCATTAAATATCCATGACTACATTAGTGGCAATCTTCTGTACTGCCAGTTATCCATTTCAAGTTAGAAAAATAATAATAAATGCAAATAATTTTCTAAAACTTTGAAGTCCAAAGGAATCACTCTTTAGAGTGTGATAAATTAAAAAAAAAAGAAAAAAAAAGATCGCAGGGAGTAATTTATCATTTTCTGTATGAAATGGCTTTGTCTGCACAGAAAATTCATACCGCAAACTGTCAAGAGTTACAGACATATCTTTTATGACTTATTTTATTTAATTAGGAAATTAATAATGTTTGCCTTTTATATTCTGTTTGAAAGAAAACTGCTAAAGGATTACTTGAGTGTGAAATTAAATGACACTTTTTTCTTGCAAGCTCAAGGGACATCTAAAGATCTCATTGGACTGAAACACATTTTTGAATGGCCTACGCTATGGAACAAATTCTCTTTTAAAAATATGAAACTGTGCAATTATCTCTTGATTAAAAGAACATTTGGGTTGGTGGGAAATCATAGACTCTAATTAAATAACTTATGAAGAAACGGAGCTCATGAATTCGCAATGTAGGTCCGCTGGAAAGTTTGGGCAAAAGGGCACCCAGTGAGGGTCAGTGATTGGATGCATGGAATTTGTATTGTTCTTTTTTTTATTTTTCTTCATTTGATGCTGTTTGTGGAATAAAGATAATAAATGGTATTTTGTATTTTCTTTACTTAGGTCAATGTTAAGTATTGCATATGAATATTTCATGTTTACCACTTACAGCCAACAGGTGGCACAATAAAAAGTTTATCTGTAGGTCTTGTGCTTAAAACATTTTTTTACAATTGAGAAATACTCTACAGAAAGTGGACATAAAATAAAAAGATAACCCCTGCTAAAGTAGTTCAGGGACAAATATAACACTTTCCAAACTACCGGTAGCTTACAAGTACCTCATTTATATATATAAACTCAATGGTCTTGTAATTTTTATAATGCATACCAAAATATGTACTATGGATTTGTTACTAATTAGAAAGTTTTGCACTGATCCCCAATCTACTTCTGTCTCTGTGTTTTGTTACAAGTAGTGTGATCTTTTGCATATTTACAGATACTCTTTGTGTTCAAACACCCCACAAATTCCTCTACTACCAAGTTTTACATTGAAAGTGGAAATATTAGAAATACGAAAAAAGCATAAAAAGAAGAGGAAACCTGCAAAAAAGAAAGGACCCTGATTTATTAAAG
Source organism: Pyxicephalus adspersus (assembly GCF_032062135.1). NCBI lineage: Eukaryota > Metazoa > Chordata > Amphibia > Anura > Pyxicephalidae > Pyxicephalus > Pyxicephalus adspersus. The sequence continues at coordinate 24,275,069 of NC_092858.1, forward strand.
CTCTCCGAGGCTGGGGACTATACACTTTCATCGGTGAAACTGGGTGATCCAGCAAACCTGGATCTGGTCCAGGATTAAAATCATTTGTTAATCCCCCTAGCGGTAATCCTGAGTGTGACTCAGGGAGTCACACTTGGGGTTGCTTAAAACTTAAAAAAGAAAACACTTATCTTGCTCCATCGGCGTCCCTCCGCGTCCTGCTGTTCCCCGTGGGTCCTAGGGGCACGTCCTCCTCCTCCGATCTTCAGCCGCGAACTGCAGAACTCCCGGTGATGTCGGTGCATGCGTCGCTGTGGACGGGAGGATCGGCGGGAAATTCAAATCATTTTGTATTGGATTCAATAGAAAATTGTTGTAATGCGTGCAATACAAAGAAATCTTCATGTAACATATATATAATCATATTATATATATATTTTATTTGCCACTGTACAGTTATATTTTTTGTTTCTCTATTTTTTTATTTTTAACCGATTTTTGTGTTTTTAAATTTATAGTTTATTAATAAATGTATTAAATATTGGACATATTTCGGTGAGTTATGCCTAGAATTATAGCCTACAATGTAACATAAATTTCCATGCAAAAAAAAATGTAATGCTTTTTGCATGGAAATACGGAGAGAATTAGAACACTAGGGGGGCTAACAAATAGCAAATGATTTTTAAGAAATCCACTCCAGGTTTGCTGGATCACCCAGGTTCACTGATGAAAGTGTATCCTCGACAGGTTTGGAGAGCTTTAGTGAATCAGGCCTAAAGTGTAACATTGCAAAATACGAATACATTAAATATATACCCATTTAATAAAAGATTCTTTGTAAAATTAAGTTTTGTACAATTACAGGTCTATTCCAGCCTGGTGTTCTTCATCCCAAAAGTAGCCAAGCTGGATGGCTGGAACAGTGAGTTTGAGAAGGACAGCACCAGAAAGTAGATGAATATTGCTGCAAAAGTTTTTTTTATTATTTTTACTGTAGGCATGAATAAAATTAAATAAAAGCTGCAGTTACACTTTAATTAGAAATATGACATACAAGATCAAATTCCTAACTAGTAACATAAACAACATAAGAAAACTAATTTAAAATGAGTTTCCCTTTGAACCCCTATGTGAATAGATTAGAGAGTCACATACTAATTCTTACCCAGACTTTTGAGCATTTTCTTTAGCTCCTGGTGCCTTGTAATTATATACTGCTAGGTTGGGGGATAAAGCAACACCAATATATTGCCATAAATAGGCAAAAGTTTGCCTAGGCAAGTTTTTTGAATAGACAGGCAGTGAAATATTTTAGGTAAGCATTCTAGGAATGTATGATATTACTCACACATAATTTAGGGTAATGATGTCACAAGGGTGTTATTATAAACTAGGAGGAATGGTGCTGTCTGTTATCCAGACCGATGGGACATTTTTGTAAAATTCTCCATGTTTGCTAAGGATCCCGCTTCTTCTATGGTAATGTCATAAACCTTAAGGATTAAGTCGAGAAAATTCTCTTTCTGCTAAGGCCTAATATACGCTTTCCATAAGTTTTGAACTGAGAATTGGAAACACTGGAGTAACATCTTCCATTGCTTTATTGGTATGTTTGATTTGTTTGAAGAAGCTCCCAGCAGCTATGAATGAGGATCAGAATGGAGGAATCTCCAGCAGTTAGAGACTGGATATTTCAATTTATTGGGTTTTATATTAACATTTACTCATCTTGGTATCCTCAGTAAAGTTCTCCAAAAGTCTGAGTTCCACCACACTTTTAAAGGAAGTAAGCTGACTTGCTTGGGACAAGGTCTGTGGAATTCAATTTATGGTCCCGCATGGGATTCCAAACCCCAGATAAGCTACCATACAGGTGCAAAATGCTTCAGAAGCCAGGTGGAAGTGTATATATATATTTATATATGTATGTATGCATGTATGTGTATGTTCCACCTTCACTGGAAAACGCATGGAGACAATTCAACCAAACTTGCCATACATATGACAGGGACTCATGTGACTGCACCGCTGATCTTTGTACAGCGCTGTGCTTTATGTCAGAGCTATATTTGGTGATCACTAGGAAACGCATGGAGACATTTCAACCATCCAGGAAATGCATATACATTTAAACCAAACTTGCTAGACATAGGACACCGCTGATCTTTGTACATTGCTGTAGTATATGTCAGAGGTATATAAATGTATATTAATAGTATGTGACTGTGGGGGGACATTAGAGTGTCAGCTCCTCTGTACAGAGACTGATGGGTCTAGCTCAGTGTTTCATTGTACAGCACTATGGTATATGTCAGAGCTATATAAATCTCTATATAAAAATTGGAGGTATGTATGTATGTATGTATGTGTGTATGTTCCACCATCACTCGAAAACGCATAGAGACATTTCAACTAAATTTGCCGTACATATGACTGAGACTCATGTGACTGCACCGCTGATCTTTGTACAGAGCTGTGCTATGTCAGAGCTATATTTGGATGTATGTATGTATGTATGTTTGTATGTGATCACTAGGAAACGCATCTAGACATTTTAACCAAACTTGCTTGACATATGACTCATGTGAGTGGGCTGCTGATCTTTGTACAGCCCTGTGGTATATGTCAGAGGTATATTTGCATGTATGTATGTATTGCTCAGTGACAGCCTGCTTTTTGCTTATATTTTTACATACTTTTTTTTGGACTAGTTTACAAATTTCTGGCCTGTAATAATGCCTTTGAGAAAACATTGCTTGCTCAAGTGTGGGTAGCCCAAAAATGTATTTATTCTTGCTCCTAGTGGTGAAACTAAAAATGGTGTTTATAATCAAGTTTTGTTTTAAAGTAATATTATAGTCAATTAGTCAAAGATTTTACTTTATAATTTGTATATTCTAGGTTTACTTTTAAAACCTGTAAAAACGTTTCTTTGATTTAACACTATAGCTTGTTTGATTCCTTTTCCTGTATAATATAAGATTGCAATAAATAAATACCCGAGCAACGCCGGGTTGTCAGCTAGTATATATATATATATATATATATATATATTCATCTTTCTTTGAAAACGACATTTGGAAATCTGGGTAAAGGTATATTAGGACAGCGGAGGGAGCCATGATGTGCCGTAACTCAAAGCAACTAATCATATTGCACTTTCATTAGCTCAGCGGCAGTTCATATCATCTATTGGTTTCTTCACTTTCTACCTTGTTCTAACCTTTTCCTACAAAAACAATATATACTTCACTGGAAGCAAAGGACGTATAATTTTATTTGCAGTATAACCCTTTGCCCCTGATTGATGTATTATCCTGATATTTCCCAAGATATTAACTGTGTAAAACTGAGACAAAAATAAAAATGGGAAATTTAAAGTGTTTCTGGAGTATTGATTTTACATAATTGCTTGACTTCAAAGAATCATTATTATACGGTGAGAACAGACTTGACACAAGATCTCTATCATATATCCTTATTTAAATACACCTTTCATTACCTCTGTGCCTCATGCCTGGCTAGTGAATAGGGCTTGCATACGGCTTCCGCGGGAGATGTTGTCACTTGTTCATTTACCGCTTTTGACACTCTGGGAGACATTAGCAGAAGCAGAGCCCAAAACTCTGACAGTGACATTTATTGCAGATAATAAAGCTTGCTATTGAGTGCTATGCAGGCAGAGTGCTATCTGAAATGTTGTGTTTTAGAGCTGTAAACCTACCTTCCAGTATAGTAAATGTAAGTGCACAATCATTAAAGTCCACTATTACATATAACACTGGGACTAGGTAGACTGAATTATTTAAAGGGGAACAAAATATTGTAGTAGAATGTCTTACAAGGAGCTTCAAGAAGTCTTCTCTGGGGTTTTTACATCCTCTAGGTTTGTTTATTTCATTTTCCGGAGCCTCTGAGCCAACAGAAGATTGCAACTGTCTCTTGAATCAATAATGTAACTTACCACTGAGAGATGATGGAAGCTGCCATTACTTAAAGTGGACCTATCACCACAATTCTTCCTTTATGTAGAAGGGTAGATAACCCTTCCATATGAAATGAAAATGTGTTGTTTTTTTCTTTTTAATAAATGCCTTTTACTCTGTAAAGACCGAATGGGAGCGTAGAGCCCTCCCGGGATACGTACATCACGAAATACTAGGAGGCTTTGGGGTGAGAAGAAGAAGAAGGAAAAAGATGGCGGTGCCCAGCGCTTCCTCCACACCGGGATGAATCAAGAAACCATGACAATGGGGGACTGGATAGAAGACAGCTCCAGAGGGATTAAGGATTTTGTTTTTACTTTAGTTCTTACTAAAGTATGCCAATTACCTGAATGTAAATCCGATCCTTGGTCAGTCACACACAGAAAGCAAGCATTCAGATAACTGTGGGACAATTAACTGAATACCTGAGCTACATCTTCATTCTAGGTCAGTGGTTCAGAAGGTATTAAAGGCAGAGGATGAGAACACCAACCTGCCAATCTGACCCACTTTAGGCAGATGAATTTCTTGAGATGACCTGGACATGCTCACACACATTGGTCTGTAGCCTTGGAAGCAGGCGGGTTGAGTCGGGGCTATGGTTGGTAAATGACGGAAATTCAATTTGCATTTGGTGGCTGCCAAGTACTAGGCTTGTCCTTCCTGATACACATAACTGTATTTGTGTATTATTTCCACATAACTGCTGGGCTTTGTTTTAACATTTTTGTTCATTTTGAGCACTGTACAGCACCATTTTAAAAATTTGTTTAGCTCCCGCTCTTTATTCACTTAATCTAATTTTTATCTTACATTATGTGGTATCATGATACTTTTCAATACCTAAGTCCATAGACCTCAATAGTCCTTTCCTTGAAAGGGTATGTAAAACCCCTACCATAGCCATAAAAATACTTATAGACAAATTTTAGAAGACAGTTACCCTGGCTTTGTCTTTTTGGCTTTGAGGAGGCAAACGGCATAGCCAAAAGAATCTCCTTGCAGTGGGTTTTCATGCAGGCCCCTGACAAATTAACTACCAAACTATTCAATCAAAATGTCATACCAGGGTATAAAATCAGTGATGTGTTCACAATGGTTGATAAAAAAGGCACAGAAGAAGGGTGATTGACGCAAAGGTCTCATTTACTAAATTGTGATGTGATGGCTGGGTCACCGCAAAATATCCGCTTCTTATTTTGAACAAGATTTTTGGAAGCCCCAAAACACTGCACACACACACGTGTACAATATTACTGTGATTATATGTTATATGTGTTGTACTTGTACTATTATGTATTATGTATTGTATTGTATGGTGTAAACCTAGCAAGTCCCTTCACAACCTTTTGTCCCTGGGCTTTACTACATACATTCACGTAATACATACATTCACATAATAGTATGAAGTGAAAGCACTTTCGGTTGAAATTTACCAACATGTCTAATCACTGAACAACCCCTCAAGTGTGGAAAATCTGCATTTTCACTTTGTTAGATAGAATTCAGAAATGATCACATGTAAATCAATAAGAAAACGAAACTCCGTCTGTGTGTACTAGCCCTTAAAAATCTCCAGTCATTGGCAAAAGGATCTCTACATTTATAAATGTGCTTTCAATATTATTTCATGTTTGTATTTGCCTGTATAGTAATACATTTTTATACACATTTAAAGAGACTGTTTCCAGTCCATTCAATACATTAAGAGTCTCCAGGAAGAATAATATGGACATTTATTGTATCTCTAGCATTGTTATTTACCTATAAAAGCCTCTCTTGTATAGACACCCACAAGCTATGAGATTGATGATGCCATCCTATGAGTAAATATATTTTATTGCCATTTGTTAATAAATACAAACATTTTAATCAGTAAACAAAAAGGTATCTTCGATAAAGTATAACACAACATAGCAATAATCAAAAAACAGTGTACAAAACAAAGAAAGGGATACATTGGGCAGATGGGAATCCGGGGACAAAAAATGAAATACATCCATGGGGGCACCTGGGCAGATTGCTGGGAAAGGAAATAGATTTAATAAAAAAGTCTACTGGTAAATGAAGGGGAAGAGAAATACATCAGCCGTATCCAGCAATGGGCGGTAATACGCTTTTAGATATGATGTCAGCAGTACCAGCAGACTCAGAGCTTTCACTCAGGTACCATACTATTGTATTCCCCTTCCCTCCTCTCCAACTACTACATAAAAGTTAACTTAGGGCGAGGAGGGGTTGGGGATCAGGGCCACCAGAAAATGTAATTAGACATTCCCAGAAGAGGAGGGGGTGTAAAAACAAAGGGACTGGGCTAAGGAGCTGACACTTTCTGGAGTGTCAATTACCTATTAAGATCAGAGGCAAATAGCAAGCCAATAAAACATTCATGGAAAGGAAAAGCACTGAAAGTAAACATTTGAAATACTTGCTTTTTCTTCTTTTGTTGATGACACTGTTCCTGTAAGATCACAGATCTATAGAAGATGCAGGGGTCTTACATGATAGAAGAATCTGAGTGCAGCTAATAATATTTATTTCTGAAGAATGAAAAATAATCAGGATAATGCAGCTCTCCTAGTGGTGTCAAATTAAAACATTGATGGTTTTCTGCTTATTTTGGCAACTCCCTTCTCTGAACTGCACAACAATATTGCTAGTATTCCTACTGTTCTGATTTCCATTAGTAAGACGTTCATGTTGGACCATACCAATATGGCTGCAGGGGGGAATACCAAATCAATTAAAAAAAAAGCAATCAATTAACTGACCCCAATGTATTTGCAGGTAACTTTGCATTATTAAACATGGCAGTTGTCACATGCTTTTGAGATCCTAGTTACCTGGTTGTCATCATGACCTCTCTTGTTTCAAGACCTTGGGTCACTAACTTTAAAGCATATAAAGCATTGTGTGGAACTGCACATTTTTTTAAGGTTTCAGGCATAACATAGCTAATATTTTCAGTAGGTGGCTAGCAATGGCAGTGCCCATATTTATCTTTACACAGCCTGGCCTACATTAACTTATCACAGATCCAAGAGCATGCACAAAGGGAAAAAAACTTTCTAAATTCAGTTATTTTCTTTTGTGGACTCATTCGTACTTACTTGTGTATTGCCAAGTTTGTAGAATATTGTCCCATGTAAGTCAGGTTGTATAGTACAAACTTTCAGTATGATAAACTCTACACTATGCTGCTTGCCCATAATTGCCTAATTCTGCCATATGTGCTCCTTTGCTATGTATCTGTACAAAGAATTTCCATGTTCCCTACAGTTATATAGACTCCATCACTGTCATATTAATATTAGGCCCCATACTAACAATATTCATGGTTCAGCTTTTAGTAGTGAATAGAAGTGAGGGCATCTGAGGGCGATGGCGGTACAGCTGCACCTGATATAATTCCTTATATCCTCACCTTTCCAGTCACAGATGCAGGCAGAATACGAAACAAGATATTGGAGTAATGACCAGTCTTTGTTTAATGTGCACTATATTGTAATAAGGGGACTGAAACTGATATGTAGACAGATTGGGATATAATATTACAAGTATGTTAAGCTACTGAATACATATATTAAGCCTGAGGGTGCGGCACAGCAATCACATGAAAATAATAATGTTATTCCAGCCTTAAACTATTATCTGAATTTTTATTCCCCTTGAAACACCTGTGTTGGCTGTTACTTTATAAAAGCTTTACACCCTTTTCCAGTACTTCTAATGAGGCTTTAAGTGTACCTGTCATTCATTAGTTTGGACCATATCCAATATGTGTGCATAGGCAACTAGTTTGAAGAATTTAGTCTGATTCCTACCTGAAAAATATTTTTTCAGTCTCAACACTTTTATGCCTTGTTTACCATCATGATGCCAGGCATTCTAAGAAATATTGGTTCTGATTTATCAATGCTCCCCACGATTGGAGAAGATAGACTATCATGGGAGAACCTGGGTGATCAATCAAATTTGGAATGGATCTGGTCCAGCATTTAAATATTTGCCAAATAATAGCATTGTTCTCCCCAGCCCCTTTAGCCGGGGTCACCACCTGGCACTTTTTAGTTAACACCCGAAAACAGCCTGAAAAGTTGGGTCACAATACAATAGCCATCACCAGCCTACAGCTTCTTTCCACCCAGCTTATAAATTTTCTGGGGAAAGTACTGCAATGATTTAAAGAAACATTTTCCAGGGTTCGCTGGATCACCCCAGAAAGGAGAGCTTTAGTAAATCAAGCTCATTTTTTATTCTTATTTGTACAAGAAAAATAATATATGTTTTTATTGTTTATTTTTTCTTGTGTTTTGTGTATTGTTTATGTTTTCTTGTTTATTTTTCAACAAGAAAAATAATATATGTTCGTGAAAAATAATGATAATTTTCATAGAGCTGCTGTAATTTTTTTTTAATTTTTGGGTCACTATTTATTTTGTTTTATTCTGGGGAAAGGGGGATTCATCCCCATTTTTCTTTAGTGCTCTATGTCTCGGTGTTGAACAACATATATTTAAGTATATAGGTTTACTATGAATTAAAAGAAGATAGTGGTATTTAAAATGTGTGGGCAGTAAATTCATTTGTCTCCTGGCTTCCAATCTAATATGTTTTCAGGGAGAAATAATGAACTGAAATCAAATATCACTCTCAATTACATTTAGTGGTCAACATTGAAAATTTTGGTGAAAGTGATAGACCAGAGCTTAATCTTTTGAGTTCGTCTTAGAATTCCCAGTTCTCTGGATTAGGGCCTTTAAGGTCTTTCCATTTTTCAAACTGGAAATTGGGGTCGACTATGCATTTAGCCCTACCACTAAAAGCAGTAAGAGGAAAAACACAATTCTGTAGGTAAAATATCATTATCCCCTTTTATCCTACCCCCAGAATGAAACCAGATGTCTTTACAGTAGTCATTAGGATACAAAGGTCCATAAAGTGTTGGCATAACCCCTGTCTAGATCCATCTAAGTGAATGCTAGTGATAGTGATAAACTCCAAGAATCTGTGGTTCTGAAAAGTGCAGAGTGGTAAGTTGTGAATATAAAAATATTGGCACATCTGGTAAATGCATAGTTCCTTATTCAGAAAAAAAGGACATGGCTTCACAAAATCAGACCTAAAGAGAGCCCTGGTACTTCTCTTGGGAACCATTATGTTCATATTACCTTCAGTTCATAAAGAAACACAAATCTTGCTTTGTTGGTTGTTACTTTTGAGATGCCACTGTCAAGTTATTACATTTATGTGCTTTATATCTAAACCCAACACAAATATATTGCAGCTTACCAGGCTTTAGATGTGATGGCTGAATTCATGTTTTCCTTTACTTTACTCCTTTACTCCTTTACTACTTTTTTTCCTTTACTTTTACTTTACTCTACTCCTTCACTTAATAATAATTCTAACATTGACACACTACCAGACCTAGTATGTCCATGCACATGCTTCCATATCGGGACAACAGAAACAAAAGAGGCCTATGAAACCCCTCCTTTCCTCTGTTCTTCATAATATAGTGGGGCCATGGTTATGTATTCATGAGAGATTGCTAAAAAGAATGTAGCATAGGAGGTTATCAGTTCTAAAGATATCTCGCAGGATCAATAAGTATTTCTTTATTTTATAAAACAGATGTAGAAAAACCTTTTCAGTGGTATATATAGCAGACCAAATATGGCCATGTAAGAGTTGTTTAAATTACGGGCAGGCTTTTATCTCCGTCTTTAGATTTTCTACTGCCCTGGCTAACTAGAATACTCAGTGAATATTAATGGAAGTAGGCCTAGGAAATTGTTTTTGGTGGAGAAAATATAAGACAAAACGTGACCTCTGACAAAGATCTATGGTGAACCCCATGCATATTCATATTATCTGGATTTATTGGGTATAATTATCTCTTAGCTCTAAATATCAGAGTAGAATTAAGTAACGTAAAGCACAAAAGACAAGCACTACATACAGTATTTTACTGTGCAGAGGGCTGATGTCCTATATTTTCTATAATAGGTAAAAGTTCTTGCAATGCAGTAGTAGGGTGGACATTAATAAATCAATCCTATATAGAAAGGTGCTACAAAAAATGACAGCATTAACAGTCTTGAGTCTCAGCGGGGTTAATAATACATTACAAAACTCTGTTCACTGACTATACTGAAGACAAAAGAAATCTACATTTTTTGCTGTGACAGTCTGAATGATGTTCACAAAGGAATGATGAGGCTCACCTTACCCTATAGGACTTATATGTGGGGGTTGGGGGGAAGGCTGGCAGTATTTCCTATTGTTCAGATACTCTGCCACCTCTAACCAGTAGACAGTCGGAAAAGGAACAGTAATGATTTTCAAATTAGAACACTTAAGGTTCTAGAGTTGTTAAAAGAAAAACAATTCCTTATCCTAACTAAATATTAAACACTGGTATAATCACTTACATGTGCATATGTTCAAACCTACTACAAAGATTGTCATTCACTGGCAAAGGCATGAGGATCACTATTTTGTGGTCCCTGTATTAACAAACACATAATTTTAGGGTGGTCCAGCAACTTTGGGGTGATTATAATTATTTTTTGGTGTTTCTAGAAGATAGTTCATTGTAAAAAAATGTGCATTTCTAAGTTAGTAAATCGTTTTCTTATACAGGTAAGCATGGAGTTTATGTTGACATGGGAAAATCTTGTAATAAACCTGATTAAACAAGCAATTTAGGCCACTTTCACACCTATATATATGTATGTGTGGGTGTTGCACACCTTGGTTCCTCATGAGTTTGGGGTGTTTTCTGGAAAAGGAAAACGATGAGCTAATTTATGTTTGGAGTGCACATTGACACATCAAAAATATAAAATAATATGTATGGTAATACAGGAGCATCAATGAATGAGACAGATTTTGTGGATTAAGTTTTATAATAATATATCAGTCAAATGGCCTTGGTGAGGCATGAAAAATGAAGGCAACTTTAGACAGAAAGATAAATAAAAGTGGCATGCTTAGCTTCTTAGTTACCTCTGGGATTCATATTCCTGTCACAGTTTGTGGCCATTATGATTATGTTCATCTGTATTCTAAAGAAGGTGAGGAACCACCTTGGATTTTTCTGTCCTTTGGTCCATGGAGGGTTCACAAGACATCTTTGATAAGTAATCGTAAAGCTTGCAGCCAAATTCAGCTGGTAAAGCAAAGGTTTTACCATCAGTCATAACTATCCAGTTATTTCTGCTGGTAATTTGTGGCATTATCTAGTAAAACTCAAAGATTTAACAAAACAGCAGGTTTATCATTTTAAAATGGGAAACAGAAAAGATTTGTGTCATTGGACACCCTGTCTGCGGCCTGATACTGATTGACTTTACAGATGACTACAGGAAAGCTCAAAAAGGAAAGCTTTAATATAGTTTAATATAGGATCTAGGATTTGTAAATATGCTCACATATGACATGAAAAGTAAAATGGACGGGATTATACATGGAACTTAGTCCATACATGTAAACAGCTGCTGAATGACATGGAGTTTGTATAAGCCAGCAATCCTCAAACACCATTCTGTGGAACCCCAGGGTTCTTCCAGAGCTTCCTCAAATTTTGGCTGATTTATTTAATTATGTCATAGTTCTGGAGCCAACACTACTTGAAAAAAGCAGCTGCATGGCTTTAATGTTATTTTTTTATGTGTCTATAAAGGTGGTATTCTAACTGCCATTGTA